>NC_080420.1:43855062-44169749 GCF_029873635.1 Malania oleifera
TTGTATTATTTTAGGGAGCTTCCTTGTGGGGCTGTGTTGTCGTAGGTGTTGTGATAGCGTATGTTGGCCAAAGAGCCAAGTAGCATAAGAGTGAGAGTGTCTCATTTTTTATGGAGTCATCTCATGAGATTATGTTGTACTAAGTGCATTGGCACTATGTTTTGGCAGCTTTCTGAAAGGAAAGTAAGTCTGAGATAGGATGGTTGTCCTTACTATAAGATGTTGAATATATTTAGTATTAGATCATAGTGGAAATACTAAAACTGGTTGGCTTGAGGAGTGGATTTGTTCGTCAAAATGTTTCTTGATAATTATTGAACCAGTATCAACAAGAATAAATTTGTAAAAAAGTTCGGATTTTGAAGGAGTTTCGATAAAGAAATGAAAATTTTGAGGGAAGATTTTTTATGCAATTTATTAGCTTGAGTGAATAGAAAATTCTAGCTCAATAATGGAAAGGATCATGATCAGTTCTTTGATGAAATATTGAGGTTTGGTGAAGTTGGAGGATACATTAATTGGAGATTGTGTTCCTCTGATTGCTTGTGAGAAATTTGAAGGAGAATTAGTGGAGGATGAAGATGGATTAGGGTTTAACAAATCAAAATTAGGTTGAGAAATAATGACAAGGCTTGATTTGGAAACGAGTCTTGAAGAAGAGGGAGTTTGGAGAGCATAATCATCTACTGATTGAACTTCGAATCTATTTGGGTTTGGAGAAGCTTGCCCCTTTGAAGGGTCTTTCCCTCTAACACTCATTGGTCTTGCTTTGGTTGAAAGTAGAGATTTTTCCCTGTAGAAATTCTCTCATTAAAAAGTTTGGAAGAGAGTTTGATTCTCCTTTAATAAATTCTATTTGACAATTGAAACTTGATGAAATGGCTTGCCATCTAGCAAAATTTTGTTTTGAAACTAAATTTTGAACATCCTTTTGCAAAATTTCCTTTGCTGATTTGCAATCATTATGTAATAAAAATTATTTATTGAAAATATCATCTTAAAATTTTTGAATACATAAAACTATAGATAAAACTTCTTTCTTGATCATAGAATAATTTATTTGAGATCCTGACCAGACACTGAAATGGAATCTAACCAACTATTATGAACCTTCTAGATTTTGCTTGAGAATTCCTCTTAAACCTATTTTAGAGGCATATGTTTCTACAATCATTTTTCCTTTTGGATGAGGAAGACTAATGACCGGTAATGTCTTAATTTGGCCTTCCATTTTTCTAACAATATCAGTATGGAGTTGAGACCATGCGGGAGGATTTTTCTTAAGTCGTTGAAACAAAGGTTTGATTAGTTTTCTTAAGTTTGGATAAAAATATAAAATATAATTAAGGCATCCTAAAAATCTTTGAAGCTGATTTTTATTTTTTATTTCATCGGGGAATTTGTCCATGAAACTTAAATACCTTTGAATTGTTTAATCATTCCTTGATTAATCTCCTGACCAAGAAATATTATTTCTGTTTGAAATAGTTTCATTTTAGTTTGAGAAACTACTAGTCCATTTTCTTTGATTATTTTGAAAATTGTATTTAGATGTTTGAAATGTTAGTCTATTGATTATGAGAAAACTCAAACATCGTCTATATAGACTAGTGAATTGAGTATATGGGTTGAATATTCGTTCATGATATTTTATAATTTTGATGGAGCGTTTTTCAATTCAAATGACGTTACATTCCATTTGTATTTTCTAAAAGGGACATTGAACACCGTTTTGTATCTATCCTTTTCTGCTATTTGAATTTGCCAAAAACCCGATTTCATTTTCACTTGGATAATATTGATGCATTATGGAGTCTTTTTAACAAATCTCCTTCATTTGGAATTGGATATCTGATCCATTGAAAAACCTTATTAAGGGGTTTGTAAGTTATTAATAATATTCGAACACCTCTTTCAATTTCTGCTTGATTCATTTGAATTGGTCTTGAGATTAAAGATGTACTCCTAAGAGGGGGGGGGGGTGAAATGGGTGATTCAAATTTTCTTTGCGGAATTTTAGTTTATTATTATTACCCTTTTAATTTAGATCACTACAATCACACAAACACAATCTAAACAATGATCGTATTATACCTATCGAGAATCCTAGATATGAATATGAATTTTTAAATTATAATACAAACTCAATACTTCAATTAATTTAGTTCAACAATTATTAAAATCAGATTTTCAGCAATATTCAATAATATTCTCAAGATACAAACTCAGTAATTCAGTCTTAAATATCTTACCACTTTTTCCTTAATAGATAACATCCAATTTCACACTTGTTTTAACTCAGCTTTATATTCAAAAATTCAGTAATCAAAGCTTGTCTAAATTTTCAATCCAACAACACAACCAATATAGTTCCTTGATTCAAATACAACCAAAATCAATATTCAGCAAATTCCCAATAATTTGCAAGTACTCAATGAATATACACGCAAGTTATAATCTTGCAAGAATTAAAAGAGAAAGGAAAGAAGAGCTGAACACTGGATTTTTTATAAGGTTCGATCAGTAACCTACGTCCTTAACTCAAGAAACCTACTATGAGGATTTCCTTTCCACTTCGTTACCAGGTGAAGTAAGCCTTTCTTAGTTCAAGGTGGAGTCGCCTCTCTAACGAGATCAATCCTCTCGCTAGCCAATGATTCAAAGTCTTTGAATCATCAATAATAAAAACAAGTGTTGCGGGGTAAAATTTGCTGAGATGCTCCTTCAACTTTCGTTGACCTGAAAGGGGAAGAAAAGAAAGGCTTGGAGGACCCGGGGTGTACTTCGGGGGATCACTCCGATGCCTAAGTAAGAGGAACGCTTTTAGAGAGGCTGAATGCAACAGTAGAATGGTGTTCAGTGACTTACCTTGGCCTCGTCTCTAGATCCCTTCTTATAGGGGCTCGAGTTGACCATAGGTTGGTTCATATTTATTGCGCGGGGGCATGAATCGCTCCCTAGTCATAAAGTGTTTGCGCCTATTACTCAATTATTTAAGCCGCTGGCGTGGATCTCTCCTCCTCTTTATTAAGTTGGAGTTGATCACTCATCAGAATGTCTGACCCGGAGAAGGCGCGAGACAGGTGTTGACCTGCCCTCATTGGTTAGATTATTTTGGGCGTATCAGTTGTCCCCCCCTCAGTTTCAAATTTCTGGACGGAATTTTAAATAATTGCTTTTTCTGCATCTTTCCCTTTAGAAGGTTTAATGCTCCCTCTTTTATTTTTTTTTGGGCATAGTTTACCGAACGAGTTGCTGAGCTGCTCGCGCCGAGCTGTTTTGCCGAGTTGGTTGGCGGATCTGTCCTAGCTATTTTGTCGAGCTGTCCGAGCTGTTTTGCCGAGCTGTCTGAGCTGTTTTTTCGAGCTGTCCGAGCTGTTCCACAGAGGGAAATTAGGCGAACTGTTTGAGCTGCTTCATAGAGGGAAATTGGACGAGCTGTCTAACCTGCTCCATGACGGGAAGTTGGCCGACCTATCCGACTTGCTCCATGTAGGGAAATTGGACGAGTTGTCCAACCTGCTCCATGAAGGGAATTTGGCCGACCTGTCCAACCTGTTCCATGGAGGAAAATTGGCTGAACTGTCTAACTTGCTCCATAAAGGCAAGTTGGCCGACCTATCTGACCTGCTTGATGTAGGGAAATTGGCCGACCAGTCTAACCTGTTCCATATAGGGAAATTAACCGAGCTATCCGACCTGCTCTATGAAGGGAATTTGGCCGACCTGTCTGACCTGCTCCACGGAGGGAAATTAGCCAAGCTGTCTGACCTGCTCCATGAAGGGAAGTTGGCCGACCTGTCCGACCTGCTCCATGCAGGAAAATTGGCCAACCTGTCCAACTTGTTCCATGTAGGGAGGATGGTCGACCTGTCCTTATAGAGTGATTATGCCGGTCAGTTCGTGCCCAGCTGCTTCATGGAGCAAAATTTGTCGAACTGATCTTACCGAGCAGCTTCGTGGCCTTTTACTTCTACTGAGTCGCGCTTATTTGTTCGGCTGTTTTTGGCCTTCCACTTCATATTTGTCCGTTTGGCCTCTTTGCAAATGAGTTGTGCTCATTTGCTGGACTGTTTTGGCCTTACGAGTCGTGCTCGTCAATTTGGCCTCTGTGCCTGATAAGTCATACTCAATGAGTCGTGCTCATTTATTAGGTGTTTCATCTACTCCTTTTTCCGAGACGTCGTCACATCCTTCTTATCCTGCGAAAGATTGGTAAATGCATGTTTTAAATGCGCCATACCTTGGGAAGTGAGTTGGATGAAATGTTCTTATTTATGGTCGCCGATTTGACATTGTGTTCGAGGCGACGTGGTCTTTCCGAGGCACCGTTTGTCCTTGGGAAGCCGCGGTTGTGCATATGTCAGAGATCTTCTGTGATTCTCTGTGTCCTTTTTCTCCCTCGAGACGCAATCATTTTTTGCAGATGAGAATTTTTTGAGATTCCCGCCTCAGGGATTCGTGTCTTCCTCTCTTTATAAAGGTCAGAAGACTCTTTCATTCTGCACTCATCTTCAGTCCAGAGGACTCCTTCATTCTCTTCTCTTCTTCAATCCACGGGGTCCCCCATTTGTCATTAGGTACGCTCTCCCTTTCAACTACATGTTTGTTTTGTTGTTCTTCATGTTCTTCATTGTTCTTGCGTTTACTTTGTATGTTTGATCTTTTCTTGTAAGACGACTTTGCTGTTTGTGTGTGGAATTTTTCTATTTTGATCTGCTTTGGCATCTTTTCCTCTTTGTTTTGCTGGGTGCTTGCCCGTTTGATCCGTTGGTAAAGGTATTGTTTTGTTCACGCTTTGTTTTCCCAATGGAGTCTTCTTCACAGCCTTTGAGGGTTCCTACTACAGTGCGGAACGCTCGTTGTGACCTCACCCCCTCCAATTTGTAGAATGTTCGTTATTTTGTTGCTATACCACAGAGTATTATTGTTAGGTTACCCTCTATTTCTGAGTCAGCCCTTGATCCAGGCTCCGAAGAGCTCTACCTTTATACAAATTACTTAGATTTGGGTCTCAGACTCCCTTTTCCCCCATTTGTCTCTAATGTATTACGTTTTTACCAAATAGCACCTTCCCAACTTGTTCCGAACTCCTATCTCTCGCTTACCTGTTTTGTCATCCTTCTGCTCCGCCTGGGCCACCAGCCTACAGTTCCTATCTTTATGAGTTGTTTCCAAATGCGAATGCATTTTGTAGAGAAGGAGCTATACTATTTCAACTCTCTACTAGGTCATAAACTTTTTTTGCCAGGCAGTTTTTCCATACATAACTGGAAATCTTGGTACTTCTTTGCCTCGGGGGAGTTGAACTACACAGGCTCTCTGGTCTGGTCTTCTCCTCTTGATGGTAACGTTGTATATCCCTTATCCACCTTCTTTTGTAGGGCTACCAGTAGGTTATCCGCTGACTCACCTTTTTTCCTTTCATCCATTTCCCTTTGTAGTTCGAATGAACCACCTTCTTCCAAGGCTTTCCCCCGAAGAGCAAGCCATCCTGAGAGAGCTGCGAGCCCTTGGCGAGCAAGGGATCATCCCTTACGAGGAGTTGCTCCAAGAGTGTGTCCTCGTGTAGTGGGGGATCAACCCCATTTCCTTAATTCTTTCCTCGCCTCTGATTTCTATATATGTGTTCAGATATTATCTCTATTGATGGTGTTTTTACTTCTTTTCTCTCTGTCCTTGCAGATATAGACTTCACCAGATATGAATCCCTCATAGGGGAAGCCAGGAAGCAAAGGGTGAGTAGGAGTAGGAAGAAGAGAAGGGAGATTGATGGGGAATCCTCCTAAAGGGATGCACCTGCTATAGCTGATTCTGGTGCCCTTCCTGATGAGATCAATGCTGCTCCTCCTCCGATCCCCCAATGTCAAACTGAAGTGATTTTTCACGAGCCGACCCGTTCAACCTCTGCTCTCCGTCGGGCGGTATACGTTGAAGATTTTGTGCAGGCCTAGTGCACTATTCCTAACGCTCTTTCAGCGAAGATCCGCCACACCTCATACCAGGTATATATTCTTCAACTGGCTTATTTTTCTCTCCTTATACTTAGTTTTGTTAACTGTTCTGCATTTGGTATTCTTCCTCAGCTGGCGACAATGGCTTTAGCCCAGGAGGAGAAGGTTGCCAAGATGTATCGGTAGACCTTGGATGCTAGGGAGAAGTACGTTGTTGCTCAGAACGAACTGCATGAGGCCGAGGTCCGTGAGCGGGCTCTACAAGCTGAGGTTGAGCACCTTCGTAGGGAGGAGTTACCCGCCAGAGAAGCTACCGCTACTACTACTGCCTCTCGAATTGCAGTAAAGGAGTACAAGGACTCCAACCAGTTCGTCATTGATACCTCCAAAGCTTACCGGGTGGGGTTCAGGAGGTGACGGGACCAAGTCAAAACCAAACACCCTGAGCTTCCACTAGACGAAGTGAGCTCACACGGTTATAGCAATGAGAGTCTTGAATTCGCGGAAGATCTGGACGAGGATGAGGAAGGGGAGGAGGAGGAAGTTGGAAAGGGGAGTAAAGCAAACTAGTTTGTATTAACTGAACTTGTAATATAAATTTTTCAAACTTTATTGACGTAGTACAACTATTGTAATTGGTACTTTTATTACTGCAATGTGAGAAGCACTTTTAAGAATAGTATTTTTTTAATATATCCGAGTTCCATGTGTTATTAATCTTTTCCCCCCCTACACCTTCCAACTTGTATGTCCCTAGCTTTATCTCGGTTGTGACTCTGTATGGACCCTCCCAGTTTGACTTTAACTTATGCGACCCTAACTCCGATGGGTTGTTCCGCGTCTTGCTTAGGACTAAGCCTCCGAGTTGGAAATTCTGTACTTTGACGCGATTGTTGTAGTACTTTGCTACCCTCTGTTGGTACGCTGCAACTTTTAGACTCGCCTGATCCTGTCTCTCTTCCAGTAGGTTTATTTCTTATCTGAGCTCTTCGTTGTTGGTCTGCTGTTAAAGTATTGCCTTTGCTAGGAGGGTATCCCTACCTCTGCTGGGATGACCGCTTCTGCGCCAAAGACAAGCATAAAAGGAGTTTCCCCTGTTGCTACTCTCTTGGTGGTGTGGTATGCCCATATGAGGGAAGGGAGTTCCTCTGCCCATCTACCTTGCATAGATTTGAGTCGCATCCTCAATCCGTGCAATATTGTCTGGTTTATGTTCTCTACCTTTCCATTGCTCTGGGGGTGCGCCATTGACGCGAAGACGAGCTTAATAGATAGGTCCGAACATAACTTTTTGAAGCGTTCATTGTTGAACTGCCTCCCGTGGTCTATAACTATTGCCCAAGGGATTCCGAAATGGCAAACCACTGATGTCCACACAAAGCGCATAATGTTCCGCTCTGTTATGGTTGTTAGAGGTTCGACCTCTACCCACTTAGTGAAATAATCTATTGCTACCAACAAAAACTTTTTTTGACCAGTCGTTTGCGGTAAAGGTCCCAAGATGTCTATGCCCTACTATGCGAAGGGGCAGGGACTGGTTAGAGGGGAGAGTAGACTAAAGGGTACGTGTGGTACTGCTGCGCATCTTTGACATCTGTCGCATCGTTTGACAAGCTCGACCACGTCTTTCTTCATTGTGGGCTAGTAAAATCCCTTCCGCATGGCCTTGTGGGCTAGGGCCCTACTGGCAAGGTGGTTTCCGCGCACTCCTTCATGGATTTCCCTTAGTATGTATTGCTCTTCCTCATTGTTTAGACAATGAAGGTAGGGCAGTGTTAGGGATCGCCTATACAGCTCCCGGCCTATCAATGTATATCTTGCTACTTTCCTTCTCACTTTCAGAGCTTCCTTGTTGTCCTCTAGTAGGGATCCGTCCTGAAGGTATAGGAATAGAGACGCCCTCCAATCATCCTTGCTGATTTCAGACTCCACTGAGTTAATTATGTCCTCCTCGTATGAGGGTTTCCCTATCCGCTCTAGATAAATAGCGTCTTTCCATTCCGAATCGGTTACTGAGGCCAATTTCGCGAGTGCATCGGCCTTTTTGTTCTCTGTCCTTGGTACGTGTTCTATATCGAACTAAACGAATGCTTTTGCGTATTCTTGGGCCTTAACGAGATATTTCTTCATTCTTTGATCCCTAACGTCAAATTCTCCTTTCGCTGCTCTACCACCAGCTGAGAATCACTCAATACCTTGATCTGTGCCACCCCTAATGCTTCTGCCAAGCGTAGGCCTGCTAAGAAAGCTTAATACTCCGCATCGTTGTTGGTTGCTGTGAAGTCTAACTTTAGTGCGAAAAGAGTTTCATTGCCGTCTAGGGCTGAAAAGATGAATCCAACTTCCCCTCCAGCAGCGTTAGATGACCCATCAACATGTAGTGTCCATACATCTGACTTAGTGGATGACTCGAGGAGCCTTTCTGCTGTAAAATCAGCGAGCACCTGGGCCTTGACAGCGGGCCTTGGTTGATATTGTATGTTGAACTCACTTAATTTGATTGACCACTTAGTCATCCTTCCCAAACTCTCTGGCCGCTACAAAATTTGTCTCATTGGTAAGTTTGTTAACACAATTACCTTGTAGGCCTGAAAGTAGGGCCTTAATTTTCGTGCTACACAGATGATGGAGAAGGCGGCTTTTTTCACCGTGCAATAGTTCATTTTGGCTCCACTCAACACCTTGCTAGTGTAATATATGGGCTGATGCTTCCTGCCTTCTTCTTGGACCAGGACCGAGTTGACAGCATTTTCGGTGGATGCTATATATAAGTAGAGGTCTTCCCCATTCTTTGCCTTCGTCAAAAGGGGAGGGGATCCGAGGTATTGCTTGAGCTATTCAAAGGCTTTAGCCTGCTCCTCCCCCCATTCGAATCCTCCCTTCTTCCGTAGTACTCTGAAGAAAGGTAACCCTTTGTCCCTTGAGTAGGAGACAAACCTACTGAGGGAGGCTATCCTCCCTGTCAAAACTTGGATCTCCTTTTTTGTCCGTGGAGCTTCCATTTCTAGCAGCGCTCTTATTTTATCTGGATTTGCTTCTATACCTCTATGAGTCACCATAAAGCCTAGAAACTTTCCTGCATAAACACCAAATACACACTTTGATGGGTTCAGTTTCATGTGGTACCGGCGAAGGAGTTTGAACATTTCCCTCAAGTCTTTACAGTGTTGCCCTGCTTCCAAGCTTTTTACCAGCATATCGCCAACGTACGCCTCCATTGTTTTTCCGAGCTGAACTTTAAAGATCCTGTTCACCAATCTCTGATATGTGGCTCCTGTATTTTTTAGCCCGAAGGGCATTACTCAGTAACAATACAAGCCCCTTTCGGTGATGAAAGAAGTTTTTTCTTCGTCAGCTCTACTCATAGGGATTTGGTTGTATCTCGAGTAGGCATCCATGAAACTGAGGAGCTCGTGCCCCGAGATTATGTCCACTAACTGGTCGATTCGGGGAAGAGGGAAGTTGTCCTAGTGAAGTCTATGCAAGTGCGCCATTTTTCGTTCGGCTTCCTTACTAGAACCACGTTGCTCAGCCATTCCGGGTAGTCTACCTCCCTGATGAAGTTGGCTTGCACCAGTTTCCACTTCCTCATCGATTATTTTGATCCACTCCATCGTGAAGCTCCTTTTTTTCTATTTCAAAGGTCGGTGATTGGGATCGACTTGCAACCTGTGCTCTATGACTGCAGGCTCGATGCCTGGCATGTCTGCGGCCGACTAGGCGAACAAATCAGCGAATTCTTCCAATAGTTCTCTCAACTCCGCTTTCAAGGTGTCGGATAGGTGACTTCCGATCTGTATGCTTCTCTCCTGGTGGCCCTTCAGGGGTATATGTCTGATGTCTTCATCTACTGTACTGATTTGGGGATACTCTCCCCTTACTTCTAGATCTTCCACTGTTAGAGTTTCTCTAGCCGCCATCTTCCCTTTTAGGGCCATTACATAGCAACTCTGTGCAGCAGCCTGATCTCCCTTGGCAAATCCTATCCCTTGTGATGTAGGGAATTTGATTTTGAGGTGTTATGTCGACGTTACAACCCAAACTGCGTTAAGGAAAGGGCGACCCAAGATGACATTGTACACTGAAAGTTAGTCGACCACAAGGAACTCTGTCAGCGTTGTAACTTGCTGCGGGGTCGTCCATATTGTCATCGGTAACATGATTGTACCCAAGGGTTGAACAATGTCTCCCCCGAGTCCTACCAAGGGGGTCGAGACAGGCTTGAGTCGTTCCTTGCCAATCTTCATTCCAACCAGGACCGACCAGAACATGATGTCAGCCGAGCTCCCATTGTCTATCAATATGCGTCTGACCATGTAATTGGCCACAAGTTGGGAGAGCACCAATGCGTCATCATGTGGCTGCTGCACCTCTTCTTCGTCTTCGCTGTCAAACGTTATGATGTCATCTTTTTTGTTTCGTTTGCTACTAGTTTCCCCCTTCTCCATCGATAGCACCTGTTTAGCATATCTTTTGCAGGCACTCTGGCTATCTCCTCCACTAGCGGATCCTCCGAAGATCACCACAATCTCCCCTATGACCTGCTCTTCTTTTTCTTTTGCGTCATGCCTCCTCTACTCGAGAGGTTCCCTTGTTGGATCTTCTTTCTTTATAAACTTTGACAGGTGTCCTCTTCTTATTAGGACTTCGATTTCTTTCTTCAACTGAATGCATTCTTCTATGTCGTGGTTGTGATCCCTATGGAATGCATAGAACTTGGACATGTCTCGCTTGTGAAGAGGCATTCACATGGGTTCAGGCCACGAGATGTAATCCTTCTTTCTAATTTGCATCAGTAATTCCAAGCGCGGTACGTTTAGGGGTGTGTAGGTGGAGAACTTGTTGTGCCGTCCTCTCATCTTTAGACCCACGTGCAGCGTACTAGTCTCGTGTCTTTTCGCGGATCTATAGGATTCTCCTGTTTCCCTGCTACTGTTTTTCCTTTTCCGCTCTATGCGACTTACTATCATATCCATCATCTCCTCTAGATTGATGTATTTCTGTGCTCGGACCATCAGCTCCCCCATATCTACCAGCGGCTTTTTCCCTAGGGAGTATAAGAAGCTTCCAGGCTGGAGAGCTGTTGTCAAGGCTGCCAAGGCCACCCCCATGTCTAAGTTGCGGATTTCTAGGGTTGCCATGTTGAAGCGATGCATGAAATTTTTTAGAGTCTCCTGCTCTCCTTGCGCCATACTCATGAGATGGCCCGTTGTTTTAGCAATTCTTTGGCTACTAAGGAAGTGGCCAGTAAACAGTTGTTCCATCTCTAAGAAGGAACCGATGGATCCGGGTCGTAGTGTTTGGTACCAATCTCTAGCAGTACCCTTAAGGGTAGTTGCAAAAGCTCGACACATGATGCCGTCTGGAGCCCCTTGCAACTGCATCAACATTTTAAAATTATCCAGGTGATTAATTGGGTCAGACAAACCTTCGTACCTTTCAAAGATGGGCATCTTGAATCTACTTGGCAATGGAGCCTCCATGATTTCTTTATTGAATGGCAGCTCTGAGGACCTCAGGGATGCTTCCCCGTAGTAGGGTTTGGTTCTTCCCTTTTTCATCATCTTCTCTATATGATCTATCTTTTTGATTCTTTCTTCGAGCTCCGTGGATCTTTGCTGGTTGACGTCCACGCTGTTTGCATCTTCTACCTTCTTGTTGAGGTAGGTTTTCTCCTCGTTCTCCACTGGTTTGTTAGTGTGCTTGTTTGCGTTGGGGTTCTCTTGCGGTTGGTGGAGGACGTGCCCTTTTTGACTCTTTTGTTGTAAGAGTCGGTTGAGTATATCCTTCATTTCCTTTTGGAAAGCGAGGAACTGCTCCTTACTGACACCCGATATCTTTGCAGGCGTGGAATGAATGGACTGGGACGATTCTTTCGCAGTAGGGATAGAGGTAGAACTATGTGAGGTCGGCATTGCTGGAATGTCGAAAGTCGAGAGCAAGTTATGATCGCCTTTTAAAAGCAAGTTCCCACAGACGGCGCCAATTGTTGTGGGGTAAAATTTGCTGGGATGCTCCTTCAACTTCCATTGACCTGAAAGGGGAAGAAAAGAAAGGCTTGGAGGACCCGAGGTGTACTCCGGGGGATCACTCTGATGCCTAAGTAAGAGGAACACTTTTAGAGAGGCTGAATGCAACAGTAGAATGGTGTTCGGTGACTTACCTTGGCCTCGTCTTAGATCCCTTCTTATAGGGGCTCGAGTTGACCGTAGGTTGGTTCGTATTTATTGCTCGGGGGCGTGAATCGCTCCCTAGTCATAAAGTGTTTACGCCTATTACTCGATTATTTAAGTCGCTGGCGTGATTCTCTGCTCCTCTTTATTAAGTTGGAGTTGATCACTCATCAAAATGTCTGACCCAGAGAAGGCGTGAGACAGGTGTTGACCTGCTCTCATTGGCTAGATTATTTTGGGTGTATCGACAAGAAATAACTTTGTTCGTATAATGAAATACTCTCAGTTAGAGCAAATTTGTACAAGTTAATATCACAATATACTTCAGTGAAAATCAATAAAGAAGATGAAGCTTGAGATTATATTGTCATGATGTCCCGGAGCGTGTGTGCCTCGGGCGGCGAAATAAAAATCAATTTTAATTTTCAAGGAAAAATAGGAATATTGGAGTCGCCACTAACCTTTTAGTGTGGTTAGAACACATGATTACTACCCTGTTAATGGTAGAATGAGTCTACGTTACCAGAGTTGGGATTGGTAGTTCAATTACGCGAGGGAAGGTACGAGCACCCCCTACGCGCCCGTTCTTAAGAACGGTACCTAATTAATTTGGAATTATCCCTAAGTTAATCTAATAATTCTTTAAAATTACTCCTCTAATGAATTTACCAATACACATGCAAAATGAATAAATAAATACATAAATAAATAAATAATACAAAAATATACGTAATATATAAATATTTATATATTCCCTCAGAACTAAAGGTACGTGAAGTCCGAAAGCTCATACCCTCACATTAAAATCATAGGGAGATATGTACAAGAAAATAAATAGTACTATTTAATATTAGTAATAATAAAAAATAATAACAATATCAATAATAATGAAAACATAATACTATAATAATATCCCTATACTAATAATATCAAATGGATATTGCAACGCTATATTACAGTAATAACATACAATGATATTACAAAGACACTACATAGATAATTAAAGTATAATAATTATATACTAATAACGATATCACATAATAATAACACTACCTTAGCATATGTCTATATAATAATAATAATAATAATAATAATAATAATAATAATAAATAGCCTTTACTCTGATATATAGTAATAATAATAACACGTAATTCAAATATATATTCGTGCACAAAAATGATGATAATAATAATAATAATAATATACAATAACACCATACATCTAAAAAATATACGTATGTATATAATGATAAAGATAATAATTACAGCAATAATAATATTAATAATAATAAGCATATCTTAATAATACCAAACCTGCCTTAATATTAACATATAATTAATGGTAACATGTACAATATGGAAATAATTAAAGAAACAAATTAATCCTATAATTAACATGTAAACTATACAATCATGAAACAAATTGATTCTAAAATCAATATATAGACATGCAAGGATAAGTATGGCAGCAGATTAACCTTAACATTAATATGTAATAATATACAATGCGATTAATAACAATAATTATATAAGTATGTAAACAGTATTAAAAAAATAACTGATCAAGAATCCTACTTAAATGTAAACAATAAAGATGAATAATGTAACAACAATAAGACAAACCTAATGATGTGAATACAATAAATCAAAAACCCTAAATATATTACCAATACAATGACAATGAATCCAAAACCCATATACGTAATGCACATGATAAAAGAAAAAAAAAAGAACTTAAACTTACACAATAACAATAATCTAAACAATAAACCAGAATTATGGATTTTTACAATCGTAAATAATATTATAACGTTTAATAAATATACAAACAATAAAAATCAAATGTATGACCAAAATATAAACACCTTAAGTATTAGAATAACACAATAAATCAAAACATGAGTAACAATACCCTAAAACCCATGGTAACATAAGAATAATCTGAAAAAGAAAACCTAAATAAACATAAGCAATCAATATGCACAAAACAACAATAAATAATATGTAAATAATAAACAAATATATAAAGTGCCTAATAAGTAGGTGTGTGCATTGTGTATTGTGTGTTTACTGTGTATGTGGGTGTGCAGTGAGGATGGTGAGCTATGTGGAACTGTGGCTGCTGAGAGGAGGGGCACCGCCGGAGTTGCCGTGGAGACGCCGAAGAAGTGCACGACGGCTGCGAACGGCGGCATCAGAGGGACTGGCCTCGGAGGTTGGTGATTGCAGAGGCTAGAGCAGGGAGCGATGGCGGTGGTGACAGCGTCGTGGAGTTCCGTTGCTGGTGCGGTACTGGTATGACGGAGAATAGGAAGCCGTCAGAAGTGGATTGCCGGAGCTTGAGGGTGGCCGTTGCTGTGGGGCGGCTCACCGCAGAAACTGGAGAATTCTGAAGGTTCACGGGTCTCGGTTGCTCCCGGCTGGTGCTAGAACTGTAGCTGGTGGTGGCTTGTGGTCTCTCTGCTAGCCGTGGTGTCTGCTGGTCTCGTGGCTGAGTGGACTGAAAGGAGGAGGCTGCAGAGTAGTTTGGGAGAGGGAGACTTGGGAGACAGGGAAGAGGTGGTGCGGCTTTCTCGGCTGTGCAGCGTCTGGAGATGGCTCACGGATGGTAGCAGGTTGGCAGCAGGGGGGGCTATGCTAGAGGGTGCTCGGGTTGTCAGCGAGATGGAGATGGAGAAGAGAGGCCGGGGGGTCGTTGTTGGCGGCTACGAGAAAGAAAGAAAGAGCAAGGTAAGGTTTTTGTTTTTTGTTCCTTTGGTTTGTGCTCCGCCCCCTTTTTGTGTGCGACCTCAAACACCTATATATAAAAAAAAACTCAAAACCCTAAAAATTCTTTCCTTTTTTGTTTTCTTTTTCTTTTATAATGATAATAATAATAATGATAATAATAATAATAGTAAGATGATAGTAATAATAAATACTAATAATAATAATGATATCAATAATAATAATAATAATAATAATAATAATAATAATGATGATGATGATGATGATGATGATGATGATAAAAGTGATAAAAATAGTAATAAAAATAAAGTACTAATAATAATATAGGAAAATAATAATAATAATAATAATAAAAATAATAATATAGTGAAAATAATGATAATGATAATAAATAATATAAATAACAATAATAAAAATCATAATAATGATAATAATAATAAAGTATTAACATTAATAATAATAATAATAATAATAATAATAATAATGTATTGGGCCCTGGGCAAAAATAGGGTATCTACATATATCACCAGTATTTTGATTAAAGATTGTGAATTTTGAAAGTTTGAATCAGAAATTCGTGAGAAATTTCAGCAAGAACACAACAATTCTTTCAGACGAACTTTCAGTAGTATAACTCAAAAATTTGAATTGTATGTATGTTAAGTGTTAACCTAATTTGCGAAAATATAATGTATATATAGTGCAAAAAGGTTTCTAACCATTTTCCCCAAGTTTTCTCTGAATTTGGAAACCAAGAAATCAAATTTGGAAACAATATCAGCACTGTTAAAAGTTTAAAACATAGACATTAGTTGACTAAGCCTGAGGGTCTGTCATCTAAGCTCTTTTAAAAATAGCGCATTCAAAAAGACAGTACCGGATCAGTCGACTAGACACGATGGGTTAGTTGCATGCTCCTATTCTGCTCGTTCATTAATAAAGTCAGTAGCACATCAGTCACTTGATGATGAAATATCAGTCGCCTGACAACATGACCACTCTTTGTTTTTCAAAGTTTGGTTCCAAAATTTAACTTGTAACTTGGAAAAATTATTTGAGATTCTATGAAAATATTTTCCATGATTAAAAATAGGTCTCCAAGTCCACGAAATATCCTAGGAGGTTCAATCAACAATATTAAAATTTGAAGTACTTACATGAGATTTTAACAAGATAAAACTATCTAAGATCCTAAGTCTTCACGTCTTATAGCTTCCATACTTTGCCTAAGCTTTAACCAATTCTCCAATATGCTTCAATCATCATGTCTTATAGTCTTAAGCGTAGACATCATTCAAGTTCTTTAAGTATACTTTCATAAAAGCACTTGAGCCCTAAAATTTAGCTTAAGCAAACATGTTAAGTAACCTTAATTTGTTATCATCAAAACGAGATTACGTCTTATTATGCCAACATGTCTAACTTTAGTTGGAATATTCTTCTCATTGAAATCCTTTTCATAAGGTAAATTGACAATATGCCTTTTCCTTTCCCAAAAGACATTTGGGATATCTGAGCAAATTTGTTCTTCAAATTTCTTTTTCTTTTAATTAATATTTTCAATTATTTTGGAGTCTTAAAGTTGTTTTTGGATTCTTTTGTTTTTCATTTCTCTTGTTAAGGTTTTGATACTTTAATTCTAGCAATTACAAAACATTTTGTAGGGATCCCATTCAAGAAAAAGATTTAGAAATATTTTCAAATTTTACATTGTTGGAATTGGTGTATTCCCAAAAAGGGGGGTAAATTGGGTAATTAAAATTTTCTAAGTTGATTTCAATTCCACAATCAGTAATTTCCAACTTAAGGTCTGTCTAAGCACATACCAATACCCCAACAGAATAATACTGAGTAGATATATAAAATAGATGCAGCACACTTAGTATTTCCCAATCATTCACAGTATTTAAAACATGCATATCATTCATATAACAATTCAAATATAAACATACATGTGCAGAAATTAAATTGTAGAAATATATATAAAGAGTATATGGAAAGAAAGAGCCAACAAAGGATATGTTATCAGGGTTAGGTGAATTCAGCCTACGTCCCTGCCTCTAGCTCGCAAACCTGAGGATTCCACTAAAGTTGCTCACTTACGGGTGGTGCGGCACCGAATACGACACCTTACAGGATGGTGCACCTGACTTTCCTAACTGGATTTATGTCAATTCGGGACTATTCACAGCGCTAGTCTCCCTCTTCCGATCATATGTCGGGAATACAACAAATATGAACATATTTGTACAAGTAGATGCTTCTAATACAAGCAAATGTGTACCAATACGCACAAATACATTCACGTATGATATGAGCTAAAGCTCAATGTATGAATGTGAATTTCCTTAAAATATTTTGAACTCTTTGAATAAGATATTTATGATAAGCACTTCAAAGATTTGAACCCAACTAAATTTCTCCAAAAGTATTTTCAATAAAGGGTGTAGGAGAACTTAGGGTTTTGCTTTCAAGCAATTTTTTGTAAGATAAAAATTTGTCAATAAAAGCTCAAATACAGGAAGACAAATCCAAGCACAAAACAATATGAATGTAAAATATGCGCTTAAGTCTTTCAAGAAAAATCAATAAAAGTTTTCTCCAAAGAAATATTTACCAAGAAGATGTATGGAGAAACTCTAGATTTACTTTCCAAAAATGATTTGTAAGCTAAGATATATAATGAAAGTAAATGCAAAAATAAATCTTATGCCCAAGTAATAATCCTCCAACAATCTTAAAATGCAATAGATTTGCAAGTGAAGAAAGTGAGTAAAATCAATGCTCACTTTCAACAAGAATTTTTCTAAAGATTTGTCAAGAGAATAAAGAAAAAAGAGTAAAGAATATGAATAATACAAAAATATTTAGGGAGGATTTTCAATCTAATCTTGTGTTTAAAAATGTGTAATGGAGGGGTATATATAAACTGCTTAAAAAATCTAACCGTTAGGGATATATTAGGGATTTTTAAAAATGTTTAATGAAAAAATTACCCTAATTACCATAGTAAAATTATGACAACCCGAGACACATGAGAAAAATAGTTTTTCCATGTTCGGGTACTCGAAGCAATGTTCAGTTTACTGGCCAAGGCTATTTTCCAACCTGCTCGAGGTTCAGTCGCCTAGTCTCAAGTTTGGTTTACCGAACTTAAATGTTTGGTCGCCCGAGGGTGATTTGAATGTTAATGTTCGGGCGCCCAAGTAGTTGGACAAAGTCAGGGTAAATGTTCGGTTGACCGTGGACACTCAGTTCATTCTGAGTTTGGTCGCCCAAAGTCAGGTCAACACGCTGACTATTCAACGGTTCAGTCGACCGAGGTGTTTTCAACACCAAGGTTTGGTCGCCTGAAACCCTTTTTTAATTTAGAACCTAAGCCATATTTTTACCCTTGATTGTAGATGATAGTAGGGATTTTTCCTAAGTGATTTGTGCAATGACCTAGGGTCTATCTAAGGTCTTTTTAGCCTACCGAAAAAATTCGGCGTCGGTTGCCCTAAGGTCATTCGGTTCCCTATGGTCAATCTACGGTCTTGTTGAGCTTATTCATATAATACATGCAGATGCAAATATTACATACCCAAGATACAAATACCAAATGCATTTACGTTTAAAATAAGTATTTTCTTCTTCTTCCTTACTCCTCTGATCATGGAATATGCTAGACGATATGATCGTTATGTCCCTCGGGTTTCCATCAATCATCTCTCATGTGTGTGCTGTATTGTAAACCCGTTCACAACCTAGATGCACACATAAGATCCTTGTGTTTCGATAGCATAAAAACCAGAGATCGGACTCAAAAAATCAATAAGCATGTAGAAAACTATTGGAAAGAACTAATTATATAAGGTTTTCCAAGTTTGCTGAGAAAGTTAGATCAAGAATTAGAAATAAATATAATGGTATAATCCCCTACAAGGAATTAATATATGGAGAAATAATCAATTTTATCAATCAGGAATGATTATCTTTGTACAAAAATCTCAAGTTAAATGCAAAAATGAAAAATGAACTTAAACAGAGCAGACAAGAATTAGGATCATTTTGCTCTGAGTATGGTTACAAAAAAAAAAAAAAAATAGAATCTCTATCATCAAAAGCTAAGAAAATTAAGAGACACTATAAAAAGAAACTGAAAAAATATAAACCAACAAAATGCGTCACATAGCAAAATCCAAAGAATAAGAAATTTAAAAGGAAAAAGCAAAAAATTTCAACTTTTCAGATAAACCAAATAATATGTTATAAATGTGGAAGATACGGACAATACAAATCTCAATAAGATGAAAAACAAATTCAAAATTTAGATTTGGAAGAAAACCCATTCAATATGTTCATTAATGAATCAAGCTCTTTTAAACATGATAATTTAAGTTTACTTAGTAGAACTAAGGCTTGGTTTTATTGTTGTTGTATGAAGGAATCTTTCAAATCAATGAAAATTTTGAAAATTCAAGCTACTCTTTAGAATCTAGTCAAATAGATTGGTATTGTGAATGCCTTGGTCTTTGCATTTGCAATATTAAAACAAATCAATGTTAGTTCAAAAGATAAGAAAATTATATTAGAATTAATTGATGAAGTAGAAAACCAAAATCTCAAAAGAAAATATTTTGAAAAGTTAAAGGAAGCTATCATTCAAGAAGAAAGTCCAAAAATCTTCAGCCCTTATAACTTTAAAGAAATATTAAAAAGTGAAGAAGAAAGACCAGCCAATATTCAAGATCTTCAAAGAGAAATAAAAAAAATTAAAATTGAAATAAAGGAACTTCAAATACAAAATAACTATATACAATCAAACGAAGTAAAAATAAATAAAAAAAATATCATCAATAAAATAAAAATTAAATATTAGAACAGAAAACTTATTAAAAAAAGAAATAGGAAAATCCTCAATAAAATTGAAAATAATCAATATCCATAAATTAGGAACTCATTTTAGAAGCAACTGCTTTAATTGACTCATGAGCATATCTCAATTGTATCCAAGAAGGACTAGTTCTATCTAAATACTTTGAAAAAACGCTTGAGCAACCATACTCCGCCAATCAAACCAAGTTAGGAATTAAATACAAATTATCAAACACTCACATTTGTAACAATGATATATGTCTAAAAACCTCCTTTATAATTTTCAAGAACTTAGGCTAAGCTATAATTTTAGGAACGTCATTCTTAATCCTAATTTATCCATTCATCACATATGAAAAAGGTATCAAAACTAAAGTTGGTGAAAAAGAAATTTGTTTCAAATTCTCAAATCCAATGAGAGAAAAAAAGATCAATAAGGTAAAAAATGACAATATAATTGCAAATCTTATTCAAAACAAAAGAAAACATATCAAATCCTTAACAAAAGAAATAAAAAATAAAAAGATCCAAGAACAAATTCAAGACTCCAAAATAATTGAAAAAATTAATCAAATGAAAAAGAAATTTGAAGAACAAATTTGCTCAGATATCCCAAATGCCTTTTGGGAAAGGAAAAGGCATATTGTCAATTTACCTTAGGAAAAGATTTCAATAAGAAGAATATTCCAACTAAAGTTAGATGAATCCAAATGAATTAAGAACTCCTAGAACAATGTAAAAAGGAAATTCAATCCTTATTGGGAAATTGACTAATAAGAAAATCACAATCTCAATGGGGATGTTCTGCCTTTTATGTCCAAAATCAAGCAGAAATTGAACGAGGTTGTAACACCCCATCCTGGGTCTGCTAGGGAGACCTGCGTCTTTTCTCCACCACCTGGATCAGACCACTAAGGAGCTAGGGGTCTTATTGAACTGATAACCGGCCCCATAGACCAACACGTATCATTTTCAGTATGTTTTGTCTCACTCACACACTTCCTGAGAAAACTTCCAAGAAAGTCACTCATCCCAAGATTACTCCAAGTCAGGCACACTTAACTGTGGAGTTCTTATGGGAAGGGTTCCTGAAAAGAAATGTGCACCTTATTAATATGAGTAGTAACATCTAATCCTTTAAACTTGTCATCCATGGGGTATCACACGAGGTATTCCAATATTAATAATAAATTACAAATCCCTTAATAAGGTTCTTCAATGGTTTAGATATCCAATTCCAAATAAAGGAGATTTGTTAAAAAGATTCCATAGTGCATCAATATTCTCCAAGTTTGATATGAAGTCGGGTTTCGGTAAATTCAAATAGCAGGAAAGGACAAATACAAAATGGTGTTCAATGTACCTTTTGGACAATATGAATGGAATGTAATGCCATTTAAATTGAAAAACGCTCCATCAAAATTCCAAAATGTCATGAACGAAATATTCAACCCATATACTCAATTCACTATAGTCTATATAAACGATGTTTTAGTTTTCTCAAAGTTGATTGACTAACATTTCAAAGATCTAAATACATTCTTCAAAATAATCAAAGAAAATGGACTAATAGTTTCTCAAACTAAAATGAAACTATTTCAAACAAAAATAAGATTTCTTGGTCATGAGATTAATGAGGGAATGATTAAATTTATTCAAAGGTCTTTAAGTTTCACGAATAAATTCCCCGATGAAAAAAAAAAAAAAAAAGAAGCTTAAAAGATTTTTAGAATGCCTTGATTAAATTTTAGATTTTTATCCCAACTTAAGAAAACTAATCAAACCATTGTATCAACAACTTAAGAAAAAGACATATACATATATGTATACACACATATAAATATACATGCATGCATACATACATATATATATATATGTGTGTGTGTGTGTGTGAGAGAGAGAGAGATATATATACACATACATGTATGTATATATATATATGTATTCGTATTCCATACACACATATATGCATACTAATACACACACACATATAACACATACACACATATACAAATACGAAAAGACATATATACATATCCATGTAATATACACTCATACATATAAATGCAAGAATATATACACACACACACACATACTCTTACAATGTATATATTAATATAAATACTAAAATACATACACAATTAAATATACTTACGCATATTTTTTATACACATATCTTTAAATGTTAGCAATATACATATACATAGATAGATATATACATATATGTTTGCGCATGTGTGCGCTTGCACCTGGATGTAGGCCTTATGTGTGGACATGTGCACTCACGTGCCAACGTATTTTAATTTAATTTTTAAAACAAATCAAAATGACATTATTTTATTTTTTAATTTTAGAAAATGTCGAATATTTTAATGTTAATGTATATTATATGAATTTTTGAAAATAAATATTTTATTAAAATAAATAAAATGTATGTGGGGTCCATAAAAAGAAGCCAAAAAATTCTAAAGTATCCAAAAAATAAAAAAAAAACTTCGAAAAATCCAAAATTTCACCTTTATTTTCGTACAAAAATCTAGAATCACAATTTGACCCCTCAGCATTTCGCTAGATCACCGGATGAAGTCAAATTTGGCAAAAAGAGCCAAAAAGCAAGAAATGACTTTGCCTCAATTTTCATGCAGAAGGGTAAAATTATAGTTAGAAATTGTCATATACTATTTTGGACTACTCTGGATCACTCAATACTATTAGAATTAACAGAAAAGACCAAAAAAGATAAAACTAATAGGATTTTGCCTTAATTTGCATGTCCGAAAGTCAAAATTGCTGTTAGGCTTTTTTTTACCATTTTGACATGCTCCAAATCACCTGGTGTAATCAAAATTAACAGAAAGAGAATAAAAAGGTCTATAATGATAAGGGTTTTGCCTCAATTTCTGTGCTCGAAGCCAAAATCATTGTTAGACCTCTTCTTATCATTTCCCACTACTTTGAATCACCTAATATAATCAGAATTGGCAAAAAGAAAGTAAAAAAGTTTGAAATATTGGAGGCTTTGTGTCAATTTGCATGGGCGAGGTCAAAATTGTTGTCAAACCTCTTTTTACCATTTTGAATTACTCCAAATCATTGGGTGTAGTTATAGTAGATAGAAAAAGAGTAGAAAAGCTTGAAATAATAGGAGCTTTGCTTTGATTTATGTGCACGTGATCAAAGTCGTTGTCGGACCCCTCCTTACTATTTTGACCATCCCAAATTCCCCAATATAATTAAAATGCCAAAAAGTAATGTAGAAACACCAAAGAGCACATTAGGGTTTTAAATACCCCTGACCCCTTGGTGGGAAACCTACTTAGACAAAAGACAGTTGCCCCTTTTTGGCCAGTGCACTTTGAAAAGGCAATGGCTAAAGAAAGAGATGTCCATTTTTTATAAGAACAAAATAAAAAATAAAAATGGAAGAAAGAAAGAAAAATAAGATGCCAAAAGAGCAAGAAAACGTATAAGTACCAAAGCTTGACCTAGTTTTCATGGGATAGTGAGACTAACCTACCTCATTGAGAAAAAAAATAAAGATTTGGCCTCAGGGAATTTCAATCCTAAAATACTTCTTCAAACACAACAAAGACTTGATCTCAGGTGATAGTAACCTTGACCTACCTTGTTTAGAAAATCAAAGATTTGGCTTGAAGGGATTTTGACCTTGAAATGCCATCTCCTACATAGCAAAAGTTGGTGTCAAGGGATGGTAACCTTGACCTACCTTATCTAGAAAAAAAAAAAATTTGGTCTTAGGGAATAGTGACCTTGAAATACCTTATTTAACACCACAAAGACTCAGTTTAAAGGGAGAGTAACTTTGACCTACCTCACTTGGAAAAATAAATATTTGGCCTTGAAATGCCATCTCCTACACAACAAAAGTTGGTCTCAAGGGAAGGAAACCTTGATCAACCTTATCTAGAAAAATAAAAATTTGGTCTTAGGGAATAGTAACCTTGAAATACCTTATCTAACACCACAAAGACTCAATTTAAAGGGATAATAATTGTTGACTTTTTGAGTATGATCCCTATTTTTGATAATAACAAACCGCAAGTTACTAATGTGTGTGTTTAAGTACTTGAACAGGTTAATCATTCAGATCACATGCATGAAAGTGAAGTGGAAGCCATAAAGACCTTAAACGAGCACATACTCCTGGCATATTCCATGGAAATATGAAGAGCAAAGAAGAAGACGTGTTCATATTTATTTGTAAATGCATTTATTATTCTTGGGTCTGTAATAATTATTATGGTCTGTAATAATGCATCTGCATGCATGATAGGTTTATGCTCAAAGGCCATAGTATGACCATAGGGAAATCAAAAGACCATAGAAAAGGGTCGACCGATGCCAAATTTTTAGGCTTAATTAAAAAGCCTAGACTGTAAATTGACCCTAGGTCCTTACATATAACTTGGAAAATTCCCTCTATCTTACAAGTCATTTCTATGAAAACATGGGAAATTTTTTTAATCTCAAACAGGACAAAAATAGGTCTTTGGGTGACCGAACCTATAGTGTTAAAAATGGTTCGGGCGACCAAATGTGCAAAGGGTCAACAGTTGACCAAGCCCCAGGCGACCGAACTTAAATTGAACTAATTGTCTCCGATCGACTGAATGTTTAAAAGGTACTTTTCCACTATCCCCGGGCGAGCGAACGTTTAGTTCAAAATAGGCTCGGGTGATCGAAATGTGAAGTTTGGCAGATCAAATTACTCACCGAGCGACCAAATTTCAAACGTTTGGGAAATCACCTTGGCTTCAGCCAACCGAACTCACTCTCGGGCACCCAAACCCAAAAGATGACCTTTTCCCTGTGTGTCTGTTCGGGCTACCGAACTTGAGCTTTGGGCAACCGAACCTCTCGAGTTGAAAATTTTTACCTCAGGTAAATCAAGGATAAAATTAATTAAACCCAATTAAACTTTTTCTAAAATTCTCCTTGTGTCCTTGACGGTTATATTTTCATGAAAATCTATAAATACCTCCTCATTTATCTTAATTAGTGGGATATTAGGAAAATCATTAACCAAAAAATTCTATGAAATTCTTTTTGTTTGTACTACTCATTTTGATCAAATTCTTTCTATCTTTTGAAAATACATTTGCTCATTCTCCTTATACTTTGATTTGAAAAACGTTTCTTAAGGAGGATCATTTATTTACACTCCTTGTTTTCAATTTGAAAGGGAGTTTGAATTTTTGATTATTGTGCATATTTCCATTCATCTCCAAGCATACAACTCTCACCTTGCATAATCTTTTGAAAAATATTTTGGAGGGTTAGCTTAGAGAGTTTGTACCATAGTATTTCATATTGATAAATATTGATTGGGAAAACTCTATATTTGCTTGAGATCTTGCATCCTCATTGCAAGTATCTAAAGCTTGCATATTATTATTGATATATATCATATCTTTGCAAGCTTTAATCCTAATCTCTATTCAGCATTATACCAAAAAATATTTGTTGAGAATATTTGATTAGGATTCCCAAGTTCCTTTCATTATTTTTTAATTATAATATCTTGAATCAAAGGTCTTACTCACACATACATTGATATACACAAATTGTTGTGAGTTGATATATCACTTGACCAATCTCACCTGAGCATAAATACTAATATCTGTGAGTGCATTAGTTATTGTTTGTGTGTATTGGTACATATCTGCTTATTGGAGAAGCACACATATTGTACACAAAATTTGTGTTTCATTATTTTTTGTGTTCCAGGTGTGGCATGAGGGGGTGTTAATCCAGCCTGTAAGGATTAGTTGTAAAGGTTGAGGTTAGCCTTGATAATTTGACCTAGAGTTAAAAACGGTGTTGCTCCACCCGGTAAGCCAGCATTAGTGGAATCCTAGGACTTGCGAGCTGAGGCGGGGACGTAGGCAGTATTGGCCGAACCCCGATAACATATATGGTGTCAGTTTTATTTTCCGCAATCTACTCAGTAGTTTATTTGTTGAATTGGTATGTGTTTTAGACATACCCTAGGTTGAAGTATACTGCTGTTGGATTAGTTATAGTTAGGAAGAAATAATTTTAAATTTCCAATTCACCCCCCTCTTGGAATACACCAATTCCAACAATTGGTATTAGAGCCTCATTGCATAGACTTAAATGTTTTTTGCAAAAGATCTCAATGGCTTACATTGGTGTATCCCCATTCGGCGAGGGACAGTCACCTACTAGCCCTCCTGTATTTTGGGGTGTTAATTACACTCATTGGAAAATTAGAATGAGCCTATTTATAAAATCAATTGAGTGGAGGGCCTGACAGGTGATTGTCAAAGGAATTTGTATGCCAGCTAACGAAAATGATATAAATTGGTTGCTTGCAAATTCATATGCCATGGATTTATTATACTGTGCTTTAGAGACTGATATTTTTCATGAGATTATGACATGTAAAAGTGCAAAAGTATATGGGAAGAGCTTGAAAATAAATATGGAGAGTCCTAGGAGAAGGAGACCACCACTTCGATAGTGTCAAGCTCAAATGATCTGGAAGTGGTAAATCACGGGGTTAGTGAACTCACAGAATAGGAGGTATATGATTCTCGCTCTAGCTCGATTGAATATTCATGTGTTGAATGCTATGTTGCTTCATGTGCTAAATCATATATTGAATATTGTGATAATCATGTTATTGATGCACCAAATGATTTTTATATAGAATACGGGAATAATCTATGCGTTGAATCATCTGTTGAAAATTATGATTATACTACTGATGTTGCATGCAATGATTTTGATAACAAATATTGTGACATATCTTGTGATGAATCATCTGATAGCTCATGTGATGTTTTGGCTAACAATTCATGTAGTGATTCATATGATACTTATTATGTTAAATTCTGTATTAAATCATATAATGAATTTATTGATGGAAGCTTGTTTTTGAATGAAAAACTAGAAAATGCTTTATCAAGAAAGCATAAGCTTCTAGTTAGGATGAATAAGCAGAAAACACTTTTGAAAAATGAGAATAAGGGGATAGCTAAACAATTAAAGGAATTAAAGGAACATTGTGCTATCCTTGAGAAGAAAAAGATTAAGAAGGTCTTGAAAATCATTTGCTTGAAGAGGAAAATTGAAGATTATTTTGAAATGATTTTTAAACCCACAAATGAAAAAGATAACCGAAATCAACCCTTAGGAGCTAAAAGAAGTAAATGGTTCAAAAAAGGTTCATCTTAAAATCTCATTGACATGCCTTATGATCGGTGCAAAACTGCAAGTGCACAGTAGCGTAATTTTATAATATAATGATGTGTAAAGTATCGTCCTCAGGGATTGATGTCTTAATTTTACCAAGTACCGAAATTATGCTAACCTTGATTTTATTTAGAAAGATTAATAATTTTAAATTGCGAAATTGAAATAAGGCTACTTTAAATAAACTAAAGAGAAAATAAAGCTGACTGTCGCATATCAAATTACTGAGGGTGAAAACTTCTAGGAAACCAATTTCACCTAACTTCTCACTATACTTTACTCATCTAACTAATTAGATTTTCGTTTTCTCTGTTTGTTCGCAAATCTCCAATTTTTTCCAAAAGCCTCTTTCGATAGTCAAATATAACCTATTCTTGTTTATTATTTAACATAAGAATATGCAATTTAATAACGCAAGAACGCAACATGACCCTCGATTTTTAATTCTACGTAGGTTCATACTAGTCTTTCGATCTCTATATTTACTTACGCTGAATTATCCAAAATTTATCCTATAATCCCCCCATTCGGTAGCAAATCACAAGACTAACATCATCTAATTAATAGTCAGTTAATTAAAAGCATTAAGTGCAGAATAACTCAAACAAACATTAACGAAAATTACTTCAGATTAGCATAAAAAAACAAGCATAGTTTAAAATTGGGCTACATCGTTTTCCTAGAATACAAAATTTAGCTCATGCCAAAAATTAAATAAAACATAAACGATTTCACCGTGCTATCTTTTATTTGGAGAGTAGAGTACAAACGACACCCACAACACCGCCATCGCGTGCCGCGAACACCCCCAACACCACCATTGTTCGCTGCCTTCCGATCCTGAAAAGATTTTAATTTTCTACGTGTCACCAACTTTCCTTTGCTGCCCGTGTGTGTGTGTCTTCTAGCACCAACTCTCAGAGACTCCAAGTAAAATCCAAAAAAGATGGCTTTTTTTTTTTTTTTTTCTCTTCCAATCCGTGTGCTCCCCCAAAGACTTCCAGTGCATGTGTGGCCTCCCAAAGAAACCTTTCTCTTTTCTCCCCCCGAAAAAAAATATCCTTTATATCCTCACAAAAATAAGCCAAAAGAAGGATGGCTCCCACTCCTCTCTCATATTCTCCACAACCCCCTAGAAGAAAACCCTAACCTTTTACTTGCAATAGCTCCACTAGCCCCCCACTTTTGACTTTTTCAAAATCCCTTCCTTTCTTTCTTTCCTTTTTTTTTTTTTTTTAAATATATTTTCTTTCTTACCTTTCTTTGCCTCACCTAGCGCATCACCCACGCCCACTAAGAGAACCCGGCTACATGGCCGGGTCACATCATCTTTTATATATTTTTGTAAAATTTTTTCTTTTCTTTTATTTTTTCAAAAGCACACGGTCTGCCGTCCACTTTCAAGCCTGATTTCGACCCTCCTACAGCTCGTAACTCTCAAATGTCAAAAAACAAAAATTGTAGAGAATTTCCTCAGCTTTCCACAAAATTTTGAATTATTTCAAGCGGAGCTCGTACGAGAAAGTTACACCCAAATTATGAAGTAACGCCGAAATAATCCATAAAAACAATGTATGGTAACTTCACGTCCGATTGTGACCTTGATGCAGCTAATATTTCTTAAAATGCAAAACATGAAAGTTGTAAAGGGTTCTATTAGCTTTCTGTAACATCTTGAATCATCTAAATTGGAGCTCCAATGAGAGAATTACGCACAGATTACAAAATAGTGTTGAAAATGGTCTCTCTTTGCGTGCATAACTCGACTTCCAAAAATTATCCTACAATAATAAAATATGAGTGTTCGTAGATTTTCAAAAAAAGTAGGCTAATTTATCTTAAAATTATTGGGTAAGATCGATGATTAAAATATTAGACAAAATCGGACATTTTAATTAAAATTATGATCTTGAATGCATGAATTTAAATGCATAATTACGCAACTGTGGTGCGTAATCACACCCCCTAACTAACATTTTGCTAGTCCCTAACAAATAACGTGAATGCAATTTAGGGTGATACCCACAAATTTCAATGAATGAACGCACATGCAACACAATCATACCATTTCACATATAGGAATATCACCAAAGTACACATAAGCTCATTTATACACAATTCACACAACTTTGACGCAAGTCACTTATGCAGTTTTGTCTTTATATAGCTATTAAGAATAGTATATTCATGTAAAATTAACTAGCAATCACAATTGAGAGTTAATGTAGTCATATAAATTCAAGTATAAATAGGTGAACTCTCGAGACATGTGTAATGTGTATGACTTGTTACACCCAGGATATCCGTGGATACCTAAAGAACTGTCGCTTTGACTCGGCTTAATTGGTATACCCTAAAAAACACTTAAAAAGGATGGGTTCACTCGTCATATGTGAGGAGGAGTGTTATGATCAAACATCCCACATATTTTAAGGAATAAACGCTAAATGTACAGAGTGGACTAGTCTGAAAAGGATCCAGCCTATTTACGAGGTGTCGGGTCCTTCACCATAGTGTCTTCTCACCTACTCGTCATATCCAACCAAGACCACCTTAGATCAACTTATTCACAAACCAAGCATGAATATATATGAGGCATTAAGCGAGTGAAGAGTCTTCATATGTGGAGAACATATGTCATGTCCCTGACTTTTGTTGTAGTTGTGTGGAGCAAGCATTAATCTTTCACCTCTTCTGGGGTATTTCTGTTTCTCTTTTTATTTCTTCTACTCATTTTTCAATTTCTTTCTTTTCATGGTCAGTTAGGACAATTATAACATTTCTTTTATTGTTTTCATACTACCCATGTGCTTTACGCTCGAACAAGAGTCCATGAAATAAGTCTATTTCTAGGGGTGACTCTGCCTTCACATCTTAAGTAGGCTACAAGACCTAAGTTTTTTATTTCCCCACTAGATGTCACCCCTAGGGTAGAAATTCAAAAACTAAGACTAGTGTACAAAGAATATCCAAAAAAATAGGGAAAGTTGAGTTTCATGAACTCTGAGTTGACGTCAAAAACTCAAAAGAATGATAAATGGCTCAATAGTACTTCACAAGGTGTCAAAGTTGCCATGGGTGCTTTCTTAGTGTTCACAAGGAACCCTAAGTGCCACAAGTCATGTGAACATGTATTTTTTTTTTAGCCTTTAGAGATACTATGTAGATACAAGAGTTTATATAGCTAGATTAACACAATTGAACTACCAATCACCCTTCAATGAGTTACTATTCCTAGTTTAGCCATATAAAGAGAAACTACACATAAATGACCCAAGTGTGTACTCCTAAGTTATATGCAAGTTATATGAGAAAATTAAGGTAGCTCAGGGTGATGACGCTGAATTGGCAGAGGTAATGGCTAGAGTGTGGGATGGTCAAGGAGAGGAGTTCAGCATATTAGATGATGGAGCCTTGCGATTCCATACTAAACTATGTGTTCTTACAGATACCGAGATCAGGAGAACTATATTGGAGAAGGCTAACAGATCCCTATACACCGTACATCCAGGTAGTACTAAAATGTATAGGGATTTGTGAGAGTATTTCTGGTGGAGTGGAATGAAAAGAGAAATTGTTGAGTTTGTACAACAGTGTTTGACATGCCAGCAGGTTAAGGCTAAGCACTAGAGACCAGTAGGATAGTTGCAGCCACTGTTCATCCCATAGTGGAAATGGGATCACGTCTCTATGGATTTCATTATTGGGTTACCACCGATACGACAGGGATTGAATGTTATCTGGGTGGTTGTTGATCGTCTGATGGAGACCGCTCATTTCATCCCGATTAAAGTCAGTTACTCCATTGACAGATTAGCAGAAATATATGTATAGGAAATAGTTTGTGTCCATGGCGTACCATTATCCATAGTTTCAGACTGAGATCCTCGGTTTATTTCATGATTTCGGAAAAGTTTTCAAGAAGCTATGGGTACGCAGTTAGCATTCAGCATCGCTTTCCATCCCTAGACAGATGGTCAGACTGAGAGAACAATTTAGATATTAGAGGATATGCTTTGGGCATGCGAGTTGGATTTTGGGGGTAGCCGGAGTCAGTTTATACCGCTAGTTGAATTTGCTTACAATAACAGTTATCATGCTAGTATCGGCATGACACCTTACGAAACATTGTATGGTAGGAGATGTCGTTCTCCTCTTTTAAGGGATGAAAAAGGCGAGAGGTGAGTTTTGGGTCCAGAGATTGTACAACAGGTGTATGATAAAGTCCGACTAATTAAAGAAAGAATCAGTATTGTGCAGAGTTGGCAGAAAAGTTACGCAGACACTCGCCGCCAAAAATTAGAGTTTAATGTGGGAGACCGGGTATTTTTGAAGGTAGCTCCTCTGAGAGAGGTTATGAGATTTGGAAAAAAAAGGCAAGTTGACCCCTAGGTTTGTTGGCCCTTTTGAGATATACTAGAGAAAGTAGGGTTAGTTGCCTATAGGCTAGCTCTGCCACCAGCTCTGGACAGGATACACGACGTATTTCATGTCTCCATGCTAAGGAAATATGTCCAAACCCATCCCACATTATCAGTTATGTAGAAATCAAGCTTAAAGATTCATTAGCTTATGAAGAAGCACCAGTATAGATTTTGGACAGGAAGACACAAGTATTGTGCACCAAAGAAATTCAGTTAGTAAAAGTCTTGTGGAAGAACCATGCTATAGAAGAAGTTTCGTGGGAAGTTGGGGAATAAATTAGACAGAAATACCCGCAGTTATTCCAAGTGGCTTAGTGGTATCAGGTAAAGTATAAATAGTTGGATAGTGTTTCTTTTGCAGGTACATGTATTGATTTAGTTAGTAGGTAGTCTTTTAGTTTTATATGTGTAATCTTCCGGAGTTTAGAATGTAATCACAGTATTCCTCTGCCTTAAGTGAGGGTAAGTAATAAAATAAGTAGACCATTTTCCTCAAAGAATGATGTATGGTACAAATAGTAAATTTCGATGATGAAATTTTATAAAGAGGGGAGAATGTAACAATCCAAAAAATTTAAACAGAGCCTCATCAATGAGACTATGCGAGGACCTCGTTGACGAGGACACGTCTCGTCAACGAGAAGATACAGAGAGAGGGTTTATGGCAGTCTGAAATTCATCGACGAGGGGTGAAGGTTCATCGATGAACCTCTTCAAGAACTCGTTGACAAGATGACGTGTCTTGTCGATGAGCCCAGGGTTATAAATAGCTAAAAACTGGATTTTTTTAGCAACAATTGGCACAAATTTCTCTTTCTCTCTCTCTCTCTCTAAACATCTCCCTCTTCTTCTCTCTTCGATTTCGGCTCCGTTTTTCACTAGATTGATGATCTGAGGCCACCACGACGCTCTTGGGGAAGTTCTTTGCAAGTTTGTTGAAGCGGATCGCTGGTGGAACTAGTTTGAATTCCATCCCAATTTTAGGGTAAGACATTTTATTCAGTACTTGTCTTTACCACAATTATAAAGAATATAGTATACAAAAAAATAAGGATATTTTATTCTGGGAGATGTGGTTTTCAAGTTGTTGAGTGGAGAACCTTGCGGGTGTGGGGTCAGAGTACAGTAGGGACTTTTCAGAAACTAGGTAAGGGAAATATGCCATGCTAGGGGTTTTACAATGTTATCAGAGATTTTGTATCTATCTATCTACCTATATATATATATATATATATATATATATATATTTTATTCTAGTTCATTATCCAGTTTTTACAGAATAAAAGTTTTCAATGTTTGTGTGGCCTGAGTAGATATTTATCTGATATAGAACTTATATAGCTTTTACAGCATATCATACTATACAGTGTATACAAATAAGGATTGATATACATAGATAATTATTCATATCAGTATATTACAATTTTATTTCATATCAGTATATTACAGTATTTACAGAATGCCATATTTCCTAATACCATAACACTCAGATTATATAGATAGATTATACAAACAATTTATACAGATAGTTTATATAGGCAGATTATACAGATAGATATATGTCATTCAAATATTGTATTTACAGTACAAAATTATAGTGTTATGGTTATTTTGGAAACATGATGAAAACGATAAAGATAATTATAGTATATGTATTTATACAGTATCAGATCCCTGTGAAATATTACTGACAAATACATAATATAGAGCACAATACCGTTGCTAATACAGATAGAGTGCAACCACATATCTCAAATAGTGTGTGGGTACCATCATACCATGCTCGGAGTGGATGCAGCTACCCAGTTTGCTAGATTGAGGAGGTCAGTATGACGAGGTAGCAGTCCAGTTCCGCACCTAGGAATGGATGCAGTTTGGCCGAGCTGAGGTAGTGTAGAGTATAGTGACTTACCTGGAGGACCGACCAGCGTTAAGTCCTGCCTACAGGCCGCACAACCCTGTCATAAGGGGTCAAATCATGACATATAGAGTTCCAGGGATAAAGCACAGTTTTATATATGTACACAGTTTTACAGTATATGATAAATATAGTATAATATTAGCAGTATGAAAAGTAGAAAATTTAGATGATACAGTTATAGTTTAAACTGTGAAAAATGTACGATATGTTTTACAGATTTATCATTTTATATAGTTCAGATGTTATTAAAATAGTATGCAACTTAGTCGCCACACACTAGTAATAACATATTTCCACTTATTGAGCGTCGACTCACCCCATTACTTTTACATTTTTCAGGTGAGCCAACTAGGTGAGCAGATCAAGCTCGCAAGTAGTGTGACTATTTTATTGCCCTGTTTATAGGGTAAGTTTGTACAGAGTATGGTATTTTGGGCATATGATATTGAATAGAGATGTATTATATAACTATGGTCTGGTAATACTGAATTCTGGTATTGTATGGTATATATGGTTGTATGATTTATATTTCCGCTGCGTAGGTATGATTATTGTATACAGGAATACCCTTGTGCCCTTTTGAGGCTTGAGATTTCATAGCAGGGGCATCAGAGTAGTTTATATTTGTTTAAAAAAAAAAATGAAAAGGATGATGTAATTTTTGAGGTCGTTACATCTAGCCTACTAAAGGAGTGTGTAAATAGTGTTGTTCCACCTGGTAAAGGAACTGGTTTAGTGAATCCTTTGGTGGTTTGCCAAAGGCGAGGACGTAGGCTGGGTATAAGTCGTACCTCGTAAAAACTCAGTCTCACTCTCTCTTTCCCTTGCTCTTTATTTTCAGCAAATATAAATTGGGCGGATGATTTAATTTTCTTAATTATACAAATTACGTAATTTGGAAGTTAAATAAACTTAAAGTTTAATTTTGATTTGGGATTGCGGAAACTGAAAGGGAGTATGATGGTTGATCAAAACTTTGCGAAAACCTAAAAAAGAAGTATGTTGTTTAGTTCACACCCAAAGACAAATTAACTAAAGAGTTTATTTAAATTCTAAGTTGTTTGGAAATTAAGTTGAGGTTTGCATTGAAGGAACGATTTCACATTCACTACAGGGCGTGGTTCAAATTCATATCCATATGGCTTATATAAACAAACAACCATCTTAAGTTCTTACATTACTAAAGTGTTGCATACTTTAATCTTGGTTTGGTTGTTTGCTTTCAAATTGTTTGGTTGATTGATTACTTGAATGATTGAATGTTTGTGTGGTTGTGGATTAAATAAAGAAATAAGTTTTTGCTGAAAGTTTGAAAAACCAACAACAAGTTAAGAATTCCTAAAAATATTTAAAATAAAAATTTTAAAACCCAATTCAACCCCCTCTTGGGACTACACCTTTGTTTTTAGAAGTAGGGACAACAGTCGGTCCAGCAGTATGCGTTGCAGTTTATAGAGCTATCTTGTTTCGCCCCATATATTGTCCTTAATGAAGTAAAGAAGACTAGACAGTTTGAAAGAGGACTAAGGCAAGGAATATACAAGCAAGTGGTAGTACTGAAGATACAAGATTTTGCTAAATTGGTTGACAGAACTGCTTTGACCGAGGCTAGTAAGAGGATGGATGCAAAGGAGCAGGGGTAGAAGAAGAGATCTACGCCTTCAAACTTCCAGCAAGGAGCTAGGCAGGGTCAGTGGAGGAGAGGAAACTATGGCAGAGGACAGAGGCAAGAGATTGAAGGTCGTGAATTTCAGGCGGTGCAAAATTTTCCTATCTGTCGGACTTGTGGAAAGAGACACTTGGGAAAGTGTTGAGTGAGGAGAGTCGTCTGCTATCACTGCAGTAGGCAGGGACATCGGGTGCGAGATTGCCCTACACCATCTAGTATCGTTTCTGCTCCAGACCGTACCGGGCCACATGGAGGCCAACAGAGGAATGTAGCTCCAGCAAGGGTCTATGCTTTGACGCTTGGAGATGCTAAGACAGCCGGTGAAGTGGTGACAGATATGATTAACATGCTTTCATTTAAAATTATTGTATTATTTGATTTAGGAGCCACACACTCATTCATGTCTATAGGGTGTATTAGATTATGTGGGGTAGAAACACAGTTGTTAAACGCCAAATAGTAACTACATCGACAGGGTCAGCAGTGAGGTGTAGTAAAGTGCTCCGAGCCTATCCAGTTGATATTTAGAAGAAAGTCTTGCCAGTTGATTTGACAGTATTGAATATGCTTGGGTTCAATGTAATTTTTGGTATGGACTGGTTGGTAGCTAATTATGCCAGTATAGACTTTCATTTGAAAGAAGTAATATTTAGCCATCCGGGAAGGCCAGAATTCAGGTTCATAGGATCACATGTATAATCCCCGCCTCAGTTAGTATTAGTCATACAGGCGAGGAGACTACTTTTGGACGGTTGTCAGGGGTTCATGGCCTTGGTAAAGGAAATGTCAGAGAATGAATTAAAGCTTGCTAATACGCCAGTGGTGAAGAAGTTTTCAGATGTCTTCCCAGATGAGCTACCCGGGTTGCCTCTTGATTGCGAGGTAGATTTCTCTATTGATCTACTTCCTGGGATGGCACCAAGCTCTAAAGCTCCTTACAGAATGGCTCTAGCAGAGTTGGGAGAGTTAAAGGGTCAGTTGCAAGACTTACTATATGGTGAAAGAGTATGAAAAGAACTACCCTACCCATGATCTGGAATTGGCTGTTGTGGTGCACGCATTAAAGATGTGGAGGCATTACTTGTATGGTGAAAGATGGGAGATATTCTCCGATCACAAAAGTTTGAAGTATTACTTCACTCAAAAGGAGCTGAACATGAGGCAAAGATGGTGGTTAGAACTTATTAAAGATTATGAATGCACAATTAGTTATCACCTAGGGAAGGTAAACGTGGTAGCTAATGCTCTGAATAGGAAATAGTAGGACCAGCACTGGCAGCTATGGAGGTTTAGCATTCGATTAAGATGGATCTGGAGAGACTCGATGTAGATTTGGTAAAGAGTGATCCTCAGGCATTTGTCGCCAGCCTGGTAGTGCAGCCTACTCTACAGGAAAGGATTAAGACAACTCAAAGAGATGATACAGAATTAGTAGAGCTGATAGCTAAGGTGTAGGATGGATAGGGAGATGAATTCAGTATTTCTGATGACGGGGCCTTAAGCTTCCGTTCCAGGTTGTGCATGCTTGCAGATGCTGATATCAGAATGACGATTTTAGAGGAGGCTCACAGGTCCTTGTACATGGTTCATCCAGGTAGTACTAAAATGTATAGGAATCTGCGAGAGTCATACTAGTGAAGCGGCATGAAGAGGGAAATTGCTGAGTTCGTACAGCAGTGTTTGACGTGCCAACAGGTAAAGGCCGAGCACTAGAGGCCAGGGGGCCAATTGCAGCTACTTTACATCCCAGAGTGGAAGTGGGATCATGTATTTATGGACTTTGTGACTGGTTTGGCACCGGCACTGCATGGTCAGAGTGCTATTTGAGTGGTCGTTGATAGATTGACAAAGACCACTCACTTTATCCCTGTTAAAGTCAACTACTTCATAGACAGACTGGTAGAGATTTTTGTTTAGGAGATAGTCTATTCTCATGGTGTACCAGTGTCTATAGTGTCAAACCGAGACCCAAGTTTCACATCACGATTTTGGAGGAGCTTTCAAGAGGCTCTGGGGTTTCAGTTATCTTTTAGCACAGAGTTTCATCCTCAGACAGACGGTCAGACTGAGAGGGTGATTCAGATATTAGAAGATATGTTACGGGTGTGCATGCTAGATTTTGGGGTAGTTGGACTCAGTATATGCCGCTAGTAGAGTTTGCATACAATAACAGCTATCAGGCCAGCATCAGCATGACACCTTACAAGCCGATGTATGGTAAGAGATGTCATTCTCCTCTATACTGGGATAAGATAGGTGAAAGGTGAGTTGTGGGGCCAGAGCTAGAGTAGCAGGCATACGATAAAGTTCGACTCATCAGAGATAGAATCAGTATAGCTCAGAGCCGTCAAAAGAGCTACACTGACACTCACCGCTAGAAGTTGGAATTTGAAGTTGGGGACCATGTATTTCTGAGGATAGCACCTTTGAAGGGAATTATGAGGTTTGGGAGGAAAGGTAAGCTTAGCCCTAGGTTTATTGGCCCGTTTGAGATTCTTGAGAGAGTGGGGTCAATGACCTACAAGCTAGCCTTACCACCCGTTTTATTCAGAATACACGACGTATTCCATGTTTCCATGTTGAGGAAATACGTCCTAAATCCCTCCCATGTGATCAATTATGGTGAGATAGAGCTCAAGGATACTCTGGCTTATAAGAAGGTACCAGTGCAGATTATGGACAGAAAGGAACATGAATTGTGCAATAAGAGGATTCCATTAGTGAAAGTCCTCTGGAGAAATCATGCAATAGAAGAAGCCTCATGGGAGCTTGAGGAGCAGATATGATAGAAATACTTGCACTTATTCTGTGAAGATCAGCACTAGGTATATGGGTAAAATAAATGTAGTATGATTTAATTTTATCAAAAAGCAAGATGAGACATGTGTGAGTAATATTGTAGGTTATAGAATAGATAGTATTTTGGTAGTGGAAGAATTTTATTTTATGTGTATATGTAATCTCTTATAGCCTTGAATGTAACCACGGTATTCCTCCACCACAAGTGAGGGTATGTAATAAAATAACTAGCCCATTTTCTTTTAAAGGATGTTATCAATACAAATAGAAAATTTTGAGGACGAAATTTTTATAAGGAGAGAAGAATGTTGAGACTCAAAGAATTATAGTAATTAAATAATAAGAGAATGAGAGAAAAAAGAATTTTATTAAGGGATTTCAGCAGGGTCTCATTGATGAGTGAAGAAGTGCTCATCGACGAGCAGGATTCTTGGGCTTGTCGGCGGGGACTTACGTCTCGTCGACAAGAAGTTACCGAGAGGACTATTTTCGGACTCTGAAACTCGTCGATGAGGAGAAGGTGTTCATCAATGAGCTCCCTTCATTGACTCGTCGTCGATGAGGAAATGTGACTCGTTGACGAGTCGACGTGGACAAGCTTTCTATATAAGCTCAAAAACTAATTTTCTGTGAAACAAATTTTACAAAATCTCTCTCTCTCTCTCCCCCACGACTCTCTCCCCCTTATCTCTAGAAATTCAGCCCCGTTCTTCATTGTTTCCATGATCTGAACCTGCCACGTCACTCTTGGGAAGATTCTCTAAAAATATGCTAGAATGATTCGTTGGTTAGGCTAACTTGGAAACCATCCCAAAATTTGGGTAAGTTGATTATTTTAATATTTATTAAGGTATTTGGTATTTCTGGGTTGAGGAAGGTATTAGATGAGTTTATACTGAAGTTTTGTTGGAAGAAATGCAAATTTCAGGGTTTTGAGCTGGGGAACGTACAAGTGTGATTTTGGAGTAATTTGTGGGTTTTTCCATAAGTTAGGTAAGGGGATAAACTAAGTCAGTATTTCCACGGAATTATTTATTATTATTTAGCTTTTTATTTTCAAGGAAATTATGTATGTTATAGAATTGAGTTTGGAAATATTGTTGTAATAGGAAAATGATTTTAATACAATTCAGCAAGGAATAAGATTTTGTGCAGATTTTACGAAATGAACATTATTTATTTTGTATGGAATGAGTATGAAATTATACGATTCTATGTAATATCAGAATACTATGTTTTTAGAATAAGCATGTTATTACTATTTTCAGGGAGAAATTAAAAATGGTGTAGGGATTTCAAATTATGAGGTTTTATATGATATGCTGGCGTAAAGGCCGGGGTTTTACATGATATGCCGGCGTAAGGGTCAAGGTTTTATATGACATGCTGGCATAAGGGCCGTGCTTTTATATGATATGCTATGCCAGCGTAAGGGTCATGGATTTCATGTTTTACTATGCCGGCGTAAGGGTCGTGAATTTTATATGATATGTTACGTAAAATTTTATGAAAATATTATCATGACAGATAATATTATGAAATGGTCATGTATCATTATTTGAAAATATACTATATGTTTGTAGAACCCGGATGGCTTAGTTTAGGCTTTCACGAAGCACGGTACTGTAGCTTATGATTACGATCATGTATATGTTAGTGCAACCATTTGTCGTAAGGGGCAGTGGGAGATTGGCAGTCGATGTGGTTTTATGGTAGTGCAGGCATCCCTCTGCTGTCCGGACCAGGAGGGGTAGACCCATCGTACTTACAGACTTATATTGATCTAGCGTGGTCGGCCAACCATTGCTAGGTCTTGCCTTCGAACCGCATAACCCAGTCATGTGGGGGTAAGACATGACACCAGCCAGCTATCCATCCAGGGTGTTATTTCATGTATAGTCATATATGATGCTTTCATGTATAAAGACTCAGTATGTTATATCATGTTATGATAAATTATGTTTTAAACAGATATGAAACAGACGGTTTGATTAGATATGATTTATGTACTGTTATATGTATAACACGAAAATACTCATGTTGCCACACACTGATGTTAGTTTATTTTCCTTATAGAGAGGTGTCTCACCCCAGCTTTATAAACATTTCAGGAGCCCTAGATAGAAGAGCAGATAAAGCTCCGCATCGTTAGAGGTCAACTATCCTACTCTGTCAATTGGGTAAGTTTTTATGCTAGGGTCTGATGGATTTTTGGGTTGTGACCCTAAGGCAATTTTTGGTAGTTTTGGGATGTGTGTATGTATATGACAGTTGTAGTAAAACTCTTGTATTATGCTAGATGGATAATTTGATAAGTATATGATTTCATGTTTCCCGTTGCTTAGGTATTAGTATTGTATTTCAGGTATATCCCTAGTACCCATGGGTCCAGGTCAATTATGTTTTATCAGGATTATTATAATAAATGTTATTATGGAAAAAATGGTAAAATAGGCAGGTCGTTACACATGTTTTAGCGACCCGAAAATTATAATGATTAAACAATAGAGAGAAGGAAGAATTCGAAAGGGTTAAAACAGAAATCATCGACGAATGCCCTAGTTTCGTTGATGAACTTGTCATAGGATTCATGGACGAGTCTCAGTGTTTGTTGACGAAAAGATACTGAGAGGGTGTATTCCAGACCCATTGGTTCGTCGACAAGTTCTTTATTTTCGTCGATGAACTGCCTTCTTCACCTCGTCGACGAAGCCACGTGGCAACAATTTATATATATGCGAAATCACGTTTCAACATGAAATTCTTCTCCTCTTTCACTTTCTCTCTCTAGAAATTCGGTCCCTCTGCCTTCTCTCTAAAAATACGACCCCTTTTCTCCTCGGTTCGATGATTAGAAGCTACCACGATGATCTTGGAGAGATTCTCTACAACTTAGCTGGAGCAGAATTTCGATTTGAGAAGTTTGGGAACCATCCCAAAATCAGGGTAAGGGGATTGTTTAAGGGTTATTTGGTTTAAAGGTTTTTCCAAACTCAAATTCAGTAGTAGATGTTGTTATACTAGTGTTTGGGATGATTTAGGTGGGTGTTGTGAATTCAGGGGTTTGGGGCTTATACTGTAGGCAGGTTAGAGAACCAGGTGGGTGTTCTCAAGAATCCAAGTAAATGATAAGTAGTAATAAATTTAGGAAATGTGAGTATGGAAATTATTATGAAAATTCAGTTGATTAACAGGAAAATATGTATGTGTGTAATTTTAGGATTTTGGTATTATGGATGTCGTGGGTGTGAGTTAGAAATAGCAGAGGAGCTTAGTAGCCAGGTAAGGGAAATATGCTATGCTAGGAATTTTAGAAAATTTTATCAGTCGTGTATATATATATATATATGTGTGTGTGTGTGTGTGTGTGTGTGTGTTTTGGGGAATAATCTATGGAGTATAAATTATTTTCATTATCTGAAAATACAGATTTCAATACAGGGGTTTTACTTAGTTGTGTGGCATGAGTTAATATCAGAACAGTTCAGAATTTATATAGTTTTTCAAAATATCATGATTTATAGTATTTTTGCACAGAAATATGTTTTACTAGATTTTACGGAATTATAAATTACAACGTATATACAAATATATATTGTACAAACATATATTATACAAATATATATTATATAGACTGATATTATGCAGAAAAATATTTTACAGATAGATATTTTACAGACAGATATTTTATAGTATTTACAGAATACCATGCTTTCTAGAATTTCAAAACCATAACACTCAGATTATTCAGTTAGATATTACAGATATTTCACTTAGATATTACAGTTATTTCAGTCAGATATTACTGCATTTTCAGATTAGTTTTACAGTGTTATGGTTATTTTGGAATCATGATGAAAAGTAAGATAATTATATATATTAGTATTATATAGTATCATACCCTAATGAATTATTTTAGCCAGATTTAGTCAGTAGAGCACGGTACCGTAGCTATTTCATATCAGAGTGCAACCACATATCTTAGATAGTGTGTGGATTTTTGTCAACCACCTTAGAGGGATTGTAGGCTCCCGAGTACTCTGGGTAGAGGTGGCCGATTTGACGAGGGAGATGCCAGTACTGAACCTTTGGAGGGATTGCAGTAAGACCGAACTGAGGATTGATAGAGTATCAGTTGACCTACCTGGTAGACCAACCAGAGTTAAGTCTCACCTACGGGCCACACAACCCTATTATGAGGGGTTACCAGGCACCTTGTGGAGGCTAGCAGAGTAACACGACACTGACGAGGGTTTATGCATTGATGCCGGGAGATGCTGAGGTTGTCAGAGACGTTGTTACAGGTACACTTATTGCTTTACCATATAAAGTTCTTATTTTGTTTGATTCAGGTGCCACCCATTCCTTTATGTTATCGGGATATGTTAAACTATCTGGGGTAAAGGCACAGTTGTTAAATGTTGAGTTGTCTGTAGCCATGCCGACTAGATCTACTGTGAGATGTAGGAAGGTACTTAGAAATTTTCTAGTGGGAATTTAGGAGAAAGTATTACCAGCTGATCTCATGGTACTAGATATGTAGAGATTTTATGTGATATTGGGTATGGATTGGCTGGCAGCTAATTTCGCCAACATAGATTGCTATAAAAAATAAGTGATTTTTAGACCCCTAGGTGAACAGTAATTTAGAATTGTGGGTTCATGGGTGCACGCCTTACCACATTTAGTGTCAGCCATTCAGGCGAGGAGACTGTTTCAAGGTAGTTGCTAGGGGTACATTGCTTACATAAAAGAGCTACCAAAAGAAGAATTGAAACAAATTGATATTCCAATAGTTAGAGAATTTTTAGATGTTTTTCTAGAAGAATTACCTATCTTACCACCAGACCGAGAGATTGAGTTTACTGTGGATCTACAACTAGGGTCGACACCGATATCTAAAGCACCGTACCATATGGCTTCAGTCGAATTGAAAGATCAGTTGTAGGAGTTGCTGGATAAAGGATTCATTAGGCATAGTGTGTCACCTTGGGGAGCACCAGTCCTATTCGTGAAAAAGAAAGATGGGACTATGAGGATGCGCATAGATTATAAAGAAATAAACCAACTGACAGGCAAGAATAAATATCCTCTTCCCAGAATTGACGATCTATTTGACCAGCTCCAGGGGATCCAGGTTTATGCCAAGATTGACCTTCGATCGGGGTACCACCAGGTGAGAGTTAGAGCAGAAGATATTTCGAAGACATCTTTTTGAACCTAATATGGGCATTAAGAGTTTTTGGTGATACCGTTCAAGTTGACTAATGCACCAGCAGTGTTTATGCATTTAATGAATCAGGTGTTCCATCATTATTTGGACCAGTTTTTTGTTGTATTTATTGATAATATACTGGTCTATTCGAAGATTTTTGAGGAACATGAGGATCATCTGAGGCTAGTATTACAGGTGTTAAGGGAAAATAAATTATATGCAAAATTCAAGAACTGTGAATTCTGGTTGAGGAAGGTTACTTTCCTCGGGCATATGATCTCTAGGGACGGTATATTAGTTGATCCAAGTAAAATAGAAGTAGTGGTGAGTTGGGTAAGACCGGGAAATGTCCAGGAGGTCAGAAGTTTTATGCGTCTGGCAAGCTACTACCGACGCTTTGTAGATGGTTTTTCCAGGTTATCGGGTCCAATGACACGACTCACAAGGAAAAATGTGAGATTTGAATGGACTGATGATTGTGAGCAGAGCTTCCAGGAGTTAAACTGGGGGTTGGTCACTGTACCGGCATTGTCTATTCCATTAGGGGAGGATGGATTTGTTGTTATATACAATGATGCATCTTTGAAGGGATTCGAATGTGTGTTAATGCAACATGGAAGAGTTATTGCCTATGCATCTCAACAACTTAAGAAGTGTTAAAAGAACTACCCTGTGCACGATCTAGAGTTAGCGGCAGTGGCGTATGCTCTAAAATCTGGAGGCACTATGTTTATGGTGGGAAATGCGAGATTTTCACTGATCATAAAAGTTTTAGGTATTTCTTCACCTAGAAAGAATTGAATATCAAGAAAATAAGATGGCTAGAGCTTATTAAAAATTATGATTGCACTATCAGCTATCATCCAGGGAAAGAAAACGTGGTGGCTAATGCGCTATGCCAAAAGTCAGTAAGTACAACATTGTCAACAGTCGAGTTCAGCATCTGATACAGATGGACCTGGAGAGGTTAGGTGTGGAACTAGTAGAGGAAGATCACCAGGCTTTCATTGCCATTCTGGTGATTCAGCCTATGTTGCAGGAGAGAATAAAAGCTGCTCATATAAATGACGCAGAGTTAGTAGAATTGATAGAGAAAGTGCAGGATGGTCAGGGGGAGGAATTTAGTATATTAGATGATGGAGCTCTACGGTTCTGTACCAGAATTTGCATTCCTGTAGATGCTGAGATTAGAAAGGCTATCTTAGAGGCACACAGATCACTATACACAGTTCATCTTGGCAGTACTAAAATGTATAAGGATCCCCAAGAATCCTTTTGGTGGAGTGGAATGAAGAGAGAGATAGCAGAATTTATGGAGCAATGTTTGACATGTCAGTAGGTAAAGCCTGAACACCAAAGGTCGACAGGAAAATTACAGCCACTCCACATCCCTGAGTGGAAGTGGTACCATATATCTATGGATTTTGTCACCAGTTTGCCATCAGCGCTGCATGGCCAGAATGCTATTTGGGTAATTATAGACCGACTGGCGAAGACTGCCCACTTCCTACCTATTAAAGTTAGCTACCATATGAACAGACTGGCAAAGATATATATATATATATATACAGGAGATAGTTCGACCTTACGGAGTGCCAATATCTAGGGTCTCAGACCATGACCCACGTTTTAAATAAAGATTTTGGAGGAGCTTGCAGGAGGCTTTGGGGTCTCAGTTATCATACAGCATGACATTTCATCCTCAAACTAATGGGCAAACAGAGAGGACGATCCAAATACTTGAGGATATGCTACGAACATGCGTGCTAGATTTCGGGGGTAATTGGACCCAGTATATGTCGCTGGTTAAGTTTGTGTATAATAACAGCTATCAGGCCAGCATCGGCATGACACCTTACGAGGAGTTGTATGGTAGGAAATTCCATTCTCCATTAACTAGGATGAAATGGGTAAGAGGCAAGTTTTGGGACCAGAATTGGTACAGCAGGCGTACGATAAAGTTTGACTAACTAAAGAGAGAATCAGTGCAGCTAAAAGTCGGCAGAAAAGTTATATAGATACTCGCCGCTGAGAATTGGAGTTTGGAGTGGAAGATAAGGTGTTTTTTAAAGTAGCACCGTTAAGAGGGACTATGAGATTTGGGAGAAAGGGTAAGCTGAACCCTAGGTTTATTGGTCCATTTGAGATACTTGAGATAGTGGGTCCAGTCACCTACATGCTAACTTTTCCACCAGCTCTATCTAGAATACACGACGTATTTCATGTTTCTACATTAAGGAAATACGTCCAAATCCCTCCTATGTGATTAGCTAGGAGGAGATAGAGCTCAGAAATACACTAGCATATGAGGAGACGCGAGTGCAGATTTTAGACAAAAAGGAACAGGAATTGCGTACTAAAAGAATTCCATTAGTAAAAGTCCTGTGAAGTAAATCATGCAGTGGAGGAGGCCTCGTGGGAGCTAGAGGAGGAGATACAATAGAAGTATCCACATTTGTTTAGTGGGGATCAGTGGTAGTGAGGGGTGATAATTTAGAGAAAATCAGTGTTATATAATTCAGTGCAGAGTAATTAAAGTAAGAATTGTATATTAGATAATAGGATAGGTAGTGTTTTTTTTTGTTTGGGAGAATTTTCTTTTATGTACATATTTATAATCTCTTAGAACCCTAATTGTAACCACGGTATTCCTCCGCCATAAGTGAGGGTAATTAATAAAATAAGTAGCCAATTTTTCCTCAGGGGATGGTGTATAGCACAAATAGTAAATTTCGAGGACGAAATTTTATAAGGAGGGGAGAATTTAGCGACCCGAAAATTATAATGATTAAAAAATAGAGAGAAGGAAAAATTCAAAAGGGTTAAAATAGAGTTCATCGACGAATACCCTGGTTTCGCTGACGAACTCGCTGTAGGATTCGTGGATGAGTCTTAGTGTTTGTCGATGAAGAGATACTGAGAGGGTGTATTCCAAACCCATTGGTTCATCAACGAGTTCTTTATTTTCATCGACGAACTGCCTTCTTCACCTCGTTGACGAAGTCGGCAACTGTTTATATATATGCGAAAATCACGTTTTAGCATGAAATTCTTCTCCTATTTCACTTTCTCTCTCTAGAAATTTGGTCCCTTTGCCTTCTCTCTAAAAATTTGGCCCCATTTTCCCCTAGTTCGACGATTAGAAGCTACCACGATGATCCTAGGGAGATTCTCTACAACTTAGTCAGAGCATAATTTTGATTTAAGAAGTTTGGGAACCATCCCAAAATCAGGGTAAGTGGATTGTTTAAGGGTTATTTTGTTTGTAGGTTTTTTTGAACTCAGATTTAGTAGTAGATGTTGTTATAATGGTGTTTGGGATGATTTATGTGGGTGCTGTGAATTCGGGATTTTGGGGCTTATACTGCAGACAGGTTAGAGAACTTAGTGAGTGTTCTTAAGAATCCAAATAAATGATAAATAGTTATAAATTCATGAAAGGTGAGTATGGAAATTATTCTGAAAATTCAGTTGATTAACAGGAAAATATGTATATGTGCAATTTCAGGATTTTGGTATTATGGACGCCGTGGGCGTGAGTTAGAAATTAGCAGAGGAGCTTAGTAGTCAGGTAAGAGAAATATTCTATGTTAAGAATTTTAGAAAATGTTATCAGTAATATATATGTGTTTTAGGGAATAATCTACGGAGTATAAATTATTTTCATTGTCATAAAATATAGATTTCAGTACAAGGGTTTTACTTAGTTGTGTGACATGAGTTAATATCATAACAATTCATAATTTATGTAGTTTTTTAGTATATCATGATTTACAGTATTTTTGCACAGAAATATGTTTTACTAGATTTTATGAAATTATAAATTACAACGTATATACAGACAGATATTATACAAACAGATATTTTACAGACAGATAATATATGGACAGATATTATACAGACAGATATTTTATAGACAGATATTTTATAGACAAATATTTTACAGACAGATATTTTATAGTATTTACAGAATACCATGATTTCCAAAATTTCAAAACCATAACACTCAGATTATTCATCCAAATATTATAGATATTTCAGTTAGATATTATAGTATTTTCAGATCAGTTTTACAATGTTATGGTTATTTTGGAATCATGATGAAACAATAAGATAATTATATATATTACTATTATATAGTATCGGTGTAGTGACCTAGAGAGTTTATAATATTTAAATAATAATGAAAGAAGGAGAAAAGGAAATAAAAAGGGCGTTCGTCGACGACATAACATATTGGGCTCGTCGACGAGGGTGCTCTTCGTCAATGAGAAAATACCGAGAGGGGGTTTTGGTTGATTTTGAATTTCATCGACTAGGGGAGAGTTCGTTGACGAGTAGCCTTCTTGACCTCGTCGACAAGGTGATGTGGCTCGTTGACGAAGCTCATAGTATAAATAGTCTTAAACTCGGATTTTTACACGGAAATCTCGCGAGAAATTCTTTTGCTCTCTAGATTTTCGTCCCCCATACCTTCCCTCTAAGACCTCGGGTTGGATTTTTGCTAGTTCAACGATCCGAAGCCACCACGACACTCTTGGGGAAGTTTTCTGCATATCTGCCGGAGTAGATCGTTGGTGGGGCTGATTTGAAATCCCTCCTAAATTCAAGGTAAGGTTTTCTACTCAATATTTGACTTCTTGATAGTTGTAGAAAGCGTAGTATGCATAGAAATACTGAATTTTAACTCTGAAAAATGTCATTTTCAGGGTGTTGAATGGGGATCCATGTGGGTGCAGGACTGCTTATTTTAGGGGCTTCTTAGGAATCAGGTAAGGGGATAAACTAAGTTAGTTATTTTATGAAAATGTATGTATGTTATTACAACATCTGATTTTAGGAAAATAAATCTATTTATATATGCTTCATGTTTGGAAAATACTGTTGTAAAAGATGATATGTTTAAATATGTATGAAACCTATTTCGTGTGGCATGAGTAGAATTTATAATGAAATACTATTTTTTGGGAATATGATAAAGATATGGATTTTAATAATGAAAAATCGGCGTACGGGCCGAGAATTTTATATGATTTGCCGACGTACGGGCCGAGCTATGGATATGATTTGCCGGAGAACGGACTGAGTTATGGATATAATTTGCCGGCATACGAACCGAGCTATGGATATGTTTACCAGCGTACGAGCCGAGCTATGGATATGATTTGCCGGCGTACGGGCCGAGCTATGGTAAAATATGAAATACCGGCGTACAGGCTGATGATTTTCAAGATATACATATATATGCAAAATGATATGATGATATTGATTTGGTAATTAATGGTATGGAATATTCATGTATCACAGTTTCATTATATGCTATATATTATCAGAACCTGGTTGGCTTGGTTTAGGCTAGCACTTGCACGGTACCGCTGTTATGTGTTCTTGATCATCACAATATTGTGTTAACGCTGCTGTACGAAGTAGTGTGAGGATGGATAGTCGATGTGGTTTTAAGAAGTGTGAGCACCCCTAGTGTACGGACCAGGTCTGGTAGACCCATCGGACTTACAGGCTGTACTATTGACTTGGCAGTGGTCGGCCAACCATTGTCAGGTCCCGCCTTTGGGCCACACAACCCAGTCATGTGGGGGTAATACATGACAAAAACCAGCTAACCTACCAGGGTTATTTTCTTATTATTGTTATTATATGAGATGAACTATGCTTAGAGAAATTATGTATGTTCTACTATGCTATGATTATATATGTTTTTCCCAGAAATGATACATACGATTTTACTAGTTATGTTTATATATATGATTATATGTATAACACAGAAATGTTCATGTTGCCACACACTAGTATTGGTTTATTTCTCTTACTGATAGGTGTCTCACCCCTAAATTTCATAAACATTTCAGGAGCCTTGGATAGGAGAGCAGATAAAGCTCTGCTGTGATAATTACGGCTAATCTGCCCTCTCTAAAGGGTATGTATTTTGTGATAGGGTTAGATGGATTTTTGTGGGAAGTGACCCTAGGACTCTTTTGGGTGGTTTACATATGTAATTATAATGGGAATAGTGACTTTGGTGTTGTGATGGATGGTATTGTATATGGTATTATGAGTTATTTATGATTTTGTGTTTCCTGTTGCTTAGGCTTCCACATTATGTTTCTGTTATATCCTTGATACCCATGGGTTCAGGTTGATCATGATCTGCTGAATTGGTTATTATGATTTTTATTATATTATGGAAAAAAAATATGAAAATTAAGCAGGTCGTTACAATGAGATCCTAATGAATTATTTTAGTCAGGTTCAGTCAGCAGAGCACGATACCGTAGCTATTTCAGATCAGAGTTCAACCACATATCTCAGATAGTGTGTGGATTTTCGTCAACCGTGCCTTGGAGGGATTGTAGGCTCCCCAATACTCTGGGTAGAGGTGGCCGGTTTGACGAGGGGGATGCCAGTACCGAGCCTTTGGAGGGATTGCAGTAAGGCCAGACTGAGGATCAATAGAGTATTAGTTGACTTACCTGGTAGGCTAACTAGAGTTAAGTCCCGCCTACGGGCTACACAACCCTGACATGAGGAGTTAAATCATGACATATAGATTTTTAGGATAATTTTCATAGTTATTTATATATATATATATATATATATATATATATATATATACAGATTTACAGAATAACAGCAAATATATTATAATACTAGCAGTATGATTAAATAGAAAACTCATATATTACAAATATATTTTAAGCCACATAGGTGTGAGTTACACAGTATTATATTTTATATGATATCTTAGTTCAATTATTTATTAGTAAATTATTTATGTAAACTGAGTTGCCACACACTAGTAATAACATATTTCTTCTTACTGAGAGTTGTTTCATCCTAGTAATTTAGCATTTTTCAGGTGATCTAACTAAACGAGCAAATTAGGCTCGCAGGTAGAGAGGTCGTCTACACTACCCTGTCTATAGGGTAAGTGTTATCAGGGGTTTGTATTTTTTAGTAGCATACAAGAGTTTTTTGGTAGAAGATGCTGGGATGATGTGTAATTATGTATGTATATTTAGGGGAGATATTGAATTCTGGTATTGTGTATATGGTTATACAGTTTTACGTTTTCCACTGCATAGGTGTTATCCAGTAGTCTTTACAGGGGTATTAGAGTAAGGTAATTTACAGTCTATATTTAAAAAAATGGTTTGAAATTTCAGGTTGTTACACATGCATTCTTTTCAACCATTCTAGAAAATAATATATTATCAACACATTTCCAGTATATCATTATATCAAACCATAAACTCATAAATTTAATTAAACAATAAAATTCTTTCTCATACCACACGATTTGAGTGTTTCTCATAAATATATAAACTACTGGAAAACACGTCATTTTATACCCAATATCTATTTTACCGAAAATACCGGTTTAATTATCTCCACCATTTATTTAACTCAAAATATGTATTTAAAGGAAAAACGGATCACCAACCCTACTCACTTTCTTTCTTTACAAAATATGTATAATAAATCAAATCAATAATTTTAACCAGCCAAATCATTCAGAAAATTTACTACAATAATCCAAAAATCAAATACTTTAATTCAATTAGTTCAATTTTAAAATAACAATTATTATAAAATCTCTAAGCTCACAAACACCATTTTAATTATTTCTTAATAATAATAATAATAATAATAATCCAAAATCCAATTTCCATATGCCAGAGTATTTAGAAAAACGTGTATATAATTCCTATAATTTCGTATTACAATTTAATCAGTTTAATTATAAAAATTCCTAATATAATTTATTCTTCTTACCTCACCCCAGAAGCGGTGCCTACGACGCTCCTACGACAAATCCACTTCGGTTAAAATGTTGGTGGTCAAATTTGGAACCCAAGGGTATTTTCCTTTCTTCAATTGGTGCACGTTTGGCTGAGAAAATCGAGAAGAGAGAGAGAGAGAGAGAGAGAGAAGGTGAGGAGAGAGAAATGGAGCTGAGCTGAGAGAGAGAGAGCACAAAGATGCTTTCTGCAATTTCAAATTTCAAGTTTCCCTAACTATCAAGAAACTTTAACTTTACATATATATAACTTTTACTTATAACATATATTATATTATATTAATATATATATATATATATATATTATTCCAATAAGATTTTATTACCATTATAATATTATTCATTTAATTTGTTTATTCAATTAATTTAATACAATAATAATTTTTTTAATTACTTAATTAATTACTTTTTTTCTCGGGGTTACTACATTCTCCCCTTCTTATAAAAATTTCATCCTTGAAATTTGTGAATTGATAATTCGACATATATTCTACTATTAATGAACCAACCCCATATCACGCATTTCAGTATACTCTACAACTATAAATATATTACCTGCTCCTACACCACGAGCAATATTCGCATCAATCGGGATAAGTGTATACACACGCGCCTGGCCGCCTCGGGGTGCTTGATTGTTCCCCTGGTACTGATCAAAAGCAAGTGCATTAATCGGCGGAGCATGACAGTTTCATGCAATGTGACCTTGCCTACCGCACCAATAATAGTTCGCACTCCCAACCCGACATTCACCCTTATGCCTTCTGTTACATCTATGGCATAGAGGGTGCGACAAATTATCCTGATAGCCTCGGTCCCCTATCTCCTGCCTCTTGCCCACGTTGTCCCTATCTCTCCTCCATGAACCCTGATTGGCTTTAGTGGAGAAATCTGAAGGCATGGACCTCTTCTTTTGCTCCGATAACTCTATACTATCCTGCAAGCTCTTCTCTAGTACTGTGGCCTTATATACCAAGTCTGAGAAGTTCTGGACCTGGAACCCCACCACCTGCTTATAGATCCTCCGTCGCAGGCCTTTTTCAAACCTTCTTACCTTCCTTGCCTCATCCGGAATCATGTACGCAAAACATGACAGTTCGAAAAACTTGGCCACGTATTCTCTGACGGTCAAGCTCCCCTGAGTCAAATTGGTAAATCCTCAGCCTTATCTTCTCTGATGGACGAGGGGAAGTACCGGTTAAAGAACAGCTCATTGAATTGGTTCCATGTCAATGCCACTAGTATTAACCTCTATCCCTCGAGCAGCTTCACATAAAGCCACCAACGTTTCGCCTCTCCCATCATTTTAAATGTGACGTAAAAGACCTTCTACTCGTTTATGCAGCCAAGTACCCCATTATTTCCTCAATCTACTGAACCCAGTTCTCTGCAGCTATTGGGTCAGGTTGTAGGAGGGTTCAGGTGAGTAAACTCCTTGATCAAACAACCCTGGTCTACATGTGGGCAATTATGCTCTCTGGGGTCTTGTCTTATCTCTCTCCTAACCTAGTGGGCTATACCTCGCAACACTACAGAGGTATCAAGATCGTCCTCGCTGAAAGCTTCCAAGTTATCGCTTCCCCCAGCATCGACATTCTTATCTCTGGGATCCATCCTGAAGATAGGACAGAAATGGATTTAGAATTTCAATATCATAATTTAATCGGTGCAAACATTAAACTAAAAACCAATATACATCGAGAACCAATCTCACTGCTCATAAACATCACTGTTGATGGATTTACCGCAGTTTTTTGAAATCGTCGACTGATTTAGAAAATCATAGAAGTCCCTCAAGGGATTTCTACCTCCAAGCTATGAAACGAAACTTGAAATTCCTAATAGTATCTTAATCTATCCATTCCTATCCTTATCCTAACTCAAACCTATATTTTGGTATTAATCCGCCCTAAATTCTGCAGAATCTAACAACCTAAAGCTCTGATACCACTTTGTGATGCCCCGAACCCGCCAGTGGGCCCGGGGTATCATGTGTTCCTTCCACCTATCTCTCATACCACAATCATCATGCACGCAGTGAAATTAATAATACATCCTCAATTAAATACCAGAGTACTATACTATACAACCAAAAAGGGCGTATCCATTCCACCCTATTACATATCCAGAACTATAAAACATATCCAAAATACATCTAAGTTTCTACAGCTAGCAACTCATGCTATGCTATACTATCAACCCTGCTCTGGAGCTTCCTAATATCGACCACCAGAAGGTCCTGAAAAAATGAGTTGTATATTGGATTAAGACATTTCTTAGTAAGGATGGAATAAATTATCATCAGTGTGTGGCCAATGAGTTTAGTGTACACAAAATATAACCATTTATTAAATGACAATAACTATTAAAACACTTATAGACTGTATTCATACAAACAACATTATTTAAAAGCAAGAGTTCCCGAGGATTAGGGAGATTACAAGCCCATAACATGTAACGCCCCTTTGCCCTAATACCTTTTGTAACCTCGCTCATTTAGCTTGGGCGTGGCTACAACTGATACCTATCAAGGCACTCACCTTACTCAGCAAGCCCTCGGACGGAGAGTTTACTTTGCCTCAATTACACGTAATGCCACATAAAATACATTTAATACTTTACTATGAATAACTTTCACATGAAAACTATAACTCACACCTATATAAATACTATAAACTGTAAGCTATTAATACTTTTACAACTATAAGTTGTGTACTGTAAATACTTTGCAACTATACTCTACTATGTTATACTCTGGTCAAATCTACAAATATGAATATAAGAACTCGCCCCTGAATGGATAAACGACATGCTTCCCCCCCCCCCCCCAAATGACAGGTTGTGTGGCCCGTAGGCTGGACTTAGCCCTGGTTGGCTTGCCACAAGGCTAAGTCAACTATACTGTGTGTTTGTTAGTACGAATGGCCATCCCATAGTTGGTCTAGACTCCAGGTGGGAACTCTACACTTCACTGGCCCATTTGACTATTCAATACCAACACTCTCCCCGAGATGCGTGGTTGCACTAAACTCTTCATTACTATAGCTGCGGTACCGAGCGTTCTACGGTCCATCGGAGTTCTTAAACCATACATTGCAATTTGATAAAACTACCCATGATCTATACACCACCATAATTATTTACTATACATGCATTCTTTTCAACCATTCTAGAAAATAATATATTATTAACACATTTCTAGTATATCATTATATCAAACCATAAACTCATAACTTTACTTAAACAATAAAATTCTTTCTCATGCCACACGATTTGAGTGTTTCTCATAATTATATAAACTATTGGAAAACAGGTCATTTTATACCCAATATTTGTTTTACCGAAAATACCGGTTTAATTATCTCCACCATTTATTTAACTCAAAATATGTATTTAAATGAAAAACGAAGTTAACCAACCCTACTCACTTTATTTCTTTACAAATAATGTATAATAAATCAAACCAATAATTTTAAGCGGTCAAATCATTCAGAAAATCTACTACAATAATCCAAAAATCAAATACTTTAATTCAATCAATTCAACTTTAAAATAACAATTATTATAAAATCCCTAGTCTCATGAACATCATTTTAATTATTTCCTAATAATAATAATAATAATAATAATAATAATAATAATAATAATTTAAAATCCAATTTGCATATGCCAGAATATTTAGAAAAATGTGTATATAATTCATATAATTTCATATTACAATTTAATCGATTAAATTATAAAAATTCCTGACATAATTTATTCCCCTTACCTCACCCCAGCAGTGGTGCCTATGACACTCATATGACAAATCCACTCTGGTTAAAATGTTGGTGGTCGAATTTAGAACCCAAGGGTATTTTTCGTTCTTTGATCGGTGCATGTTTTGTTGACTTTTTGAGTCCGATTCCTGTTTTGATGCTGAAAAAGTACTAGTATCTTATGTGTACATTTAGTGTGTGAACAGTTTTTCATTTCAACACGAACATAAGATACCAAAAAATGGATGCCAACAAAAACATAAAGCTCACACTCTCTTAACGAATTCTATGGAAAATGAAGAACAAAAGAAGAAGTCATTTTGATTCTACTTGTATTGCATTTAATTTTTATTATTTTGGTTTGTAATCATGCATGCATCTGCATGATATGGATGAAAGTTCAAAACGACCGTAGATAGACCCTAAGGACCAACACACTTCACTGAAAACTATTTTCTTAACAACTAAATCATAAAAAAAAAAAAAGAAGGTTTAAATTGGTTAGGATCAAAATCGAAGCAAAAACAAAGCCTTCGGTCGACCTTCGGTAGACCCACGTTGGGTTTTTGGCTTAGTTAAAGAGCCTCGGTCGACCGACCCTTATGTACTAAATGACTCGATCGACCGAACCTACCACATAAAGCATGTGCTGTAAAGCATAAGTCGACCGACCCTTTATATGTTAAATCGCCTCAGTCGACCGAATTCGCCCTGAGGGCACATTTGAAATTTTGGCATGCTCAGTCACCTAACAAATTGTCTGTTATATTACCACGGTCAACCAAACCACTGATCGCCCCAGAGTCAAAATGTTGACCATGTCTTGGTCGACCGAACTATTTTTGAATTAACCTTCCTCGGTCGACTGACCTATACAAATACACTTTTTCCAACTACTTGGTCGACCGAACTTATAGTTCAAAAAGAGCTTGGTCGATCGAATCTATATGAATGGTCAACAAACCTTTGTCTTCGTCGACCGAACCCATGAAGGGGTTCAAAATCACCCAAAGACGATCAACCAAATCCCTAGTTCAAATTGCCACGGTCGAAAGAACTTTTTAATATGGTCAACCAAACCTTGTATATGGTCGATCGAACCTCTCAGGTTCCAAACTTTTAAGGGCTTAAATGTAATTAAATTTTGATTAAACAATTTAAAAAATACCCAGCGTGTCTCCAACGGTCATAATTTCCTAAAAACCTATAAATACTCCTTCACAACCTCATATTAGTAACTTTGATTAACTTCAAATTCTCTCTAAATCTTTGTTAATCAAAGTTCCCCCAAATCAATTCTTATTGCTAAAACTATTCTTTTAGGGAAAAATCTTTTAAAAAAATCTCTCTTAACTCTCTTTCATTTGTTTATTTGAAAATCATTTTGAAGAGAGTATTTTATTTTGGGCACATAATTTTTATTCACATGCACATACTCTCACTCGTTATTTATTTTCTAAAAATCATTTTGAGAGTATTGCTTGGGTTGCTTCCAATTATTTTCATGATAAATATTCTTGGGAAAAATTATTTATTACACAAATATTTTATTGAACTTGAACTCCATATTTTCCAAAATACTTTTATTTGCAAAAATCCTTGTTGGAGAACAAAATAATCATTTTATATCTATATATTTTATTTGTGCACATATTATTTAAAAAACATTCTTACTCTACTGAGCACATAATTCATATCATAAGAAAGTGCTTGTATTTGAACTTTTAATGTGTACATCCATGCTTGTATTTATAAGCGTATTAATATGTACAAAAACTGTTTTTATTGTACCGGTTGGGTTCAACCCATAAATTGAACTGGGGAGTCTCAACCTTATAAGTGAGACCGGATCATTTCAGCCCGAAAATTAAACTGTGGAGTCTCCACCCCATAAATGAGACAAGTTGGGCTTAGCTTTGTAATTGAGTTGGGGTTTACCTTGCCCCTTAAGGAAAGATTGTAATAGCTTCTGCAATCTTTGGGGGGTATGCCCAAGGCAGGGACGTAGGCTGGTTTGGCTGAACCTTGATAACAAATATCGTGTGTGTGTGTCTCTCTCTCTCCATATGTCATTTAATTATTGCACTTTAATTTCCATATGTGTATGCTTGATTGTTCACTGCTAAAATTATTTGCATGCACACATTAAATTTAAATGAGATATGTTGCACAGGTGTATGTTTGCACTGATAGTTTAATCATTTTACATACACGTTTTTAATATTGAATGGGATATGAACTGTGGTGAATCAGCATAAATGCTTAATTTTGCCAATATATTTTTGAAACCCAATTCACCCTCGCTCTTGGGATCACACCAATTCCAACAATTGGTATTAGAGCATGGTTGCAATAAGTTTAACCGCTATTTCCATAAAGATTGCAACAACTCATATTTTGGTGTATCCCTATTTTGAGGGTCATGTCTTTGCAAATCCTCCCATGGTTTTATTGCATAGATTTACGGTTTGAAATTTGAAAATACTTTTGTAAAATCAAATGATCGGAGGATTTGGAAAGTGTTTATTGAAGTCTTTTATATCCCATTAAAATATTTTTAAAAATGCATGTTTCCCAAACCTAAAAATGATTTGGATCTGCATGACATGACCTTAGCTAGTGATATTCTTGCAAAGTTTATGTTGTTTACTAGTGCTAAGGACATTTGGGAACATTAAGATGTATAAGTAACCGAAAGAGAAAGGAGCACACCACTCCAAGGATTTCGTACCTAAATGATTAAGAAGGAGTAAAATGTACTGGTATATCTCTGCCTCCTTCTACTTTATAAAGTATTTCATGCCATGATTCTTGTGATATATATTGTGTTAAATATTTTGTTGAATCATGTGTGATAGCATGTTAGCTTATGAGATGCTTAAAAAGAACATTTCATTAATACTCATAAGATTTTAGGATATATATATAAGGAGTCATAATACTTTAAATAATTGAATATTGTTTTGTGCTTAAGAGTTTAAATTTTAGAACACACTACTGTTATACTAAAAACATTAGGAAAGCAAGCCGATATGAAAATCTTAATTGATATATCCAATCTAAGCTCAATGTATATATGATTGGTTAATATATGAAGATATTGGTGGTAACAACCCGAATAATAATAGTATTTAAATAATAAAGGGGAGAGGGAAATGGAAACAAAACAGAAGGAGGCAGCAGGCTTTGTTGACGACATTGCATTTTGAATATAATAACTCGAAATTTTTTACACATGGCCTTGTCGACGAACACAGGGAGTTCGTTGATGAGTGCATAAGTAGGCCTCGTTGACGAAGTCACGCCTCGTCGATAAGAAGATACCGAGAGAGGGTTTTTAGGCAATCTGAATTTTGTTGACGAGGAGGTAGGGTTCGTTGACGAAATTACTTAAGAACTCGTTGACGAGGTGACGTGTCTTGTCGACGAATCCAATCCTATAAATACTAAAACTCAGATTTTTAACTAAAATCTTCAGCGCGAAACCCTTCTCTCTCTCTCCTACGACCCCCTCCCCTTCTCTCTTCGATCTTGGCCCCATTTCTCCCCGGATTGAAGATCCGAGGCCACCACGACGCTCCTGGCGAAGTTTTCTGCAAGGCTGCTGGAGCAGATCGTGGGGAAAGTTGATTTGAAATTCATCCTAAATCTAGGGTAAGACATTTTATTCAGATTATGCCTTCCTTGTAGTTATAAGAAATGTTGTAGGTAAGGAAATACTGATGTTTTGTTCTGAGGGATATTTTTTTCAGGATTTTGAGTTAGGAATCGAACGGGTATATGGCCAGAATTTAGTAGGGGCTTTTTAGAGTTAAGGTAAGAGAAATATGCTATGCTAACAATTTTTAATATATATATATATATATATATACAGAATATTATAAATGAGTATTTACAGAAATGTATATCAGATTATTTTCCTAGAAAATTATGAATATTATTTTTATAGCAGAATTACAAAAATTAAGCATGAGACTACTTTTATTCAAATAAATGGCATGAGTTTATTACAATACCCTACATACAGATTTTACAGTGTTATAGATATATAAATATTTGAATATTTTAGAATATTAGATATGAATGAGACTTATAGTATTTTCAGAGAAAAACATGATTTTTAGACCATAACACTTAGATAGTTTATTCAGACAGATTATACAGTGATAACATCAAGATGCTACAACAGATATACAGAGCACACAGATATTATATATAAAGCATACATATATTATATATAGAGCATACAGATATTATATATAGATATTTTTATACAGACATTACAGACAGAAAGCATAGATTATATAGATAAATAATATATATATATATATATATATATATATATATTTCAGTCAGATATCTCAGATAATATAGCTCAGAAATATAGTGTTATGTTTGTTTTTGAAATCATGTTAAAATCAGCAAGATTGTTATATATTTATATATGTATACAGTATTACATAGTTACAGACCCTTGTGGAAATTACAGATAGATATATTTACAGCAGAGCTTAGTACCATTGCTAGTTTCAGACACGTGCAACCACATGTCTCAGATAGCATGTGGATTCCATCTAACCGTGCTAGGATAGATTGTAGTCTCCCCAACACGCTGGGTTCAGGTAGCTGGTTAGATGATGACAGAGGTTTGATACAGCCCAGAGAGATTGCAGTGGGCTAGGATCTTCATAGATCATTACAGATTGGCGGATGTATAGATATAGATTGACTTGCCTTGTAGGCCAACCAGTGTAAGTCCAACCTACAGGCCGCACTACCCTATCATGAGGGGATATATCATGATATACAGATCCTAGGGTATAGCAGAAGTTCCTATGTACGTATATATCACAACAGAATTTTATACTATTATAATAGTAGTACCTTCAGATAGCAAACTCAGATACACATTTATATTTTAAAGATTGCATGATAGACGTATATTTGGTACAATTTATAGTTTTATTGTAGTATTTTAAATATTTAACTCGGACGCCACATACTAGTAATATCATATTTCCACTTACTGAGTTTTGTCTCATCCCAATGACTTATCATTTTTCAGGAGATCTAGCTAGGCGAGCAGATCAGGCTCCCGGGTAAAGGTTGACTTGAGTTGCCCTTGTGAGAAGGGTAGGTTTTTTTGAGATAACAGTGTTTTGGGATAGTTCTCAGTTCATAGTGACATCACTGGGTATTTTGTATTGTAAATATATTTCAGAGACCTATAGTTTTCTGGTGTTGTATTGTATTTAGCAGTTCCTAGTTTTATGTAACACTGCTTAGTTATGTATGACAGACAGAGTTTCCTCAGTGTTCTTTGGGCTTGAGATGTTATTGTCAGTGTAGACACCCCTTTTTACCTAGGCCCAATATATTTATCATTATTATTATTATTTTATTAGTATTTTTATTATTTTATTTATTATTATTATTATTAGTATTATTATTATTACTTTTATTTTTACTTCTATTATTTATTATTATTATTATTTATTTTTTTTCATCATTATTAACATTTTTTTTAACTTTTATTATTATTAGTATTTTTATCTTTATTATTACTATTATTATTATTATTATCGGTTATTATTATTATTATTATTATTATTATTATTATTATTATTATTATTTTGTTATCATTATTATTTTTAGTATCTTTATTATCATTATTATTATTACTATTATTTATTTATCTTGTTATTATTATTATTATTATTATTATTATTATTATTAGTTATTTTTTTCATTACTATTATATATATTATTACCATAAAATATGAAGAGAATAAAAATGAAAAAGGAAAGGAGAAGAAGGAATTTTTAGGGTTGAAATTTTATAAAAGGGGCGCTGCACAAGGCTGCGGAAGGCAGACAAGGGAGACCACAAAAAAAAGAGAAAAAAAAACCTAGCCTCTCTTCTCACACACAGGGTGTGCCCCTGCGCACCACCCTTTTCACTGCCTCTCCCTTGCTCCCTTACTGCCAAACCTCCAGCAAACCACTCTGCCTCTCCGCTGCTCCCAGCAAGACAGCAGCCACGGCCAGCCACCACCCAGCAGAGCCACTCTTGTAGCAGCCCTGAACTCCCCCTGCAACTTCGAAGAACCAGCAGCTCCTCGGCCAGCCCCTGTTCCTGCAACCGACGCCGTCGCCGACGCCCCCACCACTCGCTGTTTACGTCGTCATCGCCTCACTATTCACGGCCAGCCGTCCTCCAGATCTGCTGTCTCCAGCAGACCACCCCTTCAGCAGCAATAGCTCTGGCGACCCAGCTCTGTGGTCACCTGAACGCCACCGTCACGCCAGATCACGGAGTCGTCACCTTTGGCAGTATCGGACAGGAAGAAGGAAGCAGGTTGGATCCTCATCGCTGGAAGAATAGCGGGAGCAGGCCTCATCGTCATCGTCTCCTGGAGCAGGCCCTCCCCTTCGCAGCAACTTATCCCGGGTGGTAAGTTCCTTTCATGCAAGCCACACACACACATCCGCACATATATATGCCTATATATATTGGTATACATTGTTGTCTCTATTGATTTGTCAGACTTTTTTTTTTTTCCCCCCAATGATTGATCTGAACACGTAATGACCTGATCCTGAAAGGTACGTAGGTAGCTTGTTCAAAAGACCAGTTCTGTCAAGCCAAAACAAAGTGGCCTCACTTAAACTGGGGCAGAGAATTCATTATGGTTTGGGATTTTTGAGCATATTTTCCCTCTTCTTCAGAAAACTATATCCCCAAGCCTACATTTCGTCCCGAGTCTTAAAAGACCATTCTTGATAATCAAACGTGAACGTGAACCTGAGGCAATAGTTTAACTTGAGAATTACAACAGGGGTTCAGACATGAATAAGGTAATGGAGTGAGAATGTTTGGGGTCATCAACGAAAGGAAAAACATCCAGTCAAAGGAGAATTAAGCTTGACAACTTAACATTCATGTGCTTCGAATTTTTGAATACTGGTATAAAGTTTTCCCTTTGAACTGACATTTAAGCCTGGTAAACTAGTCGTCTTGCACATATGATCTTTTGATGTAGCAAAGGGATGCTACAATTACATGGTTGGATATTTCTCAAAAAAAAAAAAAAAAAAAAACCTTTTTCGTAGTCTCAAGAATAGGGTAATCAAAAGAGTTCACTAGTATGCTTCAGGCATGATCAGCAAATATGACTTAGAGCTTTGGAAATGTGGAGGCAGGATCCGGAGAGGTTGTGACCTTCATATGAAACTGAGAGCTTTTACTGATGCATTTGCAATGAGGCAATTGTAGTGCCAAAGCTTGTCAGATGTCTCCCTATTCAATTGCATTAAGCAAACAGGGTTAATATTGGTTGTAGATCCATTCAACTGAGGCAAATTTTTAGCCAAGTCAATCCATGATTGAGTGAATTAAGAAAATTGAGCCAAAATCAGTTGCAGATGTGGCAAGTATCAAAAACATGGCCAGATGAAAGATGAGGTTATTGATCACAGAGGCACTAGGGGAAAAGATTCAGGCATTTCCTTCATTCATTACCATACATTTCATGCATTGCATAAAAACATGTAGCAACATATCCCCATGTTCTGGCACCATAGTAGACAATATACATGCACTGCTGCATTCCAGTCATACTCCTCTTGTCATGCATCTCTTTTGATCATTATCCAAACAACCTTTGTCTCACTAATGTTTGAGCTGTTATTGCATACACTATAGCTCGGGTTCCTACACCCGATGCAAGTCACCCCTCGTAAACTATAGCTCGGGTTCCTACACCCGGTGCAAGTCACCTTTTGTGAACTATAGCTCGGGTTCCTACACCCGGTGCAAGTCACTTTTTGTGAACTATAGCTCGGGTTCCTACACCCGGTGCAAGTCACCCTTCTGTGAGCTATAGCTCGGGTTCCTACACCCTGTGCAAGTCACCCTTCGTGAACTATAGCTCGGGTTCCTACACGCGGTGCAAGTCACCATCCGTGAACTATAGCTCGGGTTCCTACACCCGGTGCAAGTCACCCTTCGTGAACTATAGCTCGGGTTCCTACACCCGGTGCAAGTCACCATCCATGAACTATAGCTCGGGTTCCTACACCCGGTGCAAGTCACCCTTCGTGAACTATAGCTCGGGTTCCTACACCCGGTGCAAGTCACCATCCATGAACTATAGCTCGGGTTCCTACACCCGGTGCAAGTCACCTCTCATGAACTATAGCTCGAGTTCCTACACCCGGTGCAAGTCATTTCTCATGAACTATAGCTCGGGTTCCTACACCCGGTGCAAGTCCCCATCCTTGAACTGTAGCTCGGGTTCCTACACTCGATGCAAGTCATTCTCATGCGCTCTCAAGCATACTTGCAATTTGGTTTTCACAAGTCATTTTGGTCTCTTTGTTACATTGGGCCCGGTCCAAAATCAGCGTCTTTTATCTTTGCAGGCTTGTTGCTACAAATAACGTAGGAGAGTTCCTACTTTTACTTTGAAGTGACGAAACCTACAAAGAGGGGCAGCTGTAGACACCCCATTTTTACCCAGGCCCAATATATTTATCATTATTATTATTTTATTAGTATTTTTATTATTTTATTTATTATTATTATTATTATTATTACTTTTATTTTTACTTCTATTATTTATTATTATTATTATTATTATTTTTTCATCATTATTAACATTTTTTTTAACTTTTATTATTATTAGTATTTTTATCTTTATTATTACTATTATTATTATTATTATCGGTTATTATTATTATTATTATTATTATTATCATTATTATTATTATTTTGTTATCATTATTATTTTTAGTATCTTTATTATCATTATTATTATTACTATTATTTATTTATCTTGTTATTATTATTATTATTATTATTATTATTATTAGTTATTTTTTTCATTACTATTATATATATTATTACCATAAAATATGAAGAGAATAAAAATGAAAAAGGAAAGGAGAAGAAGGAATTTTTAGGGTTGAAATTTTATAAAAGGGGGCGCTGCACAAGGCTGCGGAAGGCAGACAAGGGAGACCACAAAAAAAAGAGAAAAAAAAACCTAGCCTCTCTTCTCACACACAGGGTGTGCCCCCGCGCACCACCCTCTTCACTGCCTCTCCCTTGCTCCCTTACTGCCAAACCTCCAGCAAACCACTCTGCCTCTCCGCTGCTCCCAGCAAGACAGCAGCCACGGCCAGCCACCACCCAGTAGAGCCACTCTTGTAGCAGCCCTGAACTCCCCCTGCAACTCCGACGAACCAGCAGCTCCTCGGCCAGCCCCTGTTCCTACAACCGACGCCGTCGCCGACGCCCCCACCACTCGCCGTTTACGTCGTCATCGCCTCACTATTCACGGCCAGCCGTCCTCCAGATCTGCTGTCTCCAGCAGACCACCCCTTCAGCAGCAATAGCTCCGGCGACCCAGCTCTGTGGTCACCTGAACGCCACCGTCACGCCAGATCACGGAGTCGTCACCTTTGGCAGTATCGGACAGGAAGAAGGAAGCAAGTTGGGTCCTCATCGCTGGAAGAATAGCGGGAGCAGGCCTCATCGTCATCGTCTCCTGGAGCAGGCCCTCCCCTTCGCAGCAACTTATCCCGGGTGGTAAGTTCCTTTCATGCAAGCCACACACACACATCCGCACATATATATGCCTATGTATATATATACATATGCATGCACATGTAAAGTTTAAATTTTTATCATACATTTAATTGGGTTTATATATATGTATATCGGTTTTATTTTAAAGTTCAATTTTTTTAATTTATTTTTATTATTATTATTATTTTTTTTTTTATTATTGCTTCTTTTTCTTCTTTGTGCATGTGGGTACGTACTAATATAATATATGTTGTGGTATTTGGTGTGCATATATTAATATAACATTTTTTTGTAGTATTTAGTAATATTTATGAGTATATGTATATTAATATATTATTTGTCATGATATGTAGTTAATATTCGCATGTAGGCTTTTTATTGTATATAAGTTAAAATTTTAATATTGTGTTTACGATTTCATTTTACGGCTATGATATTTGTTTAGATTTTTTGTGATAATTATTTTAAATACTAATCGGTTCGTTTTCATTATTGTAGGATTTTGTTTTATTGCGGAGGTACGAGTTCTATTGTTTGATAGTTAAATGTAATAAGTTTTTATTGTTGAATATTTTTAAGTGTGCCATATTAATGTTATATGTTTAGTGTTTAAGTTATTTTTTATAGGACCCTATTTAGGCAGTATGATTAATATTTAGGGTTTTGGTTGTGTCTTTATTCATATTCATTGTTGTGTGTATTTAGGTTTTTTTTTAGTTATTATTGCACTCATTTTATGTTTAATATTTGTATATTTAGGATTGTGTATTATGGTAACCATACTAAATAAGGTGTATACTATTTTTAGAAATAAATCTTTTTCATAATTTCATTACTTTCTTGGCTTCTCAATGGTTTCCATATTATTAACCCGTAAGTTTGATTTGTTTCCTTAGTTAGTGATTTACCAATATATGTAGTGTGCATATCTTTAATTGCATGTTAGTATTAAGGGTAATTTTTATATTGTCAAGACATGTATATTATTTTTTATTACCGTTATTAATAATATTTGCTATTATTACTATTAATATTATTACTATCATTATTATTTATTATTATAATTTATCATTACTATTGTTGCGTTTATCAATGTTACCATTATCGTTACTATTATTCTTATTTATTGTTATTATCACATTTATCATTATTATTAAAATTATTGTTACTAATATTATCATTAGCACTATTATCATTATTATTATTACTATTATTAGTTATTATTATTATTCCTTTTTGAGGTATATGTAGATTCAATTGTGTTATTTTGAATACTTGTATTAATTTGTTATTACTTTAGTATTATAATATTTTTATTAAATATTTTTGATATTTTATCCCTATGATTTTATTGCGGGGGTATGAGCCTTCGGGCATCACGTACCCTAAGCTGTGAGGGAATATATATGTATATATTATCTTTATTTATTTATTTATTTATTTTTTACATGTACTTATAAATTCATAAAAAAAGGAGTAATTTAAAGAATTATTAGATTAACTTAGGGATAATTTTAAATTAATTAGGTACCGTTCGTAAGAACGGGCGCGTAGGGGGTGCTCGTACCTTCCCCTTGCGTAACCGAACTCCCGAGCCTAACTCTGGTAATGTAGACCGATTCTACCCCTAACGGGGTAGTAATCATGTGTTCTAACCGCACTAAAGGTTAGTGGCGACTCCTACACCATGTTTTTCCTTGAAAATAAAAAATGATTTCTAATTTCGCCGCCCGGGGCACACGCGCTCCCGGGACGCCGCGACAGTCAGTATTCAGATAGATGACATTTACTATAATTAGAAAGAAGGAAAAAAATATTGAATAAATAGCAGGTTGTCACATTGGCTATCCCCTTTGAATGGGCAAAATGTTTTAGTTGTTAAAAGATTCTTTGTTAGCTTTACCATGATCCAAAGAGAGGGGGTGAATTAGTATTTTTAAAATTTATTTCCTAGGTATTCCTCCTAACAGTAGTATGTTCACAAGCCTAGGGTCAATCTAGTGCAAATAATGTAAATATACCAAAAATTAAATAAAGCAGTTTAAACAATCACACAAGCACCAGAAAAGCAGTAAAGAGAGGATGACACGAAGATATATTATCGAGGTTCGCCCAATTGCCTACGTCCCCGCCTTGGCTAACCAGCACAAGGATTATCACAATAACTTGCTCACTTAAACGGGTGGAACGGCACCTATACAAACCAGGTCAAATTACCACAGGGTTGACCTCAACTTTTACACCAATCCTTACCAGGCTGGATTACCGCCCCCTCATGCCACGCCTGGAATCTCTCAAATATACAATCCAATGGTACAATATATGGGTGTTTTCACGTAAATAAGATTTGTACCACAAATGCGCACAAACACAAACACCACAGATGATTTAAAATGTAAGCTCTGTGTGGTCCAAATATTTCAACTCTCAGCTATATTTTCTATCAGTGTAGTAAGTACGTGAGAGTGTCAAACAAGCAATCTGTGTATCTCAAGGTATTTCAATCAAATGTGTTCACACAGAATATAAGATAAACCTCAAGAATATCAATCAATAGAATATCTCAATCATGGAAGTATGTATATGCTTGGATTGCAAAATATATAGGATCTTTGTTTTTAGCAAAAATATTTGAGTGAATAAATATTGCAACAAAGATGTTTCACCTCAAACACAAATATCTCTTCAAATGGTTTTCAAAATAAAGAGCAATAGATATTTGTAAACGACTTTGAAAATGTTTCACAACCAAAAGCAAGAATGGGCTTCTTAAGGTATTGCAACAAATATGCAATCTCAGAAGACCTAGTAAAGTCTTCTTAGGATGAACTTATTGGCTAAGTACCCTAAGAATCCTTTTGGCTTAGCTCTCAATAAAATTATATCAATATCACAACCAAGAGAGAGTAAACCTTCTTATCTAAGCACTCAAGAATACTTAAAAATGATTTTATGAGTATTGAATGTAAGCTAGAGTGTATTTGGAAGAGTATGAGCAAATGGGAATCAAAAGAAAGTATTTTTTGCTTGAGAGAGATTTTCTTAATCATTTTGCTAATCGATGCTTAATCCACCAAATGAAGGAGTATATATAGACATACTGAAAATTTTGACCGTTGGGGACCTATTAGGGATTATTAGAAAAGATTAATGACATTTAAATCAATTTAACCCTTTTTAAAAATGTTTAACCCGTGGTAAAAATGATGGCAACCTGAGAGGTCCGGTCGACCAAAAATATTTCGGTCGACCAAGTCTCAAATGGTTCGATCGACTAGGAAATATTGAACTAAGGACTCGGTCGACCAGGAGAGGGCGATTTCTCAATTTTCTGAGTTTCGGTCGACCAGGGCATTTTGAACTGCCTGGTTCGGTCGACCAAATCGCTAGGAATTCTCCTGAGAACCCTTCGGTCGACCAAGTAGTTGCAGTACAAAAGTGGTCGGTCGACCAAGTAGTTGTAGTACAAAAGTGGTCGGTCGACCAGGTGGTCAAATTTTTGACCCCAGGGAGTCTAGGTCGACCAGGGCCTTTTGAACTACCTGGTTTGGTCGACCGGGAGGTCAAAGTGTTAACTCCCAGGTGGTTCGGTCGACTGGGGTATTTTAAACTACCTGATTCGGTCGACCGAGAGGTCAAAGTGTTGACTCCCAGGTGGTTCAATCGACCGGGGTTAAATGAACTGTAAGTTTCGGTTGACTGGGACCTTGGTCAACGATTGACCCAGGTATGGTTCGATCGAGCAGGCCAAAAATGAATTGATTTGGCCAGTCGACCGAAAGTGCACCAAGTGTGCATTTCGGTCCCGTCTTGACACAATCAAGCCCTATTTAAGTGCCTAACAATCATATGTGTATATGTGTGTGTCCTAGGGTCACTTGGGTCAAAAATAGAGACACCGAAAAGGTCCGATGTCGGTCGACCGAAGTGAATACCCTAAGGTCTTTCTAAGGTCAGTTTTGGTTTCTATCTGGTTTGAGCTTACAAATTAAACCATGCATGTGTTGTGTGTGCTTATTACAAACCAAATAGCCTAATTTACTATTACAGACAAATTCCACTAAGAGTTATTACAATTAAGAGCATGAATTTGTGTTCAGTCTTTGAGCTTTCATGTGCCATTGATGATATGCTAATATGAAGTTGCACATGAATTAGATATTTATTAAATACAGGAGTATTTGTCATTTATCAAAACCGGGCGTGACCTATAAGGTCAACATTTGGTGCGGTGAGCGTGGACCTGTTAAAAGATTCTTAATGCTATGTATATGCTTAAAGTTTAAAATTCTTGAATAACGACATATTTTGTCCATCACATAGATTGAGGTTTAGGGAAGTTATCATAGTATTATATATATATCATATAATCCTAAACTTAGCATTGAGCTTAAAAGATTAATCATTTTCAAATGCATTTGTAGCTCTTATCCCCTGTTAGATATTATAGATTAGAATTAAGCATAAAATGATGAAAATTAATAGTATAAGATAAAAGTTCTTAGGTTATTTAATTGAGGGGGAGTTCTTTAAAAGTCATCAAATGAAAATTTTTAATCCGCGCTTATATTTTTGGATGATCTGTATAAGCTAAATGCTAATATCCATCCTTGCTAAATGATTATATTATGAATGGATAATTTTTTTTAATGTAAACTACTTTGCTTTAAATGCCTACAATCCATCCTTCATATAAATGCGTAATCTCACTTGATGGATTATATTTTTTATAAGAACTACTTTGACCTGAATGTCACTCTCCATTGTTTGTAAAATGAACATATTTAATGGATAGTCTATATTGATTGTCTACTAAAATGTATGCTTGTACTGAATACCTCATGCATGGCTGATGCAGTGATGTGAACTATATGCTGGTAGTGGATATAGGTTCTTGCATGCTTAAATTGAATGGTATCTGCATGATGCAGATTGTTTTGAATTGTTTTCTTGAACTTATCAGGTATTAAGTACATGGTAAAAATGGGAAAATGTTTAATTTACAGACGATATGCTGTCGAAATTTCGTTAGAATTTTCCCTAAAAATTTTCAAAACTTATAAGTCGTGTACTAGAACAAATTATGATACAATACATGATAGGTGAACTTTATGATTATTTTTTATAATGCATGCAAAATAATTAGATAGTTAACTGGTGCATGTTGAATCTTAAAAAGTATGTGCTAAACTGAAAAACATGCACAATTTTCATATTTATTTCCTAGGATATCCTTCATCATATACATTTCTTATTATCTTAGGATAACTTAGTTCATGGACATCATTATGGTCCAAATTTTTGGGTTATGTACTCTCACTCGGGACCTAAATGGTAAAACATCATCTTTGAAATTAAATGTCACATGTTTTGATGATGGTCCATAAACTTGGGGAATTGCATGACTTAGGGGGAGTTTTTCATTTCGCACACACACATTATATTCTTGAGTTGTGTCATCCTTTTTAAACCCTTATTGCATTACCTTTGAGTATATTCTTGATTGGCTATCATGTATTAAAGTGAAATGCAATATGTCATGCTATGTGCGAAATGTTTAATATTTACTGCATACTGAAATACTTAGAAAGGATGAAATATGAGGATTGTTCTTAAAAGACTATCATCCTTGAGTTATAATGCAAGTATGTTTGCACGCAAATATACAAGGGGGAGCTTATGTCCCACTTTTAAGAAAATTTGTAAGAGCTTAATGCCTATATTCTTTTGCATGCTAAGTTTTGTTATGAAAGATGAACATATGTTGAATATGCTTAAATGAAATTCATCCTTGAACGTTAATGCACTTATGTGTGCTTGAGACTATACCGGGGAATTTAAGCTCCATCCTTGTGAAAAGGATTAATAGCACCTGCCCCATGAACTCACATTATTATTGTTTCTACTTTTTGAGTCTGAAATTTTTCTAGGCACCCTAAACATCATATCTTGCATTTATTGAATCAATATTTGATATGGATTGTTCTTGGGGCATATGAACACCATACATGACTTGGTGTCTAACTTTTAAAGCATGTGTGTTTAGAAATGGTTTTACTAGTGAAGTACAAATTGTTTAACTTATATACACTAAAATTTATTTAAAAATGAAAATAGTACTTATATTGTTTAAACTCTTTTTTTTTTTTTTTTTTGCATCAGTATAAGTAATTAACAGTTTCTAAGCATATATTCAAATTGATAGGGGGAGCATCTAAAAAAGATTTTTTATCTTGCTATGTTCACCAATAGTTTTGACTTAGATTTGATTTGAAATTTTCTTTGACTTGTGTACTTTAAAGTATGATGATTTTATTGAAAATCTAAGATTGAGTCATGTTGTTTAGCCACAGGTGTCTTAGGTTTCGCCATATAATCCAGGTTTATATTGTCTAAACTGTTTTAGGATCTATATGGTTGGTTTTTCTGGTTATTTTTTGGAATATTTTGTGTTTAAATGTATACCAGAAAAATATAGCTTGCTTGAACTTTTATGTTAAAGTTTCTTTTTCAGCAAGCACAACCCCCAACATTTATTGAAAATCATAAGGGAAATATATATATATATATATATATATATCTTTTTATATTATATATTTGTATACATATATATTTATTTATATATACACTTTTAAAAGCAAGAAATGATCTTATATGGAATATATTTTATGTCTTACTTGCTTAAATGCTTTCATGACTTGTACTATTCTGTGTCAAAAATTGTATATCATAAAGTTTCAAAATTTTTAAGGGTGTTGCATAACTGGTTGATTGACTTTATATGAAATGTATGTGAACTTGTTAGACTACTTATATGCTCAAACCATTTTTTATGTGCCGCATGTTTTAAATTCCAATCTTTGCAAGGTCTTATATTGTGCTTAAATTGAAATGGTTTGTGTATATTTTTTATTTGACCTTATTCATTATGCCATTTTCTTTTGATCAGTTAAACTGTGTTGTGTGCTTAATTGTCATATATCTTTCAAACAATTGTTTTTATGCCCCATAATTTATACTAAAAAGGGGAGAGTTTTCTAAGAAAAATAAATATCATTTTTTTTAAAAAAAAATGGGGACTTCTCTTTTCTAAATCTGTTTCTAAATGATCAAAATGTTTTTTACTTAACTTAACCATTTTGCTAATGAAAAAGGGGGAGAATGTTTTTGAGCAAAATAATAATGATCGAAAGGGAAAATTTTAGGAGGAAATCATAGGGAAAATTATCTGAGCATGTGCTTTAACGCAAAAGTTTAAATGCATGATCATTTGTAATGTCTTCTTTCGTGAATATGGTTGACCTTTATTGTTTGTATTTTACATTATGCATATTCTTTAGGGGAGCCTTTTTGGGCTTATATTATTTTGCTCTTAGGTGTTTGTCATCATCAAAAAGGGGGAGATTGTTGACTTTTTGAGTCTGATCCCTTCTTCGATGCTGACAAAGCGCCAGTATCTTATGTGTGCATTTAGTGCGTGAATAGGTTTTCATTTTAGTACGAACATAAGATACTAAAAATGGGATGCCAACAAGAACATAAAGCTCACACTCTCTTGGCGAATTCCATGGAAAATGATGAGCAAAAGAAGAAGACATTTTGATTCTACTTGTATGACATTTAATTTTTATTATTTTGGTCATGCATCTGTATGAAATGGATGAAAGCTCAGAATGACTGTAGATAGATCCTAGGGACCAACACACTTCACAGAAAACGTTTTTCTTAACAACTAAATCATACAAAAAGGTTTAAATTGGTTAAGGTCAAAATCAGGGCAAAAACAAAGCCTCCGAATGACCTTCGGTTAATTAACGTTGGATTTTTGGTTTAGTTAAAGAGCCTCGATCGACCAAAGCCTTATGTACTAAATGACTTGGTCGATCGAACCTGCCTCGTAAGGCATGTGCTGCAAGGCCTCAGTCGACTGACCCTTTATATGTTAAATCACCTCAGTCGACCGAACTCGCCCCGAGGGCACATTTGTAATTTTGGCATGCTCGGTCAACTAACTGATTGTGTGTTATATTACCACTGTCGACCGAATCACTGTTCGCCCAGGAGTCAAAATGTTGACCATGTATTGGTCAATCGAACTATTTTTGAACTAACCTTCCTCGGTTGACTGACCTATACAAATACACTTTTTCTAACTACTTAGTGGACTAAACTTATAGTTCAAAAAGAGTTTGGTCGACCGAATCTATATGAATGGTCAATCGACCTTTGTCTTGGTCGACCGAAGCCACGAAGAGGTTCAAAATCGCCCTAAGACAATCGGCCAAATCCTTAGTTCATAATTGCCACAGCCAACCGAACTTATTAATATGGTCAATCGAACCTTGTCTATGGTCGACCAAACCTCTCGAGTTTCAAATTTTTTAAGGGCTTAAATGTAATTAACTTTTAATTAAATAATCTATAAAATACCCAGCGTGTCCTTAATGGTCATAATTTCCTGTAAATCTATAAATACTCCTTCATAACCTCATATTAGTAACTTTGATTAACTCCAAATTCTCTCTGAACTTTTGCTAATCAAAGTTCCCCAAAATCAATTCTTATTACTAAAACTATCTTTTGGGGTAAAATTTTTTAAACAAATCTCTCTCAACTCTCTTTCACTTGTTTATTTCAAAATCATTTTGAAGAGAGTATTTTGTTTTGGGCATATCATTTGTATTCACACGCACATACTCTCACTCGTTATTTATTTTTTGAAAATCATTTTAAGAGTATTGCTTGGGTTTCTTCCGATTATTATTATTATTATTTTTTTTGGGTAACGCCAGGTATCCACAGCCGTCAACGCGCGTCCGTTTTACGGTCCGCACGCACCGGCATGTGACTAATCCCACGCCCTGTAGCAGGAGCCCCACCCACCACAGAGAGGTAATTCAGGCGCCCGCTGCAGGAATCGAACCCGGGATGCCAGGATTAGGCTCACCTCGTGAAAGGAAATCCCGGAGTCCGCCCTTGCCAACTGAGCTCAGCCCTGGGGGCAGAATTGAATAAGTGGACAATTCTTCCGATTATTTTTCGATTATTTTCATGATATATATTCTTGGGAGAAATTATTTATTGCACAAATATTTTCTTGAACTTGAACTCTAGATTCTCTAAAATACTTTTATTTGTAAAAATCTTTGTTGAAAAACATAATAATCATTTTATATCCATTTATTTTATTTGTGCACATACTATTTGAAAAACAACCTTACTCTACTGAACTCATAATTCATATTATAAGATAGGGCATGCATTTGAGCTTTTAATGTGTACATCTATACTTGTATTTAGAAACGTATTAATGTGTACAAAAATTATTTTTATTGTACCGGTTGGGTTCAGCTCGTAAATTGAATCGGCGAGTTTCAACCCCGTAAGTGAGACCGATTCGGTTCAGCTCGAAAATTGAACCGGGGAGTTTTCGCCCTGTAAGAGAGACAAGTTGGACTCAACCTTGTAATTGAGCTGGGGTTCACATTACCTCGTAAGGAAAGGTTGTAGTGGCTTCTGCTTCGCTCATTTAAGTGAGCAGGGATAGTGTAATCCTTAAGGGGTATGCCCAAGGCAGGAACAGGCTGATTTGTCGAACCTCAATAACAAATATCGCGTGTGTCTTTCTCCTTATCTCATTTAATTATTACACTTTAATTTTCATATGTGTATGTTTGCTTGTTCACTGCTAAAATTATTTGCATGCACACATTTAATTTAAATGAGATATCCTGCACACGTGTATGTCTGCACTAATAGTTTAATCATTTTACATACACATTTTTAATATTGAATGAGATATGAATTGTGGTAAATTGATGTAAATGTTTAATTTAGTCAAAATATTTTAAAATCCAATTCACCCCCCTCTTGGAATCATACTAATTCCAACACGTTTGACTGAAGAAATCGAGGAGAGAGAGAGAGAGAGAGAGAGAGAGAGAGAGAGGAAGGCGAGGAGAGAGAAACAAAGTTGAGCTGAGAGAGAGCACAATAAATAATAATTAATTATTTGTTCCAATTAATATGCAGCTTATTCAGTTCAATATCATGAAAGTCTTAATTAATTTGTCACCCTTTCCCTTAATTTTTGGCCTACAAATTAATTAAAGTGATAAATGCATGTACTTCTTGCCAGATGTTAATTAATTAATTAATTAGAAACCCTACCTACCAAGCTCGTCAGTTGGGGAAAAATTAATGTATGGATAGTTAAAAGAACGCATAAATATATCAAAATTAATTTTAATTGAGGACTATATACTTCATTCAAACTATAAAAAGATTAGTATTGAAACAATTAACGTCCAGCAAAAAAAAAAAAAAAGCACCAAAACAATTATCTAGTGTGTATTATTATATTAATCTTTTAAAAGAGATCATCCTTGTCTTGGAATTATCCAAACTTTAAATTCTAAATTCTCATAATTTAGAGTTTTTAAATATAAATTTAATTTATAATTGGTTGAATTATTTTCTCCTTCATTGCTATTGACTCATCTTATATTTACTATTTATCAGGAAAAAAAAAAACAACAATAAAAATTAAAATAAACCATGATTGTAATGACAAAAAAAAGAAAAGAAAACGACATTCAAAATCAATTAACAATGAATCATTTTAGAAAAAAGGAACCTCTTAATTGAGAATCATGATTTGTAATGACAAAAACTTTAAAAGTAAATCCCAAAAAATAAACTCCATCAACAAATCAATGCCAAAAATAAGGAACAAAATTAAAATATGCTATGAAAATGTGTCTGTCTACACTTTTTGTTTTATTTCTCTTATCAATTTTGACAAAAATTGAAGATGAAATCATATAGTATTCAATTGTTCTTTTTTTTTTTTCAATATATTACCATGCAATTTTTTAATATCTAAAATTAACATTTAGAGGCTAAATATCAATCATTCTACACAAATAGTTTGACTAAAACTAAAGAAAAATGAATATGCGAATTTAAAATATAATAAAAGTAAAGGTATTCAAAAAGTTTTAGAAAAATAAATAAGTCAAAGAATCATTTTTGACAATTTTTCAATTGTCATTCTGGATTTTTCTTCTTCTTCTTCTTCTATCGAGAACAGAGAATGCAACTGCAGCCACCATTAACAACTTCATCCCACAAAAGTCTTTCACACTCACTAGCCTTAATTTTGTCGTGAATTGTGTCTCACATTCTAAGGGAAAGTATAAAGGAAATAAGAGTGTAGCAGTGGAGCAAGGGCAGGATTTCTATTTTATCTGAAACCGTCGACGGTTTGCCTAAAACCATCGACGATTTGGCTCGGAACAGCTTACGAAGATTTTGAATTTTGAATATTTGGACGTTATTTTGGTTGGGTTTCGGGGGAAACTTCCAAGGAGGTTATATATGCATAGAATACGTTGTATATTGAGTGTCAATGGTATTGAGTGTCAATGGTGCCAAGTGTGGTTGAGAAGATTATTGAGACGGTTCTTGTATTGTTATTGTAATTTGGACAAGAAAATAGGAATCCTTATCGTTTGCCTCCGTGGATATAGGCATTACCAAACGACAAAATAAACTTCTATTTATTTATTTTTTTCTTCTTCTTCTTGACTAGTTTTTTTTTTTAATTTTTTTATAACTAAACTGATTAAAGGAGGGCAAGGGAGGAATTATAGACAGTTGAATGGAGAGAGAGAGAGAGAGAGAGAAAATTAAACCTCTCATCTTAGAAACAACCCAGACACAACAATATCTTATCAACATAAATTAAAATATTCTAGTTATGCATTTTCAATGCCTAAAAAGTATAAAACATCATCATCAAATTCAATTAAACCTAAGACAAACAATTATACCATGTAGTCATCTACCATTTAACAAATATGTTAAGTGGTCAATACCATAGTTATAAGAAAATAAATTGAAACGAAATAAAACATGTCACTTCCCCACCTCAGCACATACTCACACTCATCATCTACTCTATATCTTATTTTCATTTTTAATTTCTAATAAAATAATTACAAAAAATACCTTATTTCTCCAATTTTCTAAATTTGCATAGGAATTTCATTTTTTTTTCAAGATTTTTGATTTCTTATATAATTTAAATCATACAATAAATGCGAACAACTCTGTTCTCACTGGCTGAATTAAACGCAGGGAGCAGTGGACAAGATGCTGGCATTAGATGCAGCAAAGGGCAATCTCAAGCTCTTTTTCCCCAAGTCCCACACAACTCGAGTATCCAATTCTTTCCCATTTTCATCTAAAGCTCTGATATACATGATTAATTAATGATTTCCTCCATATATATATATATATATATATATATATATATATATATATATATATATATAACCAGAGAAAAGAAAAAAGAAGAAGAGGAAAAGAAATTGAAATAATCCCAGAAAAGATGGCTCCTTCTGTCAGAGCAGTAGCTTGCAATTGCAACGGTAGTAGTAACTATTGCTGTATATGCAGTAATACACAATTCAAGACCTCATTTTAGGTAGAAGAATCATGCATGCATGGTACTGGAATTTAAAGAGAAAAAACTGAACTCCATCATAACACATGCATCTGAAGAAGTAAGAGGAACAGAGAGTCTACTGGGAATTAGAGAAAACTAGCAAAGGAGGTATATACGTAGTGCTCATTTATCTATGTAACTAGTTGTAGGGCAAAACAGAGATGTGTATTGCGGCGGAAGGACCAGAGCTGGATGTCGTCGTTGCTTCGGAGTCCGGTTCTCGCAACGATGTCATTCCACTCCGAAACCAGAACATAACATGAGCTGGTGCTGCCTTTCTCCTTCTTCATGTCCCACTTTTTCAGTTGAATGCCCATGAATTCATCAAGATACTGCACATGTGGGCGATCAACCATCACCAAGGGCACCTCCATGCCGGCCAGCTTCTTTCCGGATGCGTTGCGTTGCGAGAGACAAAGGTCCTTCTCCTCTGCCGTCAGAAATTCCGACTTGACTTGGCGGAGTGGGATGGAGAGCCGATTGTGGTTCCTGCTAACATCGGTGGAGGAGAGCTTTTTCTGGATGACGAGGACAACGTCGGTGCCGCTAATCTCGGTGATGCGGTTTTTGAGACGATGGCTCATTTCAGGCACAGCCACTGCAACAGCTGCAGAATTAGTAACATGAGTGGTACTGGTACTGCATTCACCGGGATGATGGTGAGAGAAGATATGGAGGGAATTGGGTAATGATGGAAGCGAATTAGATGGCTGAAGATGGCTGCGAATCTTCTGCTTCTTCTTCTGGTTTTTTGTCATGATTAATGGTTTCTTGATGAGGATGTCTTTTGCCGTGGCTAGTACTCGCTTATTCGGCAGGGGCAGACGGATGATGAGTGCTGCTTTCTCCGCCAAAGGCACAGGCGGCGCTGCTGCTTTCTTGAGGATCTTTTCTCTGGGCGCCAGCCGCCCCCGCTCCCTGTTTTTCTTCTCCTTCTTCTTCTCCTCATTCCGGAGAACAGAGGATGCAACGGCAGCCACCAGTAGCAACTGCTCCAGTGGGTTGTCTGCAGGGATGTCCGACCCACGAAAATCTTCCATACTCAACACCCTCAATTCCTTCTCCTCCTCCATTACTATTGCTGCTCTTCTTCTTAAATTCTTCTTTTCCTTCAATTAGAATTGATTGAAGGCAGGCACGCAAGATATCGATCCAATTCCAGAGGAATTGAAGCACCACACCAATCTGAATATGAGAGAGAGAGAGAGAGAGAGAGAGAGAGAGAGAGATGGTGTGGAATTTGGACGGGACGACTATATTTAAACAAAACAGAGAGCAAGGCAAGGCACCGCCTTGCTCTAACGGTCACTTTTGTTAGCGAGTGACGGACGGTGAGAGACTTTCCAAACTCTTTCCCTTTAAAGCCACCAGACCCATATCCAAGTTTGGGTTTGAATTACCCAAACCAAAGCCTCATATGTTTGATCACCCCAGACCCAATACCATCATTTAAAAACTGAACCTGAGGTCTAGGCCCATCTGAAAGTTGATTTGCAGCCCACACCAACCTAAACTGCCATGTGCCAGGTCACACGCTTGACCAAGCCTGACTTGGGCTCAACCGAGTTCGCACAACCCGCCAAGTTGAGTCATATAATTCAACCCATCACTCGCTTACCAAACTGAAGGCGAGTTGACTCATCATCGTCTTCACCACAAAATCTGAAACCCTAGACCCAACAGACTCAAGCATGGACACTCAGATCAGAAAAACAATCATTGGCATTGATCACTAGTGAAAACCCGATCACACAAACATAAATTAAATCTCACTCATGAATCAAGTAAGCAAAAGTAAAAAAAATGGAGTAATAGAATCACTTATCTCGCGCCCCTTATTGTCCAAATTCGAGCTTCTCGCCTTGAGCATTGTTGGTGGTTCAAATTGTTTATCCCCAAAAGGGCAGACCAACAACGACATGAAGCTGGCCGCTTTTGATTTATGTTCAATTTTTATAATTTTGAGTAAAAATATTTTACAATAATAATAATAATAATAATAATAATAATGAAAGAAAGGGTTATTACTTATTAGTGATCATAACTTGGTTTGTGTTTCATGTTCTATGGGCCAATTTTGTTTCACATGGTTAAAGTTAGGGAGACTACAATTTCCAAAAATTAAAGTTATGAAAAATGTAAATATTTTTGCTCAATAATTTATTAAAAAAATATGAAAAAAAAATAAAAAGTAATATTTTAATTAAAAAGCAACATCCTTTTTGAAACTGGGCCTATAAAAATGCCCCTATATATCTCTATAAAAATAATATAAAATAAATAACACATAGTATTGATGCATTGGAATGATGAACAAATAGTTTTATAATTACAATTTTCTTAAAATTTTTTTTTTTTTTTTTGTGTTCATGCACTGCCATGTGTCATCGAATTTCGTTATTTTTATTTAAAAATAAATTTCTTAAACCTAAACTAAAGAAAAACAAAATAAAACCTAACATATATGAATATTAAATATGCTGCCATGTGTTTAACTTATTCATTAAATTGTCCCATATCTATCAAATTTTAAAATATATATGAATATTAAATATGCTTCTAAACATGAGATAAGATATTTATTTATTTATTTATTTCTTAACTTGTAGCATGACCTTTTATATAAAATAAAGTTGCAGCTGACCCTCTAATATTATTTCTAATTATAATTTCATAAAATATAATTTAAAATTATATATATATATATATATCTCCTCCCAGCTACAAACATAAATGCTGCATCAACTGTTAAGCACGCAACGTGCAAATCTCTTTTGTGTATCAGTCAAAAAGCAAGTCACCATGTTCGGAAACAGTTTGAAATCGATATTCATGTGTAACGGCCGCCACGTGGCAAAAACAAAGACCATAGTGCCGCGTCAGCTCCGCCAGGCAGGAGCTGTGACGGTCACGACTCACGCCCCAAGATGAATGGCATAACTGAAAATATTCCGTCTAGGGTGGGGCATAGCGTAATTAACGAGAAATGAAAGCGTACCTGATGAAAACCCGGTTCGCGGGTTAAACCGACGCCCAGCTCCGCCAGGCAGGAGTAGATCCGGCCGTCGCTGCCGTCCAGGTGCGGATACCGCTCCAAGCATGAATCGAAAACCTTCGCCAGAACCTTCGCGAGCGGATAGCTGATGGCGAATCCCGCTCCTCCGAACGCCATCTCGAACGAGAACAGCCGGTTCTGCTCGTAAATCTCCGATCCCGTTCCGATATAGTACCACAGCTCGTGATCGTACTTCGACAGCGTCTTCACCAGATTCTCCGGGAAGAACACGGTGTCGTCGTCGCCGAAGACGAACCACCGCACGTCGGAGTGGTTCAGCGCGACGGTCTCCGACACTACGCGCGCCACTCGAATCGCCGACCTGAGACCGTTCTTTTAGGTGTACCGGAACCGCGAAGTGTCCACGGAGATGCACACCGGAGGTGCTTCGTCATCATTACTGTGATCGGTACCGTTAAGCTTGTTATTACTACTGTCGGTGCCCTGATTCTTGGACTGATCATGCTCGAGGAAGACGCGGCCTCGCATTCGGCTGGGCTGCCACCATAGGCGGACGAACTCTTTGTGCTTGGGCCAGGAGTTGGCGCTGGAGGCGATTCCGAAGACGATGTGCTCGAGGGAGAGGGCCGGCGCCGGGGAGGACGCCGATTTCCGGAGGGAGGAGGGGAGAATTGTTTGGAGCTTGGAACTGTGGACTAGAAAGAGCGAAAGGAAGATGTAGACGAGGCATGCGGAGTTGATGATGAAAAAATGCAAGTAAATTTTAATTTGCATTTGAATTGAAGGGACCATTTTGTGTGGAAGAAGAATTGGGTCCTTTTATTTGGAGTGAAGAGCATGCGAGTCACGTGACCGTACCATATATGAAAGTTCATCAAACCTAGGCGCCTTTGCTTCCATTCTCAAAATGCCAACCTATAATATATTTATACCGTATGCATATAGCTTGAAAACCAAACAACCAAATAATTAAGCTCTAATTAATTTATTTTCAATCCAAAAAAGTATATAATTATTAATATGATGGACGGTTGATCATAACTTTACTCAGATATTGATCCAATAATGAAAAAAAACATAACTTAATGTCTTTTTCAGGAAAACATTAAGTATATATTAAACCTTTTCAAAATCTAAAGCTTTAAAATTTTATGTTTTCAAACATAACTTAATGCTAGGTTTGAGAAGAAAACAAGTGACCTAATCGTAAAAAATGGAACATAGTTCCATGTAGTTTTTTAATGTCTTTTTCAAGAAATACTCCACTTATGAATCATAAAAGGTTTGAGTCTACTGAAAGAGCTCTCGAGTAACTATGATGTCATTTTTGCAAGGGAAGTATCATAATGTACTTAATATATAATATGTTGTATCATAAACCACACGTGAGTTGAAAGATGGGATTAAATTGCCATACAAATTGGCAATAGAATCAATTAACAAATATTAGGTGCAGTGTTTAGTAATATTTTGCTAGATCTATTCTAATAGTATAGAACCAACCCAGGTTTCCCATATTTTCCAATTTTAAATATGGGTTGTCCTTCGTTTTGTGTGTTGGGAATTGGGGGGGTGTATAGAACCAACCCAAGTTTTCAAACTTGGTTTTTAGCCATAGAATCCATTTCTTCCTTCATGACATCATACCAAACACTTGAATTTTCCCCACTCATGGCTTGTGAAAACTCTATGGGATCATCTTTAAGTCCAACATCAAAGTTGAACTCTATCAAGTATACATGATAGTCGCTAGGAATAGTAGATCTTCTTACCCTTGAAGACCTTCTTAAAACTTGATTTTGAGTGTCACCCGTATCAAGTGGGTGTTGTACTTCAGCCTCTATATTGACTTGTTCCTCTTGAGGTGGAGGTGGTATTTCTTGATTTGATTATTCTTCCAAGACATCATATTGATTTTCTTGAAAGATGATTGTTTTACCCTTATTCACAGATTCATTTTCTTTATTCTGTGTTTCCTCCCACTTTATCTTTCGAGAAACAGTGCTCCCACTAATGTCAATATCCTCAAGAAATTTTGCATTCCTAGCTTCAACAATTCTAGGTGCGTGTGAGTGACAGTAAAATTTATAACCCTTAGAATTTTCTACATAACCAATTAAGCATCCACTGATTGTTCTAGGGTCTAATTTCTTTAATTGTGGATCATAGATTCTGACCTCAACTCGACAGCCCCATATGTGTAAGTTTCTTAAACTTGGTTTCCACCCTTTCCATAACTCAAATTGTAACATCTCGAACCCTAAAACTCGGGTCCGGCGCATTATACATGATAAAATCTCTAATAATTCATAATCAACATACGCAGCGGAAAACATAAATATAATCTCCACATATATAATGTCATAATACCAGAGTTTACTAATTCCTATATATAATCCATAGTAATCATCCATCACCAGCATTTCCATAAATCTACATAACTCCCAAAATATTTTTGTATTTTCACAATCATTCCTTGCTTAACAGCCTTAAAACATAAAAACATAAAACAAAAATATTTACATTCCCCAAGGTATTATCAATATATACCCTTTCTTTTAATAATTTTCAAAAAGTTTAAAAACCCTCGAGCTCTTTAAGCCCGACCTTGAGGATGTCCTAAAAAAGAAATAATCCATATTCGGGTGAGACACATCTCAGTAAACAATATATTAAAAGAATATGTGGTCAACATGAATTCATATAACAACATAATATTTTACATTTGAAAATTGTTAAGATAATTTCTGAAATCATTTTCTGAACCTAATCACTCGCATGTAAAAAATCTAATCCATGAGATTACCTGAAGATAGGGGTGATTATCCGCCCATACAAGTAGCACCCTTCTGCTATAATATTTAGGTAACCCTAAGGTCACTAATAAAGCATACTAGGACACTCACCTTAGTCGGTAAGCCCTCAAGTGTTAGATTGATCTTGTACTCACACCGTTCAACAAGAGCTTATCGACAAAGGCCCTAAGGATAGGAAAATCTACCCGTCCATACAAGTAGGTTCCGTCTGCTCTAGTACGTTATGCAGCTACTACCACATCTAAAGTTACTAGCGCACTCGCCTTATTCAGCAAGCCCTCAGGCTAAAAATATGTCTCGCCCAATTATAACATGTTTTATATACATACATACTTATAATATCATAACACGTTACTCTTTCTATCATTATTCAATCATTCACATCCATTCATCTTCATAGCTTAACATTGCATTGCATTTCACTTTAAATGACTTTTTCCCATTTGTATCATTCACGTTTCATATTTTATTTCATTACATTGTTTACATCATATTTTATTCTCAATACTTTACTTACTTAGCCTGCATCTTATACATTTAACATATATTTGCACAGAATCTCATGCCACACAATATAATAGTAAAATTCATACATATTCCTATAAAGTAGGCCAACCTGCATTTAGCATTTAATTACCGAAAATACAATTTTCATTTCTTACATAATTATCCTAAAAATATTTTTCACTTTTATTAATTCATTTTTGCATATACGTATCTAATAAACAGTCCTAAATTTGTAAAAAAACACAATTTAAATGGTTGACATTTTAAACTCATACCGAGACATATACATGTATATATAACACAATTCATTTTCCATTAAATTCATAAAAGTTCTGGTTTAATATATATATTTCCCCTTACTTGGTTTCTTGAACTACGCATTAATTTTTTTAAAAATTATTGTTCAAAGATCTAATCGTATTTATTTTAAGATTACTTATTATTATGTTCCTTGGAATTAAAACCAATCGAAAATTACTTATTAATTGTTGGAAAATTTGTTATTATTATTATTATTATTATTATTATTATTATTATTATTATTATTATTATTAAGCTTTCATGTTTAGTAAACTATATATAATTTTTATTTTCCCAAATATTCCATTAATTGCGAAAAACAACTATTATTTTTATTTTTTATTTTTCAAGAAATTTCTAAAATCCATCTTCTTCTTCTTCTTTTTTCAACACTTCTGTAATAAAATTGAGAAAAAAGAATTGGCATTGTTCACCTTGCAGGTAATAGTTTTATTTTCTATTTTTAATTTTTAAATAATTACAAAAAAAGCCACATTATTTTTCACTTTTTTTTAATTTCCATAATCAAAATTTTATTATTATTTTTGATATTGGCTTTGGCATATAATTTTTTAAAAATTGAAAAACAATACATGATTTTAAAATTACTTGAAAATCTAGAAATAAAAAATTTATTTTCCACAACTAAACAAATCCCGCATTTTCTATATTTTTTAGTAAAAATTTAAAAAGTTTATAATTATTAGAAGCTAAAAATAAAAAATAAAAGTTATTCTACATAATTAAACAGCCTTTTATATATGTGTGCAATCTAATTAAACAACACAACATACCCTCATATGGATTTGCATTGCTTCTAACTCAAAAATCGTTACACATTCCTTAAAATTTAAAAATTCCTCCCAAACAGAAAAAATAAAAAAAATATTGTAACTGCATTAAATTAATAATGTATAGTCACACGCACACAAAAATTGTAAGTCAAAAAATTGAACTGCGTTAAAATTTCAAATTTAAAGTTCTTTCTGTCTTCCAACCACATTTTATATTCCAGAAAAATATTTTCTGCAAAGAATTGCTCTTCTATTCCAATTGATGTATTGTTGTGTCGATCTCGATAATATTCTAGCGCGTTCCAATATGCTGAGGAAGATCATTTAAGTTCTAGTCCAAAAAATTTGACCAATTAATGGACAGAGCATATGGAACAAATCTTTATGCCAAAGTGAGAATGCAAATGTGAGGGAGGGGTTATTTCCATTAGTCTTTTACACAATGGCGCTTAGAGTTTCTATTTCTCTTTATAAGTCATATGAGGGGGAAAGGGGTGAAAAAGGGATCTTTCAAGATGAGCTTAAAAGTCTTGAGACTTTTGTTAATTATAGCGGAGGGGAAGGGACTAAGGGAGGAGGGTGAGAGTTGACCGTGTAAACACAAATCCAAATCCAATTTACATTAAATAAGACTGACATATTCCTCAAATCCCCATCAGCTTCCAATGCTAAACAATAAAAGGATTAATCTATCATCTTTTCTTCTTTTGTTATATTGTTGTTTTCATTGATTTTTTGAGAATTTGAAGAAAATGAAATACAAAATTATATATATTAAACCTTTTCTAAATCTAATGCTTGAAAATTTTATGTTCTCAAACATAACTTAATGCTAGGTTTAAGAAGAAAACAAGTGACCTAATCATAAAAAAGGGAACATAGTTTCATGCAGTTTTCCCATGTCTTTTTAAGGAAATACTCCACTTATGAATCATAAAAGGGTTGAATTTTCTCCTAGTCTACTGAAGGAGCTCTCGAGTAACTATGATGTCATTTTTGCAAGGGAAGTATCATAATGTACTTAATATATAATATGTTGTATTATAAACCACACGTGAGTTGAAAGATGGGATTAAATTGCCATAAAAATTGGCAACAAAATCATTTAACAAATATTAGGTGCATTGTTTAGTAATATTTTGCTAGATCTATTCTAGTAGTATAGAACCAACCCAGGTTTCCCACATTTTCCAATTTTAAATATGGGGTGTCCTTTTTGTGTGTTGGGAGTTGGGGGGGTGTATAGAACCAACCCAGGTTTCCAGACTTGGTTTTTAGCCATAGAATCCATTTCTTCCTTAATGACATCATACCAAACACTTGAATTTTCCCCACTCATGGCTTGTGAAAACTCTATGGGATCGTCTTTAAGTCCAATATCAAAGTCGGACTCTATCAAGTATACACGATAGTTGCTAGGAATAGCAGATCTTCTTACCCTTGAAGACCTCCTTAAAACTTGAGTTTGAGGGTCACCCATATCAAGTGGGTGTTGTACTTCAGCCTCTATATTGACTTGTTCCTCTTGAGGTGGAGGTGACATTTCTTGATTTGATTATTCTTCCAAAACATCATATTGATTTTCTTGAAAGATGATCATTTTACCTTATTCACAGATTCATTTTCTTTATTATGCGTTTCCTCCCACTCTATCTTTCGAGAAACAGTGCTCCCACTAATGTCAATATCCTCAAAAAATTTTGCATTCCTAACTTCAACAATTCTAGGTGCGTGTGAGGGACAGCAAAATTTATAACCCTTAGAATTTTCTACATAACCAATGAAGTATCCACTGATTGTTCTAGGGTCCAATTTCTTTAATTGTGGATCATAGATTCTGACCTCAACTCGACAGCCCCATATGTGTAAGTTTCTTAAACTTGGTTTCCACCCTTTTCATAACTCAAATTGTAACATCTCGAACCCTAAAACTCGGGTCCGACGCATTATACATGATAAAATCTCTAATAATTCATAATCAACATATACGCAGCGGAAAACATAAATATAGTCTCCACACATATAATGCCATAATACCAGAGTTTACTAAGTCATATATATAATCCATAGTAATCATCCATCACCAGCATTTCCATAAATCTACATAACTCCCAAAATATTTTTGTATTTTCACAATCATTCCTTACTTAACAGCCTTAAAACATAAAAACATAAAACAAAAATATTTACATTCCCCAAGGTATTATCAGTATATACCCTTTCTTTTAATACTTCTCAAAAAGTTTAAAAACCCTCGAGCTCTTTAAGCCCGACCTTGAGGATGTCCTAAAAAAGAAATAATCCATATTCGGGTGATACACATCTTAGTAAGGGAAGAAAAAATATATTAAAACAATATGTGGCCAACATAAGTTTATATAACAACATAATATTTAACATTTGAAAATCGTTAACATAATTGCTTAAATCATTTTCTGAACCTAATAAATTGCATGTAAAAGATTTAACTCACGAGATTACCCGAGGATAGGGGTGATTACCCGTCCATACAAGTAGCACCCCTCCGTTCTGATATTTAGGCAACCCTAAGGCCATTAATAAAGTATACTAGGGAACTCACCTTACTCAGTAAGCCCTCAAGAGTTAGATTGATCTCGTACTCACACTGTTCAACAAGAGCTTACCGAAAAATGCCCTAAGGATAGGAAAATCTACCCGCTCATATAAGTAGGTTCCCTCTGCCCTAGTATGTTATGCAGCTACTGGCACATCTGAAGTTACTATTGCACTTGCCTTACTCAGCAAGCCTTCAGGCGAAAAGTACGCCTCGTCCAATCGTAACATGTTCTACGTACATACATACTTATAATATCATAATACATTACTCTTTTTATCATTATTCAATCATTCACATCCATTCATGTTCATAGTTTAACATTGCATTGCATTTCACTTTAAGTGAGTCTTTCCCATTTGTATCGTTCATGTTTCACATTGCATTTCATTATATTGTCTACATCATATTTTGTTCTCAATACTTACTTATTTAACCTGCATCTCATACATTTAACATATATTTGCACAAAATCTCATGCCACACAATTTAACAGTAAAATTCATACATATTCCTATAAAATAGACCAACCCACATTTAGCATTTAATTACTGAAAATACAATTTCTATTTCTTACATAATTATTCTGAAAATATTTTCCACTTTCATCAATTCATTTTCGCATATACGTATCTAATAAACAACCCTAAATTCATAAAAAAAACATAATTTAAACTCATACCGAGACATATACATGTATATATAATACAATTCATTTTCCATTAAATTCATAAAAATTCTGGTTTAATATATATTTTTCCCCTTACCTAGTTTCTTAAACTACGCAAACAGGGATCCTGAAAAATACTTACGGCTCTAACCCAGACCCTGAATCAAAAATCCTAATTCCATTAAGTTAACCCTAAAGAAAATATTATTTTAATATTTTTTAGGCCCATAAATTTTAAATAAATAATTATACCCTTAAATATAGTCAAATTACCAAATTTTCCAAATCTCACTCTCGCTTTGGAGTGAGGCCTAGAAAACCCCAATTGAAACTTTACTTATGTCAAAATGACGACGATCACGACTAGGACCCCATGGTGGTGTCTGATAATTGATTTAACAGCATATTTAACGAGAAATTGAGAAACTAGGGGAAAGTTATCTTATCCCAAGAATGGTGTCTACGCCGCTCCCACGATAAATCCGCTTCAGTAAAAATGTCAGTGGCGGAGTTTGGAATCCAACGACACCTTCCGCTTCTCGATCGATACTTGTTAGGCTGACGAAATTGAGGAGAGAGAGAGGCGAAGACGAAGACGACGGAGAGACGATAGAGAGAGTTGCGCTTTCACTGCAATTTGCAATAGGCTTCCTTATCTCTTTTTCTTCTTTTTTTTTTCTTTTACTTACTTTATACATATTATAACAATATCATATTACATTATATATATATATATATATATATATATATATATATATATAAAACCACCATTTTACTTAATTTAATAATATTTAATTAACTAATTAATTAATTAATAACTACTCTTAATTTTTTATCCTACTATTTATTTTTATTTGTTTATTTAATACATTAATTTAATAATGTTTAACTAATTAATTGATTAATAATTTTAATTTATTAATTAATTTTAAAAAAAAAAATTTCCCGGGTTATTACACAAATGATGTTTTGGGAACCTCCTTAGATTGAACTCTGTTTAAGATATACACTGCAGTTTTTAAGGCCTCACTCCACAAATATAAGAGAAGATCATTATTGCTTAACATACTCCGAACCATATCCATTAGGGTACGATTCCACCTTTCTGCAACACCATTTTGGTAAGGTGATCCCGGCATAGTATATTGTGCAACAATACCCTCATCCTTAAGAAATTCTACAAATGGACCTAGTCTTTGTCCTGATTTTGTGTATCTTCCATAATATTCACCACCCCTATCTGATCTTACGATCTTAATACTTTTCTCTAATTGTGTCTTTACTTCTTTCTTAAATGTCCTAAATGCAACTAGTGCTTCAGCTTTATTAAACAGAAGGTAGAGATACATATACCGAGTATGGTCATCAATAAATGAGATAAAGTATCTCTGATCATTTAGACAAGTGGTACTAAATGGACCACAGATATCAGTGTGTATGATCCCAAGTATTTCATTACTCCTCTTGACACCTTTACTTGTCTTATTGGTTTGCTTTACCCTTTATGCAATCCACACAAGTGTTGAAATCAGAAAAATCTAGAGTTTTGAGGACTCCATCATTAACTAATCTCTTCATTCCTTCAATGGAAATATGACCTAATCTCCGGTGTCATAATGTAGAGGATGACTCATCAACAATGGTTATAAGAAAATAGATCGAAACGAAATAGAACATGTTACTTCCCCACCTGAGCACATACTCGCACTCATGATCTACTCCAGATCTTATTTTCATTTTAAATTTCTAATAAAATAATTACAAAAAATACCTTATTTCTCCAATTTTCTAAATTTGCATAGGAATTTCATTTTTTTTATTTTCAAGATTTTTGATTTCTTATATAATTTAACAAAAAAAATTGAAAAATAGAATGTGATTTTGTAATTAAATGGATATTCAGTAATGAAAAAATAAAAATATTTTCTGCAGCTAAACAAATCCTTCATTTTTTCTGCTTTTTTAAACTATGAATCTTTAAAAACTGAAAAGCAAGTTGGCATTTAAATTTAGAATATTGAAAGATTAACAAGATGTCATTTTTGTGATTATTTAACAAATAAAAATAGAAAATAAAACTTATATTTTCACAAATCAATAAATAGTGCCAAAACTTATATTTTCAAAATCATCTGGGGAATATTTAGTATTCCCACAAAGCTTTATTATTAACATTCTCGTCTCCATTTTAAAACATGGGTATCTTGATTCGAGCATCTTGGAATCACAAATTATAAAGGGACAAAAAAAAAAAAAAAACCCAACTGTATTTTAGAAATCCAAAAATACCCTATTCATGAGGCGATGTGCACATAGTTAAAGGTACAACTCAATATGCATATGAGTGAATTGTATATTTATTATTGTTGTGCTTAATATTACTCAAAAAAAAAATCACACTATTTGCCTATGACTTATGCAATAATTAATAATCTTATTTTAATAATTATTTTTGATTCCGTGGTTCTAATAAATTGAGTAATTTTTAGCGCTTCAATTTATCTATTGAATTTTATAAATCAAATTCATGAATTCTATATTTTTTTTTAAAAAAAATTTGTACCCCTAAAATTTTTAAAAATAAAACTTTAAAAAATATCTTAGATGCCACTTATGATTTTAATTCTTGCATTTAATTAGAAGTCAAACACTCCAAAATTGTAAAGTTTAATAACTTATTACTCATCCTTCCTTTTGTGTGTGTGTGTGTGTGTGTGAAGAATACTTGGTTGGCACACTAAAATCTAAGTTTAATAATATTATATATACATATTAAATATATATTTATTTAAAAAAGATGCTGCACTTATTTTCAAATCTTCTTAAAAATTTTAATTTGTTAATAATAATAATAATAATAATAGTGCCTTGTTTGGCTTCGTGGGTAAATTGCCAAATGCAACATCAATTTTTTAGTATTAATTAATATTTGAGACTGTGCCCCAATGCACCAAAAGTGCTTCGACCAAAATCAACACAATGCACCAACAGTGCTGGGACCACACCCTCAATTCCTTCTCCTCCTCCATTACTATTGCTGCTCTTCTTCTTAAATTCTTCTTCTTCGTCTTCTTCTTCTTAAATTCTTCTTCTTCTTCTTAAATTCTTCTTTTTTCTTCAATTAGAATTGATGGAAGGCAGGCACGGAAGATATCGATCCAATTCCAGACGAATTGAAGCACCACACCAATCTGAATATGAGAGAGAGAGAGAGAGAGAGAGAGAGAGATGGTGTGGAATTACGACAGGACGACTATATTTAAACAAAAGAGAGAGCAAGGCAGGCACCGCCTTGCTCTAATGGTAATTAATTTTGTTAGCGGGCGACGGACGGTATCATCGGTGAGAGACTTTCCAAACTCTGGTGTACTGACTACTGGCTATTTCCAGGGAGAGAGTTTCAAGCTCTGGAGTACTGCCGACTGGCTATCTTTGGCCGCTTCATCGCCTGGAATCACCTAACGGTACTCATTTTAAAATTACTTATTAGAATTAAGATTCAAAACCAACAGAAACTTAGTTATTAATTTTTGAAAAAATTATTTTAAGATTACTTATTATTATGTTCCTTAGAATTAAAACCAACCGAAAATTACTTATTAGTTGTTGGAAAACTTGTTATTATTATTATTATTATTATTAAGCTTTCATTTTTAGTAAACTATATATAATTTTTATTTCCCCAAATATTTCATTAATTGCGAAAAACAACTATTATTTTTATTTTTTATTTTTTATTTTTCAAGAAATTGCTAAAATCCATCTTCTTCTTTTTTTTTTTTTAACACTTCTGTAATAAAATTGGAGAAAAAAGAATTGGCATTGTTCACCTTGCGGGTTATAGTTTTATTTTCTATTTTTAATTTTTTAAATAATTACAAAAAAGAGCCACATTACTTGAAAATCTAGAAATAAAAAAATAAATTATTTTCGCAACTAAACAAATCCCTCATTTTCTATATTTTTTTAGTAAAAATTTTAAAAAGTTTATAATTAGTAGAAGCTAAAATAAAAAAATAAAAATTATTCTCCATAATTAAACAACTCTTTGGTGCCTTTTATGTAACAACACAACATACCCTCATATGGAGTTGCATTGCTTCCGTGGCACCATTCTATTGGATAGAGAATAGAGAGCCATTTGCTGCTATTCGCAAACACATCTCCAACTATATTTGTCTCCATCTATTGCAAATCCCCCTTAAACTGAAGTCAAATCCTTTTAACTCCCTTCTCTATCTTAGTCTTGCGTATTTGTTATTAGAATTGTTAATTTGATAGGAGGAAAGTCCTATTATTAGAGAGTTTTTACTAATATTTCAGAAAAATATTTTCTACAACTAAAGAATTGCTCTTCTATTCCAATTGATGAATTGTTGTATCGATTTCGACAATATTGTGGCGCGTTCCAATATGCTGAGGAAGATCATTTAAGTTCCAGTCCAAAAAATTTGACCAATTAATGGACTGAGCATATGGAACAAATCTTTATGCCAAAGTGAGAATGCAAATGTTAGGGCGGGGTTATTTCCATTAGTCTTTTACACAATGGCGCTTATAGTTTCTATTTCTCTTTATAAGTCATATGAGGGGGAAAGGCGGGAAAAAAAGGATCTTTCAAGATGAGCTGAAAAGTCTTGAGACTTTTGTTAATTATAGCGGAGGGGAAGGGACTAAGGGAGGAGGGTGAGAGTTGACCGTGTAAACACAAATCCAAATCCAATTTACATTAAATAAGATTGGCATATTCCTCAGATCCCCATTAGCTTCCAATGTTAAACAATAAAAGGATTAATCTATCATCTTTTCTTCTTTTGTTATATTGTTGTTTTCATTAATTTTTCGTGAATTTGAAGAAAATGAAATACAAAATTATATATATTAAACCTTTTCTAAATCTAATGCTTGAAAATTTTATGTTTTCAAACATAACTTAATGCTAGGTTTAAGAAGAAAACAAGTGACCTAATCATAAAAAAGGGATAGTTTCATGCAATTTTTCCATGTATTTTTCAGGAAATACTCAACTTATGAATCATAAAAGGCTTCAATTTTCTCTCAGTCTACTGAAGGAGCTCTCGAGTAACTATGATGTCATTTTTGCAAGGGAAGTATCATAATGTACTTAATATATAATATCTTGTATTATAAACCACACGTGAGTTGAAAGATGGGATTAAATTGCCATACAAATTGGCAAAAAAATCATTTAACAAATATTAGGTGCATTGTTTAGTAATATTTTGCTAGATCTATTCTAGTAGTATAGAACCAACCCAGGTTTCCAACATTTACCAATTTTAAATTTGGGGTGTCCATCGTTTTGTGTGTTGGGAGTTGGGGGGTGTATAGAACCAACCCAGGTTTCCAAACTTGGTTTTTAGCCATAGAATCCATTTCTTCTTTCATGACATCATTCCAAACACTTGAATTTTCCCCACTCATGGCTTGTGAAAACGATATGGGATCATCTTTAAGTCCAACATCAAAGTCAGACTCTATCAAGTATACATGATAGTTGCTAGGAATAGCAGATCTTCTTATCCTTGAAGACCTCCTTAAAACTTGAGTTTGAGTGTCACCCATTTCAAGTGGGTGTTGTACTTCAGCCTCTATATTGACTTGTTCCTCTTGAGGTGGAGGTGGTATTACTTGATTTGATTATTCTTCCAAGACATCATACTTGAAAGATGATAATTTTACTCTTATTCACAGATTCATTTTCTTTATTCTGTGTTTCCTCCCACTCTATCTTTCGAGAAACAGAGCTCCCACTAATGTCAATATCCTTAAGAAATTTTGCATTCCTAGCTTCAACATTTCTAGGTGCGTGTGAGTGACAGTAAAATTTATAACCCTTAGAATTTTCTACATAACCAATGAAGTATTCACTGATTATTCTAGGGTCTAATTTCTTTAATTGTAGATCATAGATTCTGACCTCAACTTGACAACCCCATATGTGTAAGTTTCTTAAACTTGGTTTCCACCCTTTCCATAACTCAAATTGTAATATCTCGAACCCTAAAACCCGGGTTTAGCGTGTCATGCCCCGAACCCCGAAATGGGACCCAGGGGTGTGAATGTAACCTAACATGTCCCTGTATCATACAAATCATCACAGATACAGTACAAAAGTCATTCTATATCAACATATGCAGTACCATACCAGAGTCTATGCACGAGCCAAACACATCTCTATCCAAACGTACAAACTGGATGCCCACATACAACTCAAAATGGAAATCAACAAAACTACAGTCCTAGCACTTACCCAAGTGATAACGCAGTACACCGGCCACTACACTCCCTACACTAGGACGCTAGTTCCGGTTACTCGAAGGACCTGTAAAAATTGTACATATAGCAAGGGTGAGACACCTCTCAGTAAGGAAGAACATAGGTTATATCAGTGTGTGGCATTTAAGTGTTATCATGATGCAACATACACGCAGTTAAATGCAAATCTAGTACTAATTTACACAGTGTATACACACACACACACAACACATGATCAGCAATCCTGGTGTCGTTACACCCTTCGACTCGAAACCGGTCTGGTATTCCGGCGTTGGCACGTAACCAGCCCGCGAAGCACGGCGCCACCGGCACATGGCTAGTCCTCGACTCCCATGGCATCGTACCGGCGCAAACTAGTGGATCCACACCCATTGGCCTGATCTGCCAGTATAGGCTCACGCCCTCGGATATAGAGCCGGACACTCTTGCCTACGTGGTAGGCAATAAACACACACCCTCAGATATAGAGCCGGCCACTCTCAGTCCCTAGAATCATTTTGGAATTGCAATCCTATCAGCAATTCTACATATCACACACACATGCATGCTCATATAACCAAACAAACCGCACTCATTTGGTAATCTAAATCATGGTTTTCCAAACTAATACAGTTTAAACAAAATCAAGGCATGACTATCTGAATATCACAATATAAATCACACATATACTCAATTTCAACAAAACTCGGGATTCAGCCCGTCGCCCCCTTTTGCCCAAAACTGAAATAATGAAAAACCCATAATTTTCTCCGTTAGATCCCCCCAAATGAGTAGCCAAAACACACACAGGATTGTGGAGCACAGTTCCACCGACTCCGATTTCAAAAATCACCAATATAAACATAGTTCCCCTTACCTTAACCCCGTATAACAAAACCCAAACTCCAAGGCTCCTAAACAGCGAACCGAGTTCCAAAACCTACAAATCATAGTACAGAATATACTCACAAGGCCATCCTCTACAAAACTACCAGATCAGAAATAAAAACCGAGCCTTACCTCGATTTTTCGCCAAAACCCGAAAACCTCCAAAATGAGATTTCAATCCGTAGAAGTTGTAGAGAATCCTTTCACGATCCTTGTGGTAACTTCTGTTTCCCGATTCTATCAACGATCGGCGAAGAAATCTAGAGAGAGAGAGAGTAGGGAGAGGTTTAGAGAGAGAGAAAGATATTTGAGAAACTTAATGAAAAAGAAAAGAGAATTTCCTTTTATAGCCCCTTGACCTGGGGGAATTCGTCGACGAAATGTTGCCTTCGTCGACGAATCTTTCACTAGCTTCGTCGACGAATCGGTGGCTTCATTGACGAATTTGAGATCGCCGGTTTTTCTGAGACCCCTCGGCTTCTCCTCGTCAATGAAATCCGGCTTCGTTGACGAATCTACTCTTTTACCAAAATGCCCCTCTCTTTATATATATAAACCCATTATCACGGTTCAGGTTCTTACATGACGCGTTATACCTGATAAAATCTCTGATAATCCATAATCAACATATACGTAGCAAAAAACATAAATATAATCTCCATACATATAATGTCATAATATCAAAGTTTACTAATTCCTATATATAATCCATTGTAATCATCGATCACCTACATTTCCATAAATCTACATGACTCCCAAAATATTTCAGTATTTTCACAATCATTCCTTACTCAACAGCCTTAAAACATAAAAACATAAAACATAAATATTTACATTCCTCAAGGTATTATTAGTATATACCCTTTCTTTTAATACGTCTCAAAAAGTTTAAAAACCCTCGAACTCTTTAAGCCCGATCTCGAGGATGTCCTCAAAAAGAAATAATCCATATTCAGGTGAGACACATCTTAGTAAGGGAAGAAACAATATATTAAAACAGTATGTGGCCAACATGATTTTATATAACAACATAATATTTAACATTTGAAAATCATTAACATAATTTCTGAAATCATTTTCTAAACCTAATCAATCGCATGTAAAAGATTTAACCCACGAGATTACCCGAGGATAGGGGTGATTACCCGCCTATACAAGTAGCACCCCTCTGCTCTGATATTTAGGCAACCCTAAGGTCACTAATAAAGCATACTAGGACACTCACCTTACTCAGTAAGCCCTCAAGTGTTAGATTGATCTCGTACTCACACCGTTAAACAAAAGCTTACTGGCAAAGGCCCTAAGGATAGGGAAATCTACCCGCCCATACAAGTAGGTTTCCTCTGCCCTAGTACGTTATGCAGCTACTGCCACATCTGAAATTACTAGTGCACTCGCCTTACTCAGCAAGCCCTCAGGTGAAAAGTACGCCACGCCTAATCGTAACATGTTCTACGTACATACATACTTAGAATATCATAATACGTTACTTTTTCTATCATTATTCAATCATTCACATCCATTCATATTCAAAACTTAACATTGCATTGCATTTCACTTTAAGTGACTATTTCCTATTTGTGTCGTTCACGTTTCACATTTCATTTCATTACATTGTCTACATCATATTTTATTCTCAATACTTTACTTACTTAGCCTGCATCTCATACATTTAACATATGTTTGCACAAAATATCATGCCACACAATTTAACAGTAAAATTCATACATATTCTTATAAAATAAGCTAACCCACATTTAGCATTTAATTACTGAAAAATACAATTTCCATTTCTTACATAATTATCCTGAAAATATTTTTTACTTTCATCAATTCATTTTCGCATATACGTATCTAATAAACAGTTCTAAATTCGTAAAAAAACATAATTTAAATGGTTGACATTTTAAACTCATACCGAGACATATACATGTATATATAACACAATTCATTTTCCATTAAATTCATAAAAATTGTGGTTTAATATATATATTTCTCTTTACCTGGTTTCTCGAATTACGCCAATAGGGATCCTGAAAAATACCTGTGGCACTCACCTGGACCCTATATCAAAAATCCTAATTCCATTAAATTAACCCTAAATAAAATATTATTTTAATATTTTATATGCCCATAAATTCTAAATAAATAATTATACATTTAAATATAGTCAAATTACCAAAGTTTCCAAATCTCACTCTCGCTTTGGAGTGGGGCTTAGAAAACCCCAATTGAAACTTTGCTTATGTCAAAATGATGATAATCACGACTAGGACCTCGTGGTGGTGCTTGATCGTCGATTTAACCACAGATTTAACGACAAATTGAGAAATTAGTAAAAAGTTACCTTACCCCAGGAATGGCGCCTACGCTGCTCTCACGACAAATCCGCTCTAGTAGAAATGTCGGTGGCAGAGCTAGGAATCCAACCACACCTTCTGTTTCTCGATCGACGCGCATTAGGTTGACGAAATTGAGGAGAGAGACAGAGAGGCAGAGACGGAGACGACAAAGAGACGACTGAGAGAGTTGCGCTCTCTCTGCAATTCGCAGAAGGCTTCCTTATCTCTTTTTTTTTTTTTTTTTCTTTTACTTTATATATATTATAACAATATCATATTACATTATATATATAACCACCCTTTTACTTAATTTAATTTATTCAATTTAATAATATTTAATTAACTAATTAATTAATTAATAATTACTTTTAATTATTTTCCTACTATTTCTTTTTATTTGTTTATTTAATACATTAATTTAATAATATTTAACCAATTAATTGATTAATAATTTTAATTTATTGATTTTTTTAAAAAAAAATTTCTCGAGTAATTACATTCTTCCCTCCTTTAAGAAATTTCGTCCTCAAAATTTCGCTAGCTAATTAATCATTTCCTCAACCTCTAAAATCAACTAATTTCATACCACACATTTCCATATACTCCAATTTAAATATCAAACACCTAAATTATTTTCCTTCAAAGATTTTTCTCCCTAAATCATTCAACCTAACTTTTGAGTTCAAATTCCAAGTTCTAATTTCTTTACTCGAAAACATCACCATCGATAGATTTACCATGATTTTTTGAAGCTAACTACTTCTTCAGAAAAACACAGAGGACCATCAAGGAATTTTTGCCCCCAAACTAACGAAACACAACTCAAAATTCCTAATGGTATCTTAATTTACCCATTCCTGTCCTTATCGCAACTCAATCCTATACTCTTGTATAAATCATTACTAACCTAATACTCTAATATTTCCATATCCAGGCGATGTGAATCTAATCACACTTCTAGCTGAACATTGCTCTCATACCATAATGTAACACCCCAAACCCTAAAACCCGGGTCCGATGCGTTATACCTGATAATCCATAATCAATACATACGCAGCGGAAAACATAAATGTAATCTCCATACATATAATCCCATAATACCAAAGTTTACTAATTCCTATATATAATCCATAGTAATCATCCATCACCAGCATTTCCATAAATCTACATAACTCCCAAAACATTTCGGTATTTTCACAATCATTCCTTACTTAACAACCTTAAAACATAAAGATATAAAATATAAATATTTACATTCCCTAAAGTATTATCAGTATATACCCTTTCTTTTAATACTTCTCAAAAAGTCTAAAAACCCTCGAGCTTTTTAAGCCTAACCTCGAGGATGTCCTCAAAAAGAAATAATTCATATTCGGGTGAGACACATCTCAGTAAGGGAAGAAACAATATATTAAAACAGTATGTGGCCAACATGAGTTTATATAACAACATAATATTTAACATTTGAAAATCATTAACATAATTTCTGAAATCATTTTCTAAACCTAATCAATCGCATGTAAAAGATTTAACCTATGAGATTACCCGAGGATAGGGGTGATTACCCGTCCATAAAAGCAACACCCCTCTGTTCTGATATTTAGGCAACCCTAAGGTCACTAATAAAGCATACCAGGGCACTCACCTTACTTAGTAAGCCCTCAAGTGTTAGATTGATCTCGTACTCACACCGTTCAAAAAAAGCTTACCAGCAAAGGCCTTAAGGATAGAAAAATCTACCCGCCCATACAAGTAGGTTTTCTCTGCTCTAGTACATTATGTAGCTACTGCCACATCTGAAATTACTAGCGCACTCACCTTACTCGGCAAGCTCTTAGGTGAAAAGTATGACTCGCCCAATCGTAACATGTTTTATGTACATACATAGTTATAATATCATAATACGTTACTCTTTCTATCATTATCCAATCATTCACATCCATTCATTTTCATAGCTTAACATTGCATTGCATTTCACTTTAAGTGACTTTTTCCCATTTGTATCGTTCACGTTTCATATTTCATTTCATTACATTGTCATTCCATTGCATAACATTTTCATTTCATTTCTTCGTACTACAATTGGTCTTTAGCCATCATTAGCTAGCCCACATAGAAATGCGTTAGAATCTGCTAATAGTTAGTCCACATAGAAATGCGCTAGAATATTCTAACATGACTGCCTTTCAGTTGTCTTACATTTACATGATTGCATTTAACATACACAGGCAACATTGTCTACATCATATTTTATTCTCAATACTTTACTTACTTAGCCTGCGTCTCATACATTTAACATATATTTGCACAGAATCTCATGCCACACAATTTAACAGTAAAATTCATACATATTCCTATAAAAATAGGGTAACCCACATTTAGCATTTAATTACTGAAAATACAATTTCCATTTCTTACATAATTATCCTGAAAATATTTTTCACTTTCATCAATTCATTTTCGCATATACGTATCGAATAAACAGCCCTAAATTCGTAAAAAAATATAATTTAAATGGTTGACATTTTAAACTTATACCGAGACATATACATGTATATATAACATAATTCATTATCCATTAAATTCACAAAAAAACTGGTTTAATATATATATATATATATATATATATATTTTTTTTTTTTTTTCACTTACCTAATTTCTTGAATTACGCGAACAGGAATCCCGAAAAATACCTGTGGCGCTCACCCGGACCCTGAATTAAAAATCCTAATTCCATTAAATTGATCCTAAATAAGATATTATTTTAATATTTTTTAGGCCCATAAATTTTAAGTAAATAATTATACCCTTAAATATAGCCAAATTATCAAAATTTTCAAATCTCACTCTCACTTTGGAGTGGGACCTAGAAAACCCCAATTGAAACTTTACTTATTTCAAAATGACGACGATCATGACTAAGACCCTGTGATGGTGTCTAATCGTCGATTTAACAGCAGATTTAACGAGAAATTGAGAAATTAAGGGAAAGTTACCTTACCCCAGGAAAGGTGTCTACGCCACTCCCACGACAAATCCGCTCTAGTAAAAATGTCGGTGGGAGAGTTAGGAATCCAAAGAAACCTTCCATTTATCGATCGATGCTTGTTAGGCCAATGAAATTGAGTAGAGAGAGAGAGAGAGAGTGAGAGGCAAAGACGGAGACGACAGAGAGAGTTGCGCTCTCTCTGCAATTCGCAGAAGGCTTCCTTATCTCTTTTTTCTTTTTTTTTTCTTTTACTTACTTTATATATATTATAACAATATCACATTACATTATATATATATAACCACCATTTTACTTAATTTAATTAATTTAAATTAATAATATTTAATTAACTGATTAATTAATTAATAATTACTCTTAATTTTTTATCCTACTAATTATTTTTAGTTGTTTATTTAATACATTAATTTAATAATGTTTAACTAATTAATTGATTAATAATAAAAAAAAATTTCCCGAGTTATTACACAAATGACGTTTTGGGAACCTCCTTAGATTGAACTCTGTTTAACATATACACTACAGTTTTTAAGGCCTCACTCCACAAATATAAGGGAAGATCATTGTTGCTTAACATACTCTGAACCATATCCATAAGGGTACGATTCCGCCTTTTTGCAACACCATTTTGGTAAGGTGATCCCGGCATAGTATAATGTGCAACAATACCCTCATCCTTAAGAAATTCTGCAAATGGACCCATTCTTTGTTCTGATTCTATGCATCTTCCCTAATATTCACCACCCCTATCTGATCTTACGATCTTAATACTTTTCTCTAATTGTTTCTTTACTTCTTTCTTAAATATCCTGAATGCATCTAGTGCTTCAGCTTTATTAAATAGAAGGTAGAGATACATAGACTGAGTATGGTCATCAATAAATGAGATAAAGTATCTCTGACCATTTAGACAAGGGGTACTAAATGGACCACAGATATCAACGTGTATGATCCCAAGAATTTCATTACTCCTCTTGGCACCTTTACTTCTCTTATTGGTTTGCTTACCCTTTATGCAACCCACACAAGTGTTGAAATCATAAAAATCTAGAGTTTTGAGGACTCCATCATTAACTAATCTCTTCATTCCTTCAATGAAAATATGACCTAATCTCCGGTGTCATAATGTAGAGGATGACTCATCAATGATGGTACGTTTAGTTCCAACATTATCATGCATTGTTAGGAGACATTGCTCATAGACAGGATCTAGATTTAATTTGTACAAACCATTTATTAAACTTCCAGTGCTTATGGTAACTAAATTTTTAGATAAATAAATTTGTAGAGTTTACAAAATAAAATTGAAACTTCAAATGTGCTAGTCTAGAAATTGAAATTAAATTTTCGGAAAAAGAAGGCACATAAAAAGTGGTTTCAAGATCTAGTGGAAATTTATTTTCTAAAACAAGCCTAAAAGTCCCCACTGCCTCAATGTGCGAACGCATCCCATTTCCAGAATAGATGCCTTGTTCACTTCCCGTTGGTTTCCTTAGGCTGAGAAAGCCTTGCATGACATTAACAACATGAATTATAGTACCTGAATCAATCCACTATGTATTATGATGAGTATCCATGAAATTTGATTCATAACACATAAGACCATTGAGATTACCTTTTTTCACTAGCCATGAGTAGTATTTCAAGCAATCTTTCTTTTCGTGCCCTTTCTTCTTACAGAAGAAGCATACATCCCTATGGTCATTTCGTTTCAATGACCCTTTTTCCTTCTTCTTAAAAGGTTTACCATCAGCACCTTTACCTTTCTTTCCTTGTCCCTTTTTGTGAGTGAAAAAATTGGCACTCTCTAGATTTTCTTGTTTCAACCTCTCCTCTTCATGCACACACATAGTCAACAGCTCATTAATAGATCATTTTTCCTTATGTGTGTTGTATGATATTTTAAATTGTCCATATGCTGTAGGGAGAGAGTTGAGCATGAAATGGACAAGCAAGAAAGAACTTTGTAATCTCAATCTCCAAGGACTTGAGGCAGGCAGCAATGTCCCTAATTTCCATGATGTACTCATGCACACTCTTAGATTTGTGATGTTTCGTCACTGACAGCTTGTCCATTAGGGTGCTAGCAAGTGCCTTGCCAAAACTAGAAAATTGCTCTTTAATAGCCTTTATTTAGTCCTTGACATAGTCACACTCAGGAATTGACCCTCTAATGCTCTTGCTAACATGCGACTTGATGAACATTAGACACAGACAGTTGGATTTCTCCCACCGTTCACAGGCCAATTGTTATGTAGCATGACTTGATTCCATAGGTACTGCCAATTTGTTAATACAAAGTGCTAGATCAATATCCATGTTGTAATGACCCAGAAAATTTTAATGATAAAAATAATTGGGAAAAATAATAGATGAAAAAGATAAATAAGGAATAAAGAAAAAGGGGAAAAGAAGAAAGGGAAAATAAATTTTTAAAGGGGGACAAACAGGTGCTCGTCGACGAGCAGGATTTTCTCGTTGGCGAGAGATCTTCACAAACTTGTCGCCGAGTAAGTATGCCTCGTCGATGGGAAATGATATTTCATGCAAAATACTTGGTATTGGAAATGTCAAAATCAAAATGTATGATTGTGTTGTAAAAAACATATGTGATGTAAGGCATGTATCGTGTCTAAAGAAGAATGTTATTTTATTAGGCATTTTAGATTGAAATGGGTATAGTTACAAGTCTGAAAGTGGGGAAATGAAAGTGTGTGAAGGCAAATCGATAGTGATGAAAGCATAAAAGGTAGCGGAAAATATCTATGCTCTACAAGGTGTTGCAGTTGTAGGTGGAGTTGCAGCGATAGAACCAGAGTCAGATGTTTTGTGGCATATGCGGTTATGGCATATGAGTGACTACATGTATTCATATGTTTGGGGACCAGTGAGGATAGCATCACAGGGCAAACAGGGAATGCAACCGTAGCCACCATTAATAGCGTCATCCCAAAAAAATCTTCCACACTCACTAGCCTTAATTTTGTTGTGAATTGTGTCTCACATCCTAAGGGAAAAGCATGAAGGAAATCAGAGTACAACAGCGAAGCAGGGGTAGTATTTCTATTCTATCTGAAACCATCGACAATTTGGCTCGGAATAGCTTACGAAGATTTTAAATTTTGAATATTTGGATTTTATTTTGGTTGGGTTTCGGGGGAAACTTCCAAAGAGGCTTATATATACATAGAATACGTTGTATATTGAGTGTCAATGGTGCCAAGTGTGGTTGAGAGGATTATTGAGATGGTTCTTGTAATTTGGACAGGAAGATAGTGTATCCTTGTCGTTTGGTCCCGTGGATGTAGGCACCATGTAATTCCTGGTGTCATTGTTATTGTTATTGCTTTCGTTTACTTGTTGTGGTTGTGGAATTGTTCTCTATTCACCATTAGATAGCTGCAGTATATGTTTGATTCTTTACGTATAAATATGCATTCCGCCGTGCATATTTGGGGGTTTTACAAAAAAAAAAAAAAATTGAATCAGAGCATTGTTGTAATGACCTCTGCATCTTCATCTACAAAATTAGATGTTGTCAAGTTTGATGGAACTGAGAATTTCGGTTTGTGGCAGAGAAGGGATAAAGATCTTTTGGTGCAGCAAGGCATGGTGAAGGTCTTATACAAAATTCAATCAGGTAGAATGGATGAAGCAACTTAGAATGAATTGGGGGCAACCACAGTATCAACCATCCATTTATGTTTGGCTAATGACTTGTTGTATCACATCATGGATGAGGATTCTTCAGCATCAATTTGGTAAAATCTGGAAAGTCAATATTTGTCTAAGGGTCCATCAAAATTTGCAAGTGTAGTGGAGGAAGATTTAGAATGCAGTAATGTGGATATGCAATGTGTTTTAGCGAGTTCAGAGTGCTCACGGATGATTCTTGGATCATAGATACTGGATGCTCTTATCCCATGACAACAAATAAAAAATAGTTTAACACCTATAGGTCAGTTAATGCTAGTTGTATTTTGATGGGAAATGATATTTCATGCAAAATACTTGGTATTGGAAATTTCAAAATCAAAATGTATGATGGTGTTGTAAGAACCATATGTGATGTAAGGCATCTATCAAGTCTAAAGAAGAATGTTATTTTATTGAGCACTTTATATTGTAACGGGTATAGTTACAATTCTGAAGGTGGGGAAATGAAAGTGTGCGAAGGCAACTTAATATTGATGAAAGGATAAAAGGTAGCAGGAAATATCTATGCACTGTAGGGTGTTACAGTTGTAGGTGGAGTTGCAGCTGTAGAATCTAAGTCAGATGTTTTGTGGCATATGCGGTTATGGCATATGAGTGGCTACATGTATTCCTATGTTTGGGGACCAATGAGGATAGAATCACCAGGAAGACATATTTTTGACAATTTTTCAATTGTCATACTAGCTTCTTAGGGAATGCAACTGCAACCACCATTAATAGCTTCATCCCACAAAAATCTTCCACACTCACCAGCCTTAATTTTGTTGTGAATTGTGTCTCACATTTTGAGGGAAAGCATGATGGAAATCAAAGTGCAGCAGTGGAGTAGGGGCAGGATTTCTATTTTATCTGAAACTGTTGATGGTCTGCTTGAAACCGTCGACGATTTGGCTCAGACCAGCCTACAAAGATTTTGAATTTTGAATATTTGGACATTATTTTTGTTGGGTTTCAGGGGAAACTTCCAAGGAGGCTTATATATACATAGAATACGTTGTATATGGAGTGCCAATGGTTCCAAGTGTGGTTTAGAGGATTATTGAAATGGTTCTTGTATTGTTCTTGTGATTTGGACAAGAAGATAGGAATCCTTGTCGTTTGGTCCCATGAATGTAGACATTACCGAACCATGTAATTCTTGGTGTCATTGTTATTGTTATTGCTTTCATTTACTTGTTGTTGTTGTGGAATTGTTCTCTATTCACCATTAGATTGCTGTAGTGTATGTTTGATTCTTTACATATAAATATACATTCCGCCGTGCATATTTGGGGGGTTTTACAAAAAATAAAATAAAAATTGGTATCAGAGCATTGTTGTAATGGCCTCTGGATTTTCATCTATGAAATTCGATGTTGTCAAGTTTGATGAAACTGAGAATTTCGGTTTGTGGTAGAGAAGGGATAAGGATCTTTTGGTGCAGCAAGGCATGGTGAAGGTCTTATACAAAATTTTATTAGGTAGCATGGATTAAGCAACTTAGAATAAATTAGGGGCAATGACAGTATCAACCATGCATTTAACATTTAATTACTGAAAATACAATTTTCATTTCTTACATAATTATCCTGAAAATATTTTTCACTTTCATCAATTCATTTTTGCATATACGTATCTAATAAACAGTCCTAAATTTGTAAAAAAACATAATTTAAATGGTTGACATTTTAAACTCATACTGGGACATACACATGTATATATAATACAATTCATTTTCCATTAAATTCATAAAAATTCTGGTTTAATATATATATTTCCCCTTACCTGATTTCTTGAACTACGCAAACAGGGATCTCGAAAAATACCTGTAGCGCTCACTCAGACCCTAAATAAAAAATCTTAATTCCATTAAATTAACTCTAAATAAAATATTATTTTAATCTTTTTTAGGCCCATAAATTCTAAATAAATAATTATACCCCTAAATATAGCCAAATTACCAAAATTTTCAAATCTCACTCTCGCTTTGGAGTGGGGCCTAGAAAACCCCAATTAGAACTTTACTTATGTCAAAATGATGACAATCATGACTAGGACCCCGTGGTGGTGCCTGATCATCGATTTAACAACAGATTTAACGAAAAATTGAGAAATTAAGTAAAAATTACCATACCACAAGAATGGCGCCTACACCGCTCCGACGACAAATCTACTTCAGTAGATATGTTGGTGGCGGAGTTAGGAATCCAACGACACCTTCTATTTCTCGATCGACGCTCATTACGCCGACGAAATTGAGGAGAGAGAGAGAGAGGCGGAGACGGAGACGACGAAGAGACGACTGAGAGAGTTGCGCTCTCTCTGCAATTCGCAAGAGGCTTCCTTATCTCTTTTTTTTTCTTCTTTTTTTTTTCTTCTACTTACTTTATATATATATATATATATATATATATATATATATATAACAACCATTTTACTTAATTTAATTAATTCAATTTAATAATATTTAATTAATTAATTAATAATTACTCTTAAATTTTTTCCTACTATTTATTTTTATTTGTTTATTTTATACATTAATTTAATAATATTTAACTAATTAATTGATTAACAATTTTAATTTATTAATTACTTTTTTTTAAAAAAAATTCCTTGTTTATTACACAAATGACGTTTTGGGAACCTCCTTAGGTTGAACTCTGTTTAAGATATGCACCGCAGCTTTTAAGGCCTCACTCCAAAAATATAAGGGAAGATCATTGTTGCTTAACATACTCCGAACCATATCCATAAGGGTACGATTCTGCCTTTCTGCAACACCATTTTGGTAAGGTGATCCTGGCATAGTATATTGTGCAACAATACCCTCAGCCTTAAGAAATTCTGCAAATGGACCCAATCTTTGTCCTGATTTTGTGCATCTTCCATAATATTCACCACCCCTATCTAATCTTACGGTCTTAATACTTTTCTCTAATTGTTTCTTTACTTCTTTCTTAAATGTCCTGAATGCATCTAGTGCTTTAGCTTTATTAAACAAAAGGTAGAGATACATATACCGAGTATGGTCATCAATAAATAAGATAAAGTATCTCTGACCATTTAGACAAGGGTTACTAAATGGACCACAAATATCAGTGTGTATGATCCCAAGTATTTCATTACTCCTCTTGGCACCTTTACTTGTCTTATTGGTTTGCTTACCCTTTATACAACCCACACAACTGTTGAAATCAGAAAAATCTAGAGTTTTGAGGACTCCATCATTAACTAATCTCTTCATTCCTTCAATGAAAATATGACCTAATCTTTGGTGTCATAATGTAGAGGATGACTCATCAATAATGGTACGTTTAGTACCAACATTATCATGCATTGTTAGGAGACTATGCTCATAGACAGGATCTAGATTTAATTTGTACAAACCATTTATAAACTTCCAGTGCCTATGGCAACTGAATTTTTAGATAAATAAACTGTAGAGTTTACAAAATGAAATTGAAACTTCAAATGTGCTAGTCTAGAAATCGAAATTAAATTTACGAAAAAAGAAGGCACATAAAAAGTGGTTTCAAGATCTCGTGGAAATTTATTTTCTAAAACAAGCCTAAAAGTCCCCACTGCCTCAACGTGCGAACGCATCCCATTTCCAGAATAGATGCCTTGTTCACTTCCCATTGGTTTCCTTAGGCTGAGAAAGCCCCACATGACATCAACAACGTGAATTGTAGTACCTAAATCAATCCACTATGTATTATGATGAGTATCCATGAAATTAGATTCATAACACATAAGAACATTGAGATTACCTTTTTTTCATGAGCCATTACTTGTATTTCAAGCAATCTTTCTTTTCGTGCCCTTTTTTCTTACAGAAGAAGCATACATCCCTATGGTCATTTCGTTTCAATGACCCTTTTTCCTTCTTCTTAAAAGGTTTACCATCAGCACCTTTACCTTTCTTTGCTTGTCCCTTTTTGTGAGTGACAAAATTGGCACTCTCCAGATTTTCATGTTTCAACCTCTCCTCTTCATGCACACACATAGTCAGCAGCTCATTAATAGACCATTTTTCCTTATGTGTGTTGTATGATATTTTAAATGGTCCATATGCTATAGGGAGAGAGTTGAGTATGAAATGGACAAGAAAGGATTCTATAATCTCAATCCCTAAGGACTTGAGGCGGGCTACAATGTCCCTCATTTCCTTGATGTGCTCACGCACACTCTTAGATTTTTGATGTTTCATCATCGACAGCTTGTTCATTAGGGTGCTAGCAAGTGCCTTGTCAAAACTAACAAATTACTCTTTAATAGCCTTCATGTAGTCCTTGACATAGTCACACTCAGGACTTGACCCTCTAATGCTCATGCTAACATGCGACTTGATGAACATTAGACACGGATAATTGGATTTTTCCTACCATTCACAGGCCCATTGATATGTAGCAGGACTGTTGACCTTATAGGTCACACCCGATTTTGATAATGACAAATACTCATTGTTTCTAGTGAGTGTTTGAGTTTTTGAGTAGGAACTAAGAGTATTAATATCAAGATGTGCACAAAGCAAGTAAAGCCTGAAGACCAATTTCTATTCAATGTTGTAATATATTTCATTTAATTGGTTTGTAATAGTAATTAGGGCTCTAGTTTGTAATAAGCTCACACACATCACATGTATGATCTATTTTGTAAGCTCAAACTAGATGCGAACTAAAAGTGACCTTAGAAAGACTTTAGGGTTTACCGACACCGAACTATTTTGGTGTCTTCCAAATTGGACCCCGAGTGACCCTAGGACACACACATTTTCACATATACGTGTTAGACACGTGAATAGGGCTTGTATGCTTCAAGATGGGACCAAAATGCACACTTGGTGCACTTTCAGTCGACAAAACTAGGCAGTTCATTCTGCCCTAGTCGACCGAACCAGGGCTGGGTCAACAATTGACCAAGGCCCTGGTCGACCAAACCAGCTTGTTCAAAAAGCCCCGGTCGACCAAAACCTCTCTAGGTCAACCTTTTGGCCACTTTGTCAACCGAACCAGAATAGTTCAAAAAGCTCTAGTCAACTGAAACCCTCTCTGGTCAACATTTTGAGCATTTGGTCTACCGAGCCAATTTTATACACCAACTACTTGGTCGATCGAGGGTCCTCGGGAAAATTTCCAACGGTCTGGTCGACCGAACCAGTCAGTTCAAAATGGTTTGGTCGACCGAACCTCAAAAAATTGAGAAATCGCCCTCTCCTGGTTGACTGAGCCCTTAGTTCAAAAGTCCCCTAGTCTACCAAACCATATGAGACTTGGTAGACCGAACCTATTCTGGTCGACCATACCTCTCGGGTTGCCTTGATTTTTACCATAGTTAAATATTTTTTAAATAGGGTTTAAATGCTTTAAACATCATTAAAATTCCCTAATAATACCCAATAGGTCCCCAACGGTCATATTTTCTCCTATGCCTATATATATGAGATCATTTGAGAAAATTATAGATGATTAACCATCTTGATTAGGAGAAATTCTCTGACATTTCCAAATCTTATAATACTCATATTTGACCCTCCTACACTCATACTTACCTTCTCATACTGATTAAATCCTCTGTAAGTTGATTGAGTGTTAGTCTAAATAGGTTTGCTCTCCTATTCTTGATTGATTGATTCATTCTTTTACGAAAGCTGAACTTAAGTGTTCTTAGGGGGCTTTTGCTAATAAGCATATCCTAAGAAGACTTGCTTAAGCTTATAAGTATTGCATTTGTGTTGCAATATTTTAGGAAGCTTGTATTTGTCTTTGGGTTGCAAAATCATTTTCAAAACATACTCAAATATCTGGCTTGATTTATATTGATATATTTGTGAAAAGATATTTGTGTTTGTGATAGTGATCTTTGTTGCAATATTCACTCACTTATACATTATTTGCTGAATACAAAGATTACACATCCTTTGCAAACCAAGCATATACATCATATGATACTTACATGCTTGAGATATCTTGCTAATTGAAGATACTTGAGACTTGACATCTTTGTGTAAACTTATTTGCTGAACATCTTGTGATACAAAGATTGCTTGTTTGTTACTCTCACGTACGCATTACACAGATAGAAAATATCTTTGAGAGTTGAGCTGTTTAGACCACATTGAGCTTACATATTGAATCATATTGTGGTGTATGTTATTGCGCACATTTGGGTACATATCTGCTTTACACGAAAGCTCAATCATTGTACCATTCGATTATATACACATTTATTGTATTTCCAGGCACAGACCTTAAGAGGGAGACTAGACCTGGAATAGTCCCAGAATGGCTTAGAACCGGTTAGGAAAGCTAGGTAGATCATCCTGTTAAGGCGTGTAGGTTGAGGTCAGCCCCGCTAATTGACCTGGTTAAAGTTGAGGTCAGCCCTGTGTTAATTTGACCTAATTGTAATCGGTGTCACTCCACTCTCAAGTGAGCTATTAGTGGAATCCTTTGGCTTGCGAGTTAGAGGCGGGGACGTAGGCACAGTTGGCCGAACCCCGATAACATATCGTGTGCCTTGTTTATATTTCTGTACTTTATATTTACCACACATGTATGTTATGGTGTGAATGATGCGTTTGATTTAATTTCCACATCATTTTTATCTACGCATTTGGAAAGTTTAAAATTTCAATTCACCCCCCCCCCCTCTTGGGAATACACCTTTTCTATCAAGGACTTGATTCCGTAGGTACTTCCAGTTTGTCAATACAAAGTGCTAGATCAATATCCATGTTGTAATGACCCAGGAAATTTTAATGATAAAAATAATTGGAAAAATAATAGATGAAAAGGATAAATAAGGCATAAAGAAAAAGGGGAAAAGAAGAAAGGGAAAATAAATTTTGAAAGGGGAACAAACAGGTGCTTGTCGACGAGTAGGATTTTCTCATCGGCGAGAGATCTTCACAAACTTGTCGCCGAGTAAGTATGCCTCGTCGATGGGAAATGATGTTCAATGCAAAATACTTGGTATTGGAAATGTCAAAATCAAAATGTATGATTGCGTTGTAAGAACCGTATGTGATGCAAGGCATGTATCGCGTCTAAAGAAGAGTGTTATTTTATTAAACACTTTAGATTGAAATGGGTATAGTTACAAGTCTGAAAGTGGGGAAATGAAACTGTGTGAAGGCAACTCGATAGTGATGAAAGGATAAAAGGAAGCGGAAAATATCTATGCACTGCAGGGTGTTGCGGTTGTAGGTGGAGTTGCTGCTGTAGAATCTGAGTCAGATGTTTTGTGGCATATGCGGTTATGGCATATGAGTGACTACATGTATTCATATGTTTGGGGACCAAAGCGGATAGCAACATAGGGAAAACATGGAATGCAACCGTAGCCACCATTAACAGCTTCATCCCACAAAAATCTTCCACACTCACTAGCCTTAATTTTGTTGTGAATTGTGTTTCACATCCTAAGGGAAAGCATGAAGGAAATCAAAGTGCAACAATGGAGCAGGGGCAGGATTTCTATTCTATCTGAAATCATCGACGATTTGGCTCGGAACAGCCTAAGAAGATTTTAAATTTTGAATATTTGGACATTATTTTGGTTGGGTTTTGAGGGAAACTTCCAAGGAGGCTTATATATACATCGAATACGTTGTATATTGAGTGTCAATGGTGCCAAGTGTGGTTGAGAGGATTATTGAGATGGTTCTTGCATTGTTCTTGTAATTTGGACAAGAAAATAGTGAATCCTTGTCGTTTGGTCCCGTGGATGTAGGCATTACCGAACCATGTAATTCCTGGTGTCATTGTTATTGTTATTGCTTTCATTTACTTGTTGTGGTTATGGAATTGTTATGTATTCACCATTAGATTGCTGCAGTGTATGTTTGATTCTTTACATATAAATATACATTTTGCCATGCATATTTGGGGGTTTTACAAAAAAAAAAAAAAAAATTGGTATCAAAGCATTATTGTAATGGCCTCTGAATCTTCATCAACGAAATTCGATGTTGTCAAGTTTAATGAAACCGAGAATTTCGGTTTGTTGCATAGAAGGGATAAGGAACTTTTGGTGCGGCAAGGCATGGCGAACGTCTTATACAGAATTCAATTAGGTAGCATGGATGAAGCAATTTAGAATGAATTGGGGGCAACGACAGTATCAACCATGCATTTATGTTTTGCTAATGACTTTTTGTATCATGTCATGGATGATGATTCTTCGGCATCAATTTGGCGAAAATTGGAAAGTTGATATTTGTCTAAGGGTCCATCCAAATTTGCAAGTATAGTGGAGAAAGATTTAGAATGTAGTAGTGGGGATATGCAATATATTTCAGCGAGTTCGAAGTGCCTCACGGATGACTCTTGGTTCGTAGATACCGGATGCTCTTATCACATGACAACAAATAAAAAATAGGTTAACACCTATAGGTTAGTTAATGCTAGTTGTATTTTGATGGGAAATGATATTTCATGCAAAATACTTGGTATTGGAAATTTCAAAATCAAAATGTATGATGGTGTTGTAAGAACCGTATGTGATGTAAGGGAAAGCATGATGGAAATCAGAGTGCATCAGTGGAGTAGGGGCAGGATTTCTATTCTATCTGAAACCATTGATGGTTTGCCTGAAATCGTTGACGATTTGGCTCAGAATAACCTACGAAGATTTTGAATTTTGACTATTTGGACATTATTTTGGTTGGTTTTCAAGGGAAACTTCCAAGAAGGCTTATATATACATAGAATACGTTGTATATTGAGTGTCAATGGTTCCAAGTGTAGTTGAGAGGATTGTTGAGACGGTTCTTGTATTGTTCTTGTGATTTGGACAAGAAGATAGATATCCTTGTCATTTGGTCCCATGGATGTAGGCATTACCGAACCATGGAATTCTTGGTGTCATTGTTATTGTTATTACTTTCATTTACTTGTTGTTGTTGTGGAATTGTTCTGTATTCACCATTAGATTGCTGCAGTGTATGTTTGATTCTTTACATATAAATATACATTCTGCTGTGCATATTTGGGGGTTTTACAAAAAAAAAAAAAAAAAATTGGTATCAAAGCATTGTTGTAATGGCCTCTGAATCTTCATCAACGAAATTCGATGTTGTCAAGTTTGATAAAACCGAGAATTTCGGTTTGTTGCATAGAAGGGATAAGGAACTTTTGGTGCAGCAAGGCATGGCGAAGGTCTTATACAGAATTCAATTAGGTAGCATGGATGAAGCAATTTAGAATTTATTGGGGCCAACGACAGTATCAACCATGCATTGATGTTTTGCTAATGACTTTTTGTATCATGTCATGGATGATCATTCTTCGGCATCAATTTGGCAAAAATTGGAAAGTTGATATTTGTCTAAGGGTCCATCAAAATTTGCAAGTGTAGTGGAGAAAGATTTAGAATGCAGTAATGGGGATATGCAATATATTTCAACGAGTTCGAAGTGCCTCACGGATGATTCTTGGATCGCAGATATCAGATGCTCTTATCACATGACAACAAATAAAAAATAGTTTGACACCTATATGTTAGTCAATGCTAGCTGTATTTTGATGGGAAATGATATTTCATGCAAAGTACTTGGCATTGGAAATGTCAAAATCAAAATGTATGATGGTGTGGTAAGAACTATATGTGATGTAAGGCATGTATCGGGTCTAAAGAAAAATGTTATTTTATTGGGCACTTTAGATTGTAACGGGTATTGTTGCAAGTCTGAAAGTGGGGAAATGAAAGTGTGTGAAGACGACTAGATAGTGATGAAAGGATAAAAGGTAGTGGGAAATATCTATGTACTGCAAGGTATTAAGGTTGTAAGTGGAGTTGCAGCTGTAGAATCCGAGTCAGATGTTTTGTGGCATATGCGGTTATGGTATATGAGTGACTACATGTATTCCTATGTTTAGGGACCAGTGAGGATAGCATCACAAGGCAGGCATATATTTTTCATGGGTTTATCACGAAAGGTCTTGGTTTATCTTATATGGGACAAGCCTAATGTTTTTATGAGGCTTAACTTGTGGTTGAGATGGAGAACCAAACCAGAAGAGACATCCTCGGGTCAGACATTAGGGTTGAGTATGATGGTTTCGTTCAAAAAGTTACTTGCAGGGTACTTTTGGATGAAGTCAGTGAGTATGGTGCGCCTCTTGTGTTATCGATCGCCAACGGAATCGCTAGATGGGAGAGTTGTAGGAGATTTGTGGGTAGGTTTTGCAGTAGACTACTTGGTCGTGAGTTGATGTCCACTGGTGCACTATTGTAGTGATGGAGGATCTAGGCTTGGTATTATGTCTAGACAATACATCTTTATGGAGTATAAGAAAGGTGGGTGCAAGCTAAGTGATCCTGTGGCAACCAAAGGGGTGATCGAGGACCTGACTTTTGGTGATAAAGTCATAGGGCAGTGTACTCAGATAAATGAAACGAAACAAATGCTAGAAAACTATGGTAGCAACAAACATGTAATTTAGGTTGAGTTAGGTGCTTAGGGTAGAAATGCAAGGAAATCTATCTCAGGTCAATAGTACCACGATATGAATGGACATGTGATGCAGGTGAAGTAACAAACTCAGGGTAGAGATGACATTGTTCATATTGCAGGGAGTTTCCGCTCGAGAGACCAGCACGATCATGGTGGGCACATGTGCATTATCAGACCACCACTCAAGTATAAATTAGGTATTTTGGTGTTATATGCATTCATTACTACCAAGAGCAAGGTTTCAACTATTTTTCAAGTTGTAATGCATGACAAAAGGAAAAATAGGTGGATGAGTACTACGATGGAGAAAATGGAAGTATTGCATATGTACCAGGTGTGTGAGTTGGTGAGACTTCCAGTGTGGAAGAGGGTGATAGGATGCAGTGGGGTGATGTATCTGTTGTGTGACATGTTATTAGCTGGGAAGGCTTTGACTGAGGCTTATCAGTTGGGAACTCTATTGAAAGGTTTTGACATTAATGTGTTGGATATGGCCAAGAAGGGTCTTGGTTTGATGATTCGCATGGACAGAGCTGCAAGGAGATTAGTGTTATTTTCAGGCTGCAAGGAGATTAGTGTTATTTTCAGGGTGGCTTTGTGGATAGGGTTGTAGGAAGATTGATGTTATCTCAGGGTGGCTTTATGGATGGAACCGCAAGGAGACTTCCTTTGCTGTTTCAAGGGGGTTCTGTGGAGAACCAATATGGAATGTTTACCATTCGGTACCCAATGACAGGCTATGATGTTTGGTATATGTCAAAGGTCCCTCATGATTATGCAATAGGGTGTTTCAGCAGGCAGCAGAGTGGACTGTCAGTTGTGAGATTTTTTGAAGACTGTGTAGGGGGCTTCAGTGATAGAAGACTTGCAGTAGTTTTTGTGTTTACTATTGTGAGAAGGCCTTGTTGGAAGCCTAGGGTGAAATATTCAAGTGTTGCATCTACAACTGTATCGGGGTTGATGGTAGAAGCTAAAACTATCATCGGCAAGTTCAAGAGGCATTGTTTGGACTTAGTGTTTGTCTCAAGTTGTTGGACAGGAGACGGTCCTAACTTAACGTTCCAAGTTTAAGGTGGAGCAACGGGTTCATGTTTTTGGTTTCTCCTAAGGGGTGTATGTTCGCCAAGGTGCATTTTTTTGTGAATTGTGTCTCACATTCTAAGGGAAAGAATGAAGGAAATCATAGTGCTGCAGTGCAGCATTGGGAGAATTTCTATTATGTCTGAAACCTTCGAGGATTTTCCTGAAACCATCGACGATTTGGCTCGGAACAGCCTGCGTAAATTTTGAATTTTGAATATTTGGACGTTATTTTGGTTGGGTTTCAAAGGGAAACTTTCAAGGAGACTTATTTATACATAGAATACGTTGTATATTGAGTGTCAAAGGTGCCAAGTGTGGTTGAGAGGATTATTGATAGGGTTCTTGTATTTTTCTTGTAATTTGGACAAGAAGATAGTGATTGTGACAACCTGAATAATAATCGGATTTAAATGATAAAGAGGAAGGGAAATGGAAACAGTAACAGAAGGAGGAGGTCGACTTCGTTGACGAACGCTTCGTGTTCATCAACGACACTGCACTTTAGAAGGAATAACCGAGTGAAATTACAAGGGCCTCGTCGACGAACACAGGGGATTCATTGACAAGAGCATAAGAGGACCTCGTCGACGAAGGCAAGATTCGTCGACGAGGAAATACCAAGAGAGGTTTTGAGCAGTCTGAATTTCGTCGACGAGGAGAAGGTTTGGTCGACGAAATTATTGAAGGACTCGTCGATGAAATGACGTGGCTCTTCGATGAATCCAGTCTTATAAATATCAAAAATCAGAATTTTAACTTCAACATTAAGAAACCTCTCTCTCTCTCTCTCTCTCTCTCTCTCTCTCTCTCTCTCTCTCTCTCTCTCTCTCCCTACGGTTTCTCTCTCTTCTTTCTTCGATTTCGGGCCAGATTTTTGCCGGTTTGACAATATGAAGCTATCACGATGCTCATAGGGAAGTTCTCTCCAAATCTGCCAGAGCGAATCGTTGGTGAAAGCAAATTGAAAATCATCCCTGAGTTGAGGTAAGACTTTTTAAGTCAAATTTTGTCTTATGATAGTTATAGGAAATGATATACACATGAAAATACTAAAGTTTAGTACTGGGAGTTTTCGTTTTCAGGGTATTGAGTAGGAAATCCTACAGGTGTGAGACTAAAATTTATAGGATTTTTCTCAGTAGCCCAATAAGGGAATAAACTAAAGCAGTTATTTTTCATGCAAATTACTATTATTTAAGAGTAAATTGATTTTCTGAAAAATATGTACGATATTTGAATATTATGGAGTAAATACATGTTTGGAAAAATACTATTCTTGTATGAGAATTATGTTTTTGAATGAAATGTACGATTTACCCAACTTTGTGTGGCATGAATGTTATTTTTCATGAAAAGTGTTATGATATGGAAGATTTTACGAGTAAAGCATGTTTTCAGGTATTATGAAAAGATACGTTATGTAATGATGATTTTGACAAGTACATGATAATTGATTTATTTTCAGAATGTATAAATATATGAAATGATTCCGACGCGAGGCCATGTATAGATATGAAATGATTTCGATGTGAGGTCGTGTATATATATGGAACGATTTCGGCGCGAGGCCGTATTTATGAAATGTTTGGCATGAAGCCGTATTTATGAAATAATTTCAACGCGAGGCCATATTTATGAAATTATGAAAGATGCTGTAATATCATGTATTATATGTTATCAGAACCCAGATGTTAGTTTAGTTCAGTTCAGGTGCACAGCACCGTAGCTTATAGATCAGATATCTATGATCAGATTGGTGCTAACCACCCCACGAGGGGGTGGGAATGGATAATTGATATGACTTTCAATGTAGAGTTGTAGATGCCCACCTAGCAGTCCGGACCAGGGTGTGGCGGGCTCATCGTACTTACAGACATTTTTGACTCGGCAGTGATCGGCCAGCCATTGTCAGGTCCCACCTTCGGGCTGAACAAACCATCATGGGGGGTAATACATGACATCAGCTAGCTATTCATCCTAGGTATGTTTTCAGTATTATCAGATATAACAGATGATTTATGAATGATACGAGTTACTAGAAAAATATGAAAGTATATGATGATTCAGTATGTTATGATGAATATTTACAGATATATGAAATGCATTGTATATGTATAATTGCATTAAATGTTCATGTTCCCACACAACTGTATTTAATTTATTTTCCCTTACTAAGAAGTGTCTCACCCTTAAACCTACTAAATTTTTCAGGAGACCTTAAGAGACCGGCGGATCGTGGCCGCCGTTGAGCTTATTAAGTTACCCCACCAAGAGGGTAAGATTTTGTACTAGGATTAGGATTATTTTTGTTGTATGATCATAGAGTTATTTTGATGTTTTGGAGGTTGTATATAAATATAACATTTTGATGATTTTGTAAACTCTGGTATTATGGTTTATGGTTTATGGTTAGATGATTTAGATTTTATACTTAATGCTGCTTAGGTTTTCGCTGTGATTGACAAGTGTTCCCGTTACCCACGGGTTCGGATTGATTATTTATTTATTATGTTTCATTTTATGTCAAATTAAGCAGGATGTTACAGTTTGGTATCAGAGCCTAGGATAGTAGGTTCTATAGACTCTAGAATGTTGCAGTAATAATACCAGAGTATAGGATAAAGGAATTTGTGGTCTGGTTTTGTAGTCTAGATGCAGGACTTCCATGGTGATTTGTGTGATTTTCCTGGGGGTGACGATTTCAGGAAATTCATGATAAACTATCATCGGGTTGGGTATCTAGGTCACAGGATTGAACATTGAATTAAGATAAGGAGTGACGAGTTAATTAGGAGAATATACTATATGAGTTAAGTGATATGTATAGTGAAGGGGTTCTGAGTCACGTTATTTGTTTTCAAGATGGACCTTGGTGGCAATAGTGCCGACGCTAGTGGGAGTGAGGATGTTGGACCTTCAGGCGCTGCGGGTAGTGATTCAGATGCCGTCTTATGCAGCGTGGCACAACAGGTTATGGCAGAAATTTCTAGGAGTTCGAAGGAACAGGCTGGTCCATCGGCAAGCCACGGTAGCTCAATCCAGAAGTTTATTAAGATGAGTCCTCCGACTTTCTCAAGAAAGACCGATTCTACAGTCGCTGAAAACTGGGTGCAGGAGATAGAGAAAGTGTCTGCAGTACTGCAGTGTTCGGAGGAGCAGAGGGTACTATTTGCCACATATAAACTGACTGGAGAGGTCGAGAGATGGTGGTTGGTGGTGAGATTATTAGAGCAGCAGAGGATTGTACCTGTGGAGATGACGTGGGAGCGGTTTAAAGAAATATTCTTCAACAGGTATTTTTCAGCCTCGTCCAGGGAGGCTAAGATTGAGGAGTTCCTGAATATGAGGCAGGGACAGCTGTTAATGCAGCAGTACGCGGCGAGGTTCATCGAGCTATCTCGCTTCGCCCCGTACATCATTCCAAATGAGATGAAGAAGGTGTGACAGTTTGAAAGAGGCTTGAGGAGAGAAATATATAAGCAGGTATCGATACTGAAGTTGTAGGACTTCGTCGAGTTAGTTGACCAAGCCACTATAGCAGAAATTGGTGATCGGTTGGAGGCAGAGGAGCAAAGGCAGAAGAAAAGATCCGCAACTTCCGGTTCCCAGCAGGGAGTCGGTCATGGTTCATGGAAGAAAGGTGGCTATTATAAAGACCGAAGACAGGAGACCGAGAATCGCGGTTTTCAGGGTATGCAACCATCTCCAGCTTGCCCATCTGGCGGGAAGAGACACCTGGGGAAGTGTCCTGCCGGGCGAGGTGTCTGTTACAGGTGCGGAGAGTCAGGACATATGATGAGGGAGTGTCCGACACAGATTGGTGTTGCGCTTGCTCCTAAACCTACTGGAGGAGGCTACCAGGCGCTATGTGGAGGCTAGCAAAAGAATATGGCCCCAGCCAGGATTTTCGCTTTAACGTCGAGTGATGCTGAGGCAGCCGGTGACGTGGTGGCAGGTACGGTTAATATGTTTTCATTTAAAGTTATTACACTTTTTGATTATGGTGCCACACACTCGTTGTGTCTTTGGGTTGTGTTAAATTGTGTGGGGTTGAAACACAATCATTAGATGTCGGGTTATTAGTGGCTACACCGACCGGGTCAGCAGTGAGATATAGTAGGATACTTCATGGTTGTCTAGTTGATGTTTAGGGAAGAATTTTATCTGCTTATTTGGTGGTGTTGGATATGCATGGGTTTGACATCATCTTCGACATGGATTGGCTAGCAGCTAATTCTGCTATTATACACTGTCGTGCTAGAGAAGTGATATTCAGACCTCTGGGGAAATCAGAAGTTAGATTTACAGGATCACGAGTGCAGTCTTTACCTCAGATGGTCTCAGTTTTTCAGGCGAGGAGACTGCTCCAGAATGGCTGTTTGGGATTCATGGCTTTTGTGAAGGAAATGTTAGCAAATGAATTGAAACTTATCGATACGTCTATAGTGAAAGAATTTATGGATGTGTTCCCAGATGAATTACCAGGTCTACCACCTGATCGTGAAGTAGATTTTCCTATTGATCTACTTCCAAGTACAATGCCAATCTCTAAAGCACCATACCGAATGATGTCAACAGAATTAGCAGAACTGAAAGATCAATTGCAGGATTTGCTTGATAAGGGCTTCATACGACCTTGTGTATCTCCTTGGGGAGCTCCAGTGTTGTTTGTGAGAAATAAGGATGGGTCTATGAGGATGTGTATAGATTACAGAGAAATTAATAAAATGACTATCAAGAACAAGTATCATCTACCCTGTATAGATGACTTGTTTGATCAGCTCCAGGGTACACGGGTATATTCTAAAATTGACCTCAGATTAGGTTACCATCAAGTAAAAGTGAGGGTAGAAGATGTATCAAAGACGGCTTTTAGGACCAGGTATAGGCATTACAAATTCCTGGTTATGCTGTTTGGTCTGACGAATGCTCCTACGATATTTATGGATTTGATGAATAGGATTTTTCATCCATATTTAGATCAGTTTGTAGTTATTTTTATTGATGATGTACTGGTCTATTCGAGGAGCTATGAGGAGCACGAGATACATTTGAGGTAGGTTTTGCAGATGCTCAGGGAGAAGACGTTGTATGCAAAATTCAGTAAATGTGACTTATTGCTCGAGAAAGTTGTGTTTTTGGGGCATGTAATCTCTAGAGACGGAATTTCTGTAGATCCTAGTAAGATTGAGGCGGTAGTGAATTAGGCTAGACCGAGGAACGTCCAGGAGATCAGGACTTTCTTGGGGTTAGCTGGTTATTACCGTCGTTTCATTGAGGGGTTCTCAGCTTTATTAGAGCCTCTGACACAAATTACTAGGAAGAATGCCAAATTTTAATGGGATGATAGCTGTGAATAGAGTTTTTAGGAACTGAAGCAAAGACTAATCACAGCGCCAGTATTGATCATCCCGTCTGGGGTCGAGGGGTATACTATCTACAGCGATGCATTCTTGAAGGGACTGGGCTGTGTGCTAATGCAACATGGCAGGGTGGTGGCATATGTGTCCAGACAGTCGAAATAATATGAAAAGAACTACCCTACCCATGATCTTGAATTGGCAGCAGTGGTACACGCATTGAAAATTTGGAGACATTATCTGTACGGTGAGCAGTGCGAGATTTTCTCTGACCACAAGAGCTTAAAGTATTTCTTCACCCACAAGGAATTGAATATGAGACAGAAAAGGTGGTTAGAGTTGATCAAGGATTTTGACTGTACTATCAGTTACCACCCAGGGAACGCTAACGTAGTAGCTGATGCACTGAGCAGGAAATCTAGGGAATCAGCGTTGGTAGCTATGAAGATCTAGCATCTGATCATGATGGATCTAGAGAGACTTGGCATTAAATTGATGGAGAGTAATACTCTAGTATGTATCTCCAGCCTAGTGGTACATCCTACTCAGTAGGAAAAAATTAAAGCCGTCCAAAAAGAAAATCCAGAATTGGTAGAGGTAATGGACAGAGTGCAGAGTGGTCAGGGAGAGGAATTCTGAATTTTAGATGACGGAGCTTTACAGTTCCATTCCAGACTGTGTGTTCTTGCTAATGCTGACATTAGGAGGACTATTTTAGAGGAGGCTCACAGATTCTTGTATGTGGTTCATACCGGTAGTACGAAAATGTACAGGGATCTGCGAGAGTTTTACTTGTGGAGTGGTATGAAAAGGAGATTGCCGAGTATTTAGCCGAGTGCTTGACGTGCCAACAGGTAAAAGCTGAGCACCAGAGGCCAACGAGTCAGTTGCAGCCTCTATTTATTCCATATTGGAAGTGGGATCATATATCCATGGACTTCGTTTCAGGGCTGCCATCGACATCACATGGCCAGAATGCGATTTGAGTGATAGTAGACCGGTTGACTAAGTCCGCCCATTTTATCCCTATCAAGATTTGCTATTCCCTCAACCGTTTAGCAGAGATTTACATTTAGGAGATAGTTCGTTCGCATGGGGTTCTAGTATCTATTATGTTAGATCGAAACCCGCGATTTATGTCACGATTTTGGAGGAGCTTGCAGGAGGTTCTGGGGTCTCAGTTATCGTTTAGCATGACATTCCATCCTCAGTCAGACGGACAGACTGAGAAGACGATACAGATACTAGAAGATATGCTCCGTGCATGTGTATTAGATTTTGGAGGTAGGTGGACACAGTTCATGCCGTTGGTAGAGTTCGTGTATAATAACAATTATCAGTCAAGTATTGGTATGGCACCGTTTAAGGCTCTGTACGGTAGGAGATGTCGATCTCCTTTGTATTGGGATGAGATGGGTGAGCGGCAAGTTGTGGGGCCAGAGTTGGTACAGCAGGCGTATGATAAAGTTCGACTTATCAGGGATATAATCAATGCAAATTAGAGCCGACATAAGAGTTATGCCGACAATCGCCGCAGGAATTTGGAGTTCGATGTGGGTGATCACGTATTTTTAAAGATATCTCCGTTAAAAGGAGTTATGAGGTTTTGTAGGAAGGGTAAACTTAGCCCTAAGTTTATTTGTCCGTTTGAGATTTTAGAGAAAGTGGGGCCGGTGGCCTATATGCTAGCTTTACCACCTACACTATCCAGGATGCACAACGTATTTCACTTATCTATGTTGAGGAAATACGTTCCAGATCCTTCTTATATTATCAGCTATGGTGAGTTAGAGCTCAGTGGTTCGCTAGTTTATGAGGAGGTACCAGTGCAGATTCTGGACAGAAAGGAACAGGAACTACGTAATAAGAAGATTCCTCTGGTAAAAGTTCTATGGAGGAATCATGCAGTAGAAGAGGCTTCTTAGGAGCTTGAGGAACAAATCAGACAGAAATACCCGCAATTATTCCAAAAAATCCATGTGATTAAGAAATGTGAGTAAATATGTAATATTATTTTGTAGGTACATGTAATATTCTAGTAGTAAGTGGTATTTTAGTTTTGGGGGAAATTTTTTTTGTATATGTAATCTCCTAGAAGTTGAAATGTAACCACAGTATTCCTCCACCATAAGTGAGGGTAAGTAATAAAATAAGTAGACCATTTTTCCTAATAAGGGATGATGAATTATATTAATAGTAAATTTCGAGGACGAAATTTTATAAGGAGGGGAGAATGTGACAACCCGAATAATAATGAGATTTAAATAATAAAGAGGAAGGGAAATGGAAGCAGTAATAGAAAGAGGAGGTCGAGGCCGTATTTACGAAATAATTTCAGCGCGAGGCCGTATTTATGAAATTATGAAAGATGTTGTAATATCATGTATTATATGTTATCAGAACCCGGATGTTAGTTTAGTTCAATTCAGGAGAACGGTACCATAACTTATAGATAAGATATCTATGATCAGATTGGTGCTAAACACCCCACGAGGGGGTGGGAGATGGTTAGTCGATGTGGCTTTCAGTGTAGAGTTGTAGACGTCTACCTGGCAATCCGGACCAGGGTGTGACAGGCTCATCGTACTTACAGACATTTTTGACTCGAAAGTGATCGGCCAACCATTGTCGGGTCCCGCCTTTGGGCTGCACAACCCGTCATGGGGGGTAATACATGACATCAGCTAGCTATTCATCCTAAGTATGTTTTCAGTATTATCAGATATAACAAACGATTTATGAATGATATGAGTTACTAGAAAAATATGAAAGTATATGATGATTCATTATGTTATGACGAATATTTATAGATATATGAAATGTATTGTACATGTATAATTGCATTAAATGTTCATGTTGTCACACAACTGTATTTAGTTTATTTTTCCTTACTGAGAAATGTCTCACCCCTGAACCTAAAATTTTTTCAGGAGACCCTGAGAGACCTGTGGGTCGTGGCCGCCGTTGAGCTTGTTAAGTTGCCCCACCAGGAGGGTAAGATTTTGTACTAAGATCAGGACTAATTTTGTTGTATGATCCTAGAGTTATTTTGATGTTTTGGAGGTTGTATGTAAATACAACATTTTGATGATGTAGTAAACTCTTGTATTATGGTTTATGGTTTATGGTTAGATGATTTAGATTTTATACTTACTGCTGCTTAAGTTTCCGCTGTGATTGACAGGTGTCCCTGTTACCCACGGGTTCGGGTTGATTATTTATTTATTATGTTTCATTTTATGTCAAATTCAGCAGGACGTTACAGTGACTCTTTACCGTTTGCTTTCGTGGATGTAGGCATTACCAAACGACAAAATAAACTTCTATTTATTTATTTTCTTCTTCTTCTTCTTGACTAGTTTTTTTTTTTTTTTTAATAACTAAATTGATTAAAGGGGGGCAGGGGAGGAATTATAGATAGTTGAATGGAGAGAGAGAGAGAGAGAGAGAGAGAGAGAGAGAGAGAGAGAGAGAGAGAGAGAGAAAATTAAACCTCTCGTGTTAGAAACAACCTAGACACAATTATATCTTAGAAACATAAATTAAAATATTCTAGTTTTGCATTTTCAATTCCTAAAAAATATAAAACATCATCATCATATTCAATTAAACCTAAGATAAACAATTATACCACCATTTAAAAAATATGATAAGTGGTCAATACCATAGTTATAAGAAAATAGATCGAAACGAAATAAAATAGTTATTCCTTTGCTGTTTCAAGGGGGTTCGGTGGAGAACCAATATGGAATGTTTACCATTCTGTACCCAATGATAGGCTGTGATGTTCGGTATATGTCAAAGGTCCCTCATGATTGTGCAATAGGGTGTTTCAGCAAGCAGCAGAGTGGACCATCAGTTGTGAGATTTTTTGAAGACTATGTAGGGTGCTTCGGTGATAGAAGGCTTGCAGTAGTTTTTGTGTCTACTATTGTGGGAATGCCTTGTTGGAAGCCTAGGGTGAAATATTTAGGTGTTGCATCTACAACTGTATCGCGGTTGATGGTAGAAGCTAAAACTATCATCGCCAAGTTCAAGAGGCATTGCCTGGACTTAGTGTTTGTCTCTAGTTGCTAGACAGGAGACGGTCCTAACCTAACATTCCAAGTTTAAGGTGGAGCAACGGGTTCATGTTTTTGGTTTCTCCTAAGGGGTGTATGTTCGCCAAGGTGGATTTTTTTTTTTGTGAATTGTTTCTCACATTCTAAGGGAAAGAATGAAGGAAATCATAGTGCAGCAGGGGCAGAATTTCTATTATGTCTGAAACCTTCGACGATTTGCCTGAAACTATAGACGATTTGGCTCGGAACAGCCTGCGTAGATATTGAATTTTGAATATTTGGACGTTATTTTGGTTGGGTTTCAAAGGGTAACTTTCGAGGAGACTTATATATACATAGAATACGTTGTATATTGAATGTCAAAGGTGCGAAGTGTGGTTGATAGGATTATTGAGAGGGTTCTTGTTTTGTTCTTGTAATTTGGACAAGAAGATAGTAAATCCTTACCATTTGCTTCCGTGGATGTAGACATTGTCAAACCACGTAGTTCATGGTGTCTTTGTATTTGTTATTGCTTTCATTTACTTGTTGTAGTTGTGGAATTGTTCTGTATTCGCTATTAAGATTGTTGCATTGTGTGTTTGATCCTTTACATAGAAATATACATTCCGCTGTGCATATTTAGGGGATTTTACACAACAAATTCGTTCTCCCCCAATTAATTGATTCTCTATTTATTTATTTTTTTCTTCTTGACTAGTTTTTTTTTTATAACTAAATTGATTAAAGGGGGGCAAGGGAGGAATTATAGAGAGTTGAATGGAGAGAGAGAGAGAGAGAGAGAGAGAGAGAGAGAGAGAGAGAGAGAGAATTAAACCTCTCATCTTAGAAACAACCCAGACACAATAATATCTTAGAAACATAAATTAAAATATTTTAGTTCTGCATTTTCAATGCCTAAAAAATATAAAACATCATCATCATATTCAATTAAACCTAAGATAAACAATTATACCACCATTTAACAAATATGTTAAGTGGTTAATACCATAATTATAAGAAAATAGATTGAAACGAAATAGAACATGTCACTTTCCCACCTGAGCACATACTCACACTCATGATCTACTCTAGATCTTATTTTCATTTTTAATTTATAATAAAATAATTACAAAAAATATTCTAAATTTGCATAGGAATTTCATTTTTTTTTTTATTTTCAAGATTTTTTATTTCTTATATAATTGAACAAAAAAAAAATTGAAAAATAGAATGTGATTCTGTAATTAAATGGATATTCAGGAATGAAAAAATAAAAATATTTTCTGTAGCTAAACAGATTCTTCATTTTTTCTGCTTTTTTAAACTAAGAATCTTTAAAAACTGAAAAGCAAGCTGGCATTTAAATTTAGAATATTGAAAGATTAACAGGATGTCATTTTTGTAATTATTTAACAAATAAAAATAGAAAATAAAACTTATATTTTCACAAGTCAATAAATAGTGCCAAAACTTTTTATTATTTTTCATTGTTTATGCACCAATGTGATGAAATTGAGAATGAGCAGTTGGCTTTTTTGATTCTTCTGAAAACTTAAAACAAAAAATGCAAATGATTTGGCATAGCTAAACGGATCAAAGGTTTTCGAGAAGTCAAATAACAAGGCGAGTTTGCTTGCCGATCAGATTCACTCTGATAGTTAATATTAATTAAGGCCAGCATGAAATTAAAAGGCTAATTAATTTATTGCCCATGTCCCATACAATTAAATTTTTTTTTTTTCCAACAGATCATACGTTAATTAAGAACAGAATCTTTAAAAGAGAGGATTGAATTCTTCATCCCAGCAAATAAACATGGGGCAGTGTTTCCTTCTTCAGAGTGCTGAGGTATGGTCTTCGCCGTTTGAAGGCAGTTGAAATATAGATAAAATCTAATATTCCAATTCTTTCCCATTTTCATCTAAAGCTCTGATCTGCATGATTAATTAATGATTTCCTCCATATAAAAAAAACCAAAAAACAAAAAACAAAAACCAGAGAAAAGAAAAAAGAAGAAGAGGAAAAGAAATTGAAATAATCCCAGAAAAGATGGCTCCTTCTGTCAGAGCAGTAGCTTGCAATTGAACCGGTAGTAGTAACTATTGCTGTATATGCAGTAATACACAATTCAAGACCTCATTTTAGGTAGAAGAATCATGCATGCATGGTACTGGAATTTAAAGAGAAAAAACTGAACTCCATCATAACACATGCATCCGAAGAAGTAAGAGGAAAAGAGAGTCTACTGGGAATTAGAGAAAACTAGCAAAGGAGGTATATACGTAGTGCTCATTTATCTATGTAACTAGTTGTAGGGCAAAACAGAGATGTGTATTGCGGCGGAAGGACCAGAGCTGGATGTCGTCGTTGCTTCGGAGTCCGGTTCTCGCAACGATGTCATTCCACTCCGAAACCAGAACATAACATGAGCTGGTGCTGCCTTTCTCCTTCTTCATGTCCCACTTTTTCAGTTGAATGCCCATGAATTCATCAAGATACTGCACATGTGGGCGATCAACCATCACCAAGGGCACCTCCATGCCGGCCAGCTTCTTTCCGGATGCGTTGCGTTGCGAGAGACAAAGGTCCTTCTCCTCTGCCGTCAGAAATTCCGACTTGACTTGGCGGAGTGGGATGGAGAGCCGATTGTGGTTCCTGCTAACATCGGTGGAGGAGAGCTTTTTCTGGATGACGAGGACAACGTCGGTGCCGCTAATCTCGGTGATGCGGTTTTTGAGACGATGGCTCATTTCAGGCACAGCCACTGCAACAGCTGCAGAATTAGTAACATGAGTGGTACTGGTACTGCATTCACCGGGATGATGGTGAGAGAAGATATGGAGGGAATTGGGTAATGATGGAAGCGAATTAGATGGCTGAAGATGGCTGCGAATCTTCTGCTTCTTCTTCTGGTTTTTTGTCATGATTAATGGTTTCTTGATGAGGATGTCTTTTGCCGTGGCTAGTACTCGCTTATTCGGCAGGGGCAGACGGATGATGAGTGCTGCTTTCTCCGCCAAAGGCACAGGCGGCGCTGCTGCTTTCTTGAGGATCTTTTCTCTGGGCGCCAGCCGCCCCCGCTCCCTGTTTTTCTTCTCCTTCTTCTTCTCCTCATTCCGGAGAACAGAGGATGCAACGGCAGCCACCAGTAGCAACTGCTCCAGTGGGTTGTCTGCAGGGATGTCCGACCCACGAAAATCTTCCATACTCAACACCCTCAATTCCTTCTCCTCCTCCATTACTATTGCTGCTCTTCTTCTTAAATTCTTCTTTTCCTTCAATTAGAATTGATTGAAGGCAGGCACGCAAGATATCGATCCAATTCCAGAGGAATTGAAGCACCACACCAATCTGAATATGAGAGAGAGAGAGAGAGAGAGAGAGAGAGAGAGAGAGAGAGAGAGAGAGAGAGAGAGAGAGAGAGAGATGGTGTGGAATTTGGACGGGACGACTATATTTAAACAAAACAGAGAGCAAGGCAGGCACCGCCTTGCTCTAACGGTAACTAATTCTGTTAGCGAGTGACGGACGCTATTTCCGGGGAGAGAGTTTCAAGCTCTGGAATACTGCCGACTGGCTATCTCCGACCGCCTCACGGCCTAACGGTACTCATTTTAAATTACTTATTAGAATTAAAATTCAAAACCAATAAAAACTTAATTATTAATTTTTGGAAAAATTATTTTAAGATTACTTATTATTATGTTCCTTAGAATTAAAATCAACCGAAAATTACTTATTAATTGTTGGAAAACTTGTTATTATTATTATTATTATTATTAAGCTTTAATTTTTAGTAACTATATATAATTTTTATTTTCCCAAATATTTCATTAATTGCAAAAAAACAACTATTATTTTTATTTTTTAATTTTCAAGAAATTGCTAAAATCCGTCTTCTTTTTTTTTTTTTTTTTTCAACACTTGAATAAAATTGAGAAAAAAGAATTGGCATTGTTCACTTTGGGGGTAATAGTTTTATTTTCTATTTTTAATTTTTTTAATAATTACAAAAAAAAGCCGCATTATTTTTCACTTTTTTTTTAATTTCCATAATAAAAATTTTATTATTATTTTCGATATTGGCTTTGGCATATAATTTTTTAAAAAATTGAAAAACAATACATGATTTTAAAATTACTTGAAAATCTAGAAATAAAAAAAAAATTTATTTTCCACAACTAACCAAATCCTACATTTTCTATACTTTTTTAGAAAAAATTTTAAAAAGTTTATAATTATTAGAAGCTAAAAATAAAAAATAAAAGTTATTCTCCATAATTAAATAGCTTTTTATGTATGTGTGCAATCTAATAAAACAACACAACTGGCCGTCTTCGACCGCTTCACCGCCTAGAATCGCTTAAGGGTAATCATTTTAAAATTACTTATTAAAATTAAGATTCAAAACCAACAAAATTGTCAAAAACAACTATTATTTTTATTTTCCCAAATATTCCATTAATTGTGAAAAATAACTATTATTTTTATTATGCGCATGTGGTTGCACATGAATAAATATATTTTTTTGATGAATTAATTTTTGAACCAATATATTTTCAAACATATTATGGGCATTACAAAACTCAAAACTAAAAATATGTAGTCATACATGTAGGTAAAAGTGGGAGGGAAAAAGTTTTAAAGAAAAAATTGAAAGTCATGGAAAAAATAAAGAGACTAACTAAAAATAATAAGGGTTTGAAAAGAGCTATAGATTTATTTGGAAATTATAAAAGGTTAGGAAGATTCCATATATTAATCAAATGAAATGTGAAGACATCACATTCAATTCTAATTTTTAGAGCACATGAGAAATTATTAGTTTCATTAATTTATAATGATGGGTAGAATGAAAATTTCAATTTTTATTATTTTGAGTAAAAATATTTTACAATAATAATAATAATAATAATAATAATAATAATAATAATAATAATAATAATAATGAAAGAAATGGTTATTACTTATTAGTGATCATGACTTAGTTTGTGTTTCATGTTCTATGGGCCAATTTTGTTTCATGTTTTGAGGGAGACTACAATTTCCAAAAATTAAAGTTATGAAAAATATAAATATTTTTGCTCAATAATTTATTAAAATATTTTAAAAAAAATATAAAACAAATAAAAAATAATATTTTAATTAAAAAGTAACATTCTTTTTGAAACTATCCTGGGCCTATAAAAATGCCCCTATATATCTCTATAAAAATAATAGAAAATAAGTAACACATAGTATTGATGCATTGGAATGTTGAACAAATAGTTTTATAAATACAATTTTCTTAATAAAATTTTTTAAAAAAAAGAAATCATAGAATAAATCCATCTTTTTTTGTGTGTTCATGCACTGCCATGTGTCATCGAATTTCGCTATTTTTATTTAAAAATAAATTTCTTAAACCTAAATTAAAGAAAAACAAAATGAATATTAAATATGCTGCCATGTGTTCAACTTATTCATTAAATTGTCCCATATCTGGGTGTATCGAACCATTTTTATTTCGACACGCAACGTGCAAATCTCTTTTGTGTATCAGTCAAAAAGCAAGTCACCATGTTCGGAAACAGTTTGAAATCGATATTCATGTGTAACGTCCGCCACGTGGCAAAAACGAAGACCATAGTGCTCTGCTCTCTCATGTTGCCACGTCAGGGCTGTGACCGTCACGCCCCAAGATGAATGGCATAACTGAAAATATTCCGTCTAGGGTGGGGCATAGCGTAGTTAATGAGAAATGAAAGCGTACCTGCTGAAAACCCGGTTCGCGGGTTAAACCGACGCCCAGCTCCGCCAGGCTGGAGTAGATCCGGCCGTCGCTGCCGTACAGGTGCGGATACCGCTCCAAGCATGAATCGAAAACCTTCGCCAGAAACTTCGCGAGCGGATAGCTGATGGCGAATCCCGCTCCTCCGAACGCCATCTCGAACGAGAACAGCCGGTTCTGCTCGTAAATCTCCGATCCCGTTCCGATATAGTACCACAGCTCGTGATCGTACTTCGACAGCGTCTTCACCAGATTCTCCGGGAAGAACACGGTGTCGTCGTCGCCGAAGACGAGCCACCGCACGTCGGAGTGGTTCAGCGCGACGGTCTCCGACAAGACGCGCGCCACTCGAATCGCCGACCGGAGACCGTTCTTTTAGGTGTACCGGAACCGCGAAGTGTCCTCGGAGATGCACACCGGAGGTGCTTCGTCATCATTACTGTGATCGGTACCGTTAAGCTTGTTATTACTACTGTCGGTGCCCTGATTCTTGGACTGATCATGCTCGAGGAAGACGCAGCCTCGCATTCGGCTGGGCTGCCACCATAGGCGGACGAACTCTTTGCGCTTGGGCCAGGAGTTGGCGCTGGAGGCGATTCCGAAGACGATGTGCTCGAGGGAGAGGGCCGGCGCCGGGGAGGCCGCCGATTTCCGGAGGGAGGAGGGGAGAATAGTTTGGAGCTTGGAATTGCGGACTAGAAAGAGCGAAAGGAAGATGTAGACGAGGCATGCGGAGGAGGAAACGAGAATGAGATTTATGAGGCGGGAGGAGCTCAGGGTTTTGGCGGGGAGATTGAAAAGCTGCATCTCCGATTTGAGAACAGAAATTGCAGAATTTGAGAGCTGAAAATAGGGGATTGAAGCGAGGAAGAAGATCAAAGGTATGAACAATGAAGGGGTTTAGGAGAAATTTGGTTATATAGAGATTAGAGCGATGGGGAGAAAAGAAGCGTTTACCAAAGCGCAATTGGCGGCGAAAGCAAGATGAGGGGAGCATTGACATGATTACGTTATTAGGTATCCCTCCATTTTCCACTCACCAAAAAGAAAGAAAGAAGAAGAAGAAGAAGAAGAAGACAAAGGTAGTCATCTTTTAATGAACCCTTTATGTTTAGATTAAAGATATGCTAAGTATGTCATTATAATTTATTTAATAAATTTTATATATTCATATTTGTTGGTATTGAGAGTAGTCCATTAATAGGCTTGATATATGTATATATATATATATATATATATATGAATGAACATTAACTTGATTCAAAAGTTCAAATTTATTATTAGAATTAAAATTCAAAACCAACAGAAAGTTAGTTATTAATTTTTGGAAAAATTATTGTTCAAAGATCTAATCGTATTTATTTTAAGATTACTTATTATTATGTTCCTTGGAATTAAAATCAACCGAAACTTGTTATTATTATTATTATTAAGCTTTCTTTTTTTAGTAAACTATATATATATATATATATATATTTTATTTTCCCAAATATTTCATTAATTGTGAAAAACAACTATTATTTTTATTTTTTGTTTTTCAAGAAATTGCTAAAATCCTTCTTCTTCTTCTTTTTTTTTTTTTCAACACTTCTGTAACAAAATTGGGAAAAAAGAATTGGCATTGTTCACCTTGTGGGTAATAGTTTTATTTTCTATTTTTAATTTTTTAAATAATTACAAAAAAGGCCACATTATTTTTCATTTTTTTAATTTCCATAATCAAAATTTTATTATTATTTTCCATATTGGCTTTGGCATATAATTTTTTAAAAATTGAAAAACAATACATGATTTTAAATTTACTTGAAAATCTAGAAATAAAAAAATAAATTATTTTCCGCAACTAAACAAATCCTGCATTTTCTATATTTTTTTAGTAAAAATTTTAAAAAGTTTGTAAATATTAGAAGCTAAAAATAAAAAATAAAAGTTATTCTCCATAATTAAACAGCCTTTTATGTATGTGTGCAATCTAATAAAACAACACAACATGCCCTCATGTGGATTTGCATTGCTTCTAACTCAAAAATCATTACACATTCCTTAAAATTTAAAAATTCCTCCCAAACAGAAAAAATAAAGAAATATTGTAACTGCGTTAAATTAATCATGTAGTCACACGCACACAAAAATTGTAAGTCAAAAAATTGAACTGCATTAAAATTTCAAATTTAAAATTCTTTTCGTCTTCCAACCACATTTTTTATTCCAAAAAAATATTTCTACAACTAAAGAACTCCTCTTCTATTCCAATTTATGTATTGTTTTGTCGATCCTCATAATATTCCGGCACGTTCCAATATGCTGAGGAAGATCATTTAAGTTCTAGTCCAAAAAATTTGACCAATTAATGGACTGAGCATAAGGAACAAATCTTTATGCCAAAGTGAGAATGCAAATGTGAGGGAAGGGTTATTTCCATTAGTCTTTTACACAATGGCGCTTAGAGTTTCTATTTCTATTTATAAGTTATATTCCTCAGATCCCCGTCAGCTTCCAATGCTAAACAATAAGAGGACTAATCTATCATCTTTTTTTCTTTTGTTATATTGTTGTTTTCATTGATTTTTTTGTGAATTTGAAGAAAATGAAATAAAAAATTATATATATTAAACCTTTTCTAAATCTAATGCTTGAAATTTTATGTTTTCAAACATAACTTAATGTTAGGTTTAAGAAGAAAACAAGTAACCTAATCATAAAAAAGGGAATATAGTTTCATGCAGTTTTTCCATGTCTTTTTCAGGAAATACTCAACTTATGAATCATAAAAGGCTTAAATTTTCTCCCAGTCCACTGAAGGAGCTCTCGAGTAACTATGATGTCATTTTTGCAAGGGAAGTATCATAATGTACTTAATATATAATATGTTGTATCATAAACCACACGTGAGTTGAAAGATGGGATTAAATTGCCATACAAATTGGCAACATAATCATTTAACAAATATTAGGTGCAGTGTTTAGTAATATTTTGCTAGATCTATTCTAGTAGTATAGAACCAACCCAGGTTTCCCACATTTTCCAATTTTAAATATGGGGTGTCCTTTGTTTTGTGTGTTGGGAGTTGGGGGGGGGGGGTGGGTGTTTGTTTTTAAAACCATACCTTTTGCACCACAATAGTAAGTTGATTCTGTGCCTAGATTTTGTGGCTCTAGCACCATGGCGATGGCGACCATGATGTGAAAGCATAATCTCAGAAACAACAAACAAACAATTGTTTACAAGCAAAAGAGAACAGTGATCTGACCTCCAGCCATAACTGCTCAAGTCTTCAAGAAAGGGATCTAAAATAAGAAAGAGAACTATGAGAAATGGAGAAAGAGATTTGAGAATTCTCCTTACTCTCACTATGTTTCAAAAGAGTAGAAGGAGTTGGGTTTTTGGTCAGTTCTATATCATTGTAAGCCAATACCATCAAGGGATTGTGAATTTTCAAAATCTCTTATTTGAATTTCAAATCAGATTCAAAATCTGCCATTTGAATTTCAAACCAACGACTTAGTCTTAGGAGACTTAGTCTTAGTATATCAAGTAGTTACTGTAAAATCTCATCTCTCATATTTGATTTTTTGAATAAAATAATAATTGTAATAATTTAAATAATAGTATTTTCAAATAAAACAAGATGTGTTATGTGAGCCACTTAAAAAGCAAACATGTGCGCTAATATTCTCCCACTTGGCTCACATGATACATCTTGAAGACTTTATGGGATGAGAAGTTCAAAACTGAATATGACCACAAAACTAATTTAACTTTTATAGAAAGATAATACATGAATCATGGTGGTTTTGTTTTTCTTTATGTAGTAAACAATTCCTTCTATGTATCACAATGTACAACCTTTATTAATAAAACTTTATGTGGTAAGTCTTTATGCATGACTTCCTATAAGTCATTGCGGGTCTAATGTCCCAATGGACAATTTTAGGAACAGATATTATATGTGCATAAATAAATTGATTTTATCGACAATTAAATAAGAGATCAAGAACAAAATGTGCTAACCAATCACATGCTTTCCACATGTTTTGTAAACACTTTGATTGAGAGCCCTTTCGTCAAAGGGTCTACCACCATTAAATCAGTACTTATATGTTCAATGGTTACTTCTTGTTCTTTAATTCTTTTTTTGACAGCAATGTACTTTAGGTCGATGTGTTTATTTTTGCTCCCACTCTTGTTGTTCTTTTAAAAGAACACTATTGCCGAGTTATCACTGTAAATCCTTAATGGCTTTGATATTGAATCCACAATTTGAAGCCCTGTGATAAAATTCTTTAACGATTTGGCCTATGAAGTTGCTTCAAAGCATGTTATAAACTCTACCTCCATAGTAGATGACGCAACTATTATCTGTTTGGTACTCTTCCAAGATATAGCACCACCTGCTAGCATAAAGACATATCCTGAAGTGGATTTCTTTGAATCTTTGACATCCGGCAAAATCCGAATTTGTATATCCAACCACTTCTAGATTGTCTACATGTTTATAAGTAAGCATGTAATCCTTGGTTCCTTGTAAATATCTCATAACCTTTTTGGCAGCTTTCCAACGATCCATTCCAGGATTACTTTGATATCTGCCAAGCATTCCTACTGCAAATGATATGTCTAGTCTTATACAGATCTGTGCATACATCAAACTGCCAATTGTAGACGCATAAGGAATGTTTTCCATTTCTTCATTTTCTAATATATTTTTTCGGACACCGACTTAAGCTGAATTTGTCACCGTTCAAAATGGGTGCTGCATTCAGCTTACATTCATTCATCCTCAATTTCTCAAGAACCTCTTCAAAGTAGGCCTTATGAGATAGTCCTAATGTCCTTTGAGACCTATCTTTGTGAATTTCTATGCCAATGATATAAGAGGCTTCACCTAAATCCTTCATTTCAAAATTCTTAGAGAGAAATTGTTTCGTGTCATATAGCAATCTCAAATCATTGGTTGCAAGTAGGATGTCATCCACTTATAGGACTAAGAAAAATAATTTTACTCCCACTAATCTTGAGGTATATGCAATTATCCACAATGTTCTCCGTGAAACCAAATGAAGTAATAACATCATGAAACTTTAGATACCATCGTCGGGAGGCTTGCTTTAGTCCATATATTGACTTCTTTAATTTGCAAACCAAATTATTGCCTTGATCAGAACAAAATCCTTCAGGTTCTTTCATGTATACATCTTCTTCAAGATCCCCATTTAAAAATGTTGTTTTCACATCCATCTGATATAGTTCTAAATCAAAATGAGCTACAAGAGCCATGATTATTCTAAATAAGTCTTTCTTAGAAACTGGAGAAAAAGTGTTATAGTAATCAATGTCTTCTACTTGAGTGAATTCCTTGGCTACGAGTCTGGCCTTATATCTCTCAATGTTACCATTTGAGTCTCTTTTAGTCTTGTAGACCCATTTACAGCTTACAACTTTGACTCCCTTAGGTACTCAACGATATTCCAGACTTGGTTTTTAGCCATATAATCCATTTCTTCCTTCATGGCATCATACCAAACACTTGAATTTTCCCCACTCATGGCTTGTGAAAACGAGATGGGATCATCTTTAAGTCCAACATCAAAGTCGGACTCTATCAAGTATGCATGATAGTCGCTAGGAATAGCAGATCTTCTTACCCTTGAAGACCTCCTTAAAACTTAAGTTTGAGTGTCACCCATATAAGGTGGGTGTTGTACATGAGCCTTTATATTGACTTGTTCCTCTTGAGGGGGAGGTGGTATTTCTTGATTTGATTATTCTTCCAAGACATCATATTGATTTTCTTGAAAGATAATCATTTTACCCTTATTCACAGATTCATTTTCTTTATTTTGTGTTTCCTCCCACTTTATCTTTCGAGAAACAGTGCTCCCACTAATGTCAATATCATCAAGAAATTTTGCATTCCTAGCTTCAACAATTTTAGGTGCATGTGAGTGAAAGTAAAATCTATAACCCTTAGAATTTTTTGCATAACCAATGAAGTATCCACTAATTGTTCTAGGGTCTAATTTCTTTAATTGTGGATCATAGATTCTGACCTCAACCGGACAACCCCATATGTGTAAGTGTCTTAAACTTGGTTTCCACCCTTTCCATAACTCAAAAGAATATCAAATATCTATAAATGAAAGCTCCAAAAGAAGTCTAAAGATTGAAAAGCAGCATTGAAAGGACTCAAAGCCAAGAAAATGTCAAAATAACTTAGGTCAAAATCTTTGTAAGTACTTCTAAGTTTATTCAAATATGAAGTTTTCATTTTAAAGCTCTTTAGGCAAAGAGACTTAGAGACCTTAATATTAAACTTCGAACAAATATTTCAAAGTCAAACAAATTCATATTCCAAGATTAATTGAGCAAAGAAGAGAGAATTTAAAAATATGTTTGAAATGCAAAAATGTTAGTTGACAAACGACTGTTTGTTTATGGACAATTGACTGACCAATTTAGTATAGCTTAACTGAAGACAAAAGCCTGACAGACGACTATCAAGGTTCTGACAGACGACTGCCAGTGCCAAGTGAGAAGTCTGTGAGTGTTCTGGTAGACGACTATCGACCCTCTGTGTATATTGAAAAATTTGAATTGTTCATGGACAGACAACTGCCACCTTACTGAGTTGTATTATAACTACATTATTCTGGTGACAAATGACTGCCAATCAAGGGACAGACGACTGCCACCTCTCTGCCTATGTTTTTATAGTTATAACATATGAACAAACGACTATCAGGACTTCACAGTCGTTTGGCTCACGGCATTTTTCAAACTTCCAACGGATATAATTTTTGAAATTCAAATTTTTGGAAGCTTAAATAATTTTAATATTTAGAAACAACTCTAAGTATTCTTGGGGAACAAGCAAGGAGGTTTTCTACCTCTATAAATACCCTTAAGGATTATTGTTTTAGACATCAAGAAATCAATTCAGCTCTCATTCTCTCTCAAAGCCTATTGATGTGCTATTGCTTTCATTACTCACAAAATTGTCTGAAAGCTTTGCTGAGTTTCTCACTGAGTTTGTGCATCAAGTTGTTGATTCTTTCATCCATTAAAAGATACCTACGGTGATAAGTTTCTAAGAGCTTCTCATGTTCTGAATTTACTGAAGTACATAGTGTTTCAATTTGTACTAATCAGCTCTTTGAGGATCAAGTTCTTGTATGTCTTGTTTTTATCTTTAAACAGGTTAATTGATGGTTCAAGTGCTAAATCGTTGGACCAAACAAGGGGATATTGTTTGGAGAAGGCGAGCTCTAACCTTACCCAAGGAGTGTTTGTAACTGGTCTTGTTCCGCTTAGTAAAGGAACAGTAATAATGAATCCTTTGGTGGTTTTGTCAAGGGCGAGGATGTAGACCGTGTTGAAGCCGAACCTCATAAAAAATCGCTGTGTTCTTCTTTCTCTACTCTACTCTTAATTTGTGTGGTTGTTTTAAAATTAAATTCTGAATGTTTGGTTGTTAAATAGACCGGAAGGTAATTCGTTTTGGATTGATCAACAATGAATGCAGAAACCGAAAGGGACTACGTTGGTTGATCATCCTTGACCTATTAATTAGAAAGTTTATTTAAAAACTAAACATTAGGAAGAAGAATAATTGTGATACAGGGCTTATTACAAGTTCAGCAAATTTTCATATAGGGTTATTGTTATAACAATTGAGTAATTGATCTTGTTGTGTTGATTGTGATTGTATTTAAGTTTTAATTGTTCTCACAACTAAAAAGAACTAAGACTAAAGGGAATAAAATTTTTAAAAACCCAATTCACCCCCTCTCTTGGGAAGCTATTCCAATTCCAATTGGTATCAGAGACAAGTTATAGTAATTCCTAACAAGAAACTATAAAAAGATCAAATGGCAAATGTAGGAGTAGCTAAAAGTCACCCAAAAGACCAAATTCTTAGAGAACCATCAAAAGGAATAACCACTAGAGCCTTATTAAAAAACATTTGTAATCATTATGCTTTTTTGTCTCAAGATGAACCCAACAATATTGAAGAAGTCTTAAAAGATGATTCCTGGATTATAGTTATGCAGGAGGAACTAAATCAATTTGAAAGAAGTCAAGTATGAGAACTTATACCTAAACCTAAAGATAAGTCAATCATAGGAACTAAATGGGTGTTTAGAAATAAAAATGATGAAACTGGGGTAGTTGTAAGAAATAAAGTTAGGCTTGTAGCACAAGGTTACAATCAAGAAGAAGTCATTGACTGTGAAGAAACCTTTACTCCTGTAGCAAGGACGGAAGCAATAAGGATGCTTCTTACCTATGCACCCTATAAAGACTTCAAATTATACCAAATGGATGTAACAAGTGCATTACTAAATGGATATATTAATGAAGAAGTTTACATTAAACAACCTCTAGGTTTTGAAGACTCTAAAAATCCAAATCATGTATTCAAGCTAACTAAAGCCTTATATGGATTGAAACAAGCTCCTAGAGCTTGGTACGATAGACTAAGCATATTCTTACTCCAAAACAATTTTTCAAGAGGAAAGATAGATAGTACTTTATTTATAAAAACCAAATAAAATGATATGCTTATAGTACAAATTTATGTTAATGATATTATATTTGGAGCAACTCATGAAGACTTGTGTAATGAATTTGCTACAACTATGCAAAGAGAGTTTGAAATGAGCATGATGGGAGAGTTAAATTACTTTCTCGGGTTAAAAATTAAACAAGCTAAAAATGGAACTTTCATAAATCAGACTAAGTATATTAAAGACATGTTAAAGAAGTTTGATACGGAAGAAAGTAAACCTATAGGAACTCCTATGAGTACCTTAACTAGTCTAGACAAGGCTGAACAAGGGAAACAAGTTGATACTAAGCATTACCGAGGCATGATAGGAAGCTTACTAGGTTCCAATCAGCTCCTAAGGAATCAAATCAAATGGCAGTAAAACGAATCCTTAGATATTTTCTAGGCACACTAGATTTATGATTATGGTATACAAAAGGAACTGATTTCGAAATGACGAGTTATTCAGATGCTGATCATGTGGGATGCAAAATAGATAGAAAAAGTACTAGTGGGACTTGTCACTTCTTTGGACACTCACTAGTTTCTTGGTTTTCAAAGAAACAAAATTTCGTAGCATTATCTACAGCTGAAGTAGAATACATAGCAGTTGGGAGCTGTTGTGCTCAAACTTTATACATGAAACAACAATTAAGGGACTTCAAAATTCTATACCAAACAATCCCCATAAAGTGTGATAATACAAGCGCGATAAATATTTCAAAGAATTCAGTATCACATTCAAGAATTAAACATATTGATATATGTCATCATTTCTTAAGAGATAATATAGACAAGAAAGAAATAGTACTTGAATTCGTTAATACTTATGATCAATTAGCTAATATATTTACCAAACCATTAGCTAAGGATCAATTTGTATTTATCCGACGAGAATTAGGCATGTTACATATAAGAGAAGTTATCTAAAAGAGAAAAAGAACAGTTGGTTAGGGCAGATGACTGCTAGAGATCTGGCAGGCGACTAGCAAGCTATTGTCTGTGTAGAAAAACAGTAAACAGACGACTGTCAACTTAGTGACAGTCGACTGTCTCGCAGCGGGTCATGTTTATTCCACATAAAAACTATTTCAAAATCCCCTATACGTCTGTCCATTCATCTACCCGCCTCTAAATCAACTCCTCTTCCTTTTCTTTAAAGTTCCTTCTCTCCTAAAATCCTCCCGACGATCATCCATCATTACCCTAATCCATACACATCTAGGGTTTCTAAACTTCAACTGGTTCAAAATGGTTCGTACCAAAACTGTAGGAAGAAAAGAAAAGCCTCCTAGTCTTCTTCAAAGCCTACAAGCAACGATGACATAGAAAAATGACTGGTTTCATCGCATGTGAAAGCAATATATCAAAATCACATTTCAGTAATCGATCCAATGTTCTGCAAGGTACTAGATGTCACTTTCTTTGAAGAAAATTTTCTTGAAATTATCAAAATGTTCAAAACTATAGGATGGGATGAGTTCATTCTTCACCAAGTGAAAGGGTATTACCCGGATCAGATTAAGATTTTTTATTCAAACTTGGAAAAGAAAGAAGTTAGAATTGCTACATAAATTTATGGCTATAAGATAACCCTTACCCCATACTCTTTACGGAAATTTCTTCACATCAAACATGGAAATTTTGAGTGTACTCCAGTTGAAAAGCAATGGACTATGGAACAAGGTTTTTCACCACAAGAATTTCTACCTCTTGTGATGAACGACGCACCTATTTATTTTGGACATCCTCCACCATATAAACAGCTCAATCTTTAAGCACAAATCCTGCATAAGATCATTGCGTATAATATCATTCCGAGGTCTGGATCCTTTGATCATGTATCGTTCTTTGATTGTTTCATAATATGGTGCTTACTAAAAGGGAAGAAATTAGACTTATCCAGCATTATACTGAAATGGATGGTTATGAAGCTTGAATCTCCTAAAATTGGGCTTCTGTATGACGGCATTCTTTCCTTGATCTTTGCTCATATTCAAGTCCTCTCTCTATCTTCAAAAATAGTGAAGTGAATCCATTACCATGTTTTCTCATCTACTACAATGAAACGAATGGGTTACAAAAAGTATACCGAGGGATGAATGTTTCAAGGCAATAGACCGACAAGACCTGCACAAGAAGAAAGGAATCCAACTTTTGAAGAAGCTGATATGTCACCTTGGTTTGTTCCATTTTATCAGAATTATACCAGTTTTAGTCTTGAAATGCGGGAAAATTTTGCTTCTCTTTAGGATAAAATCTCAACCATTGATGACAAATATACCTTGTTAGATAATCGCATTGCTAAAATAAAGCATCATTTCACTAAAAATGACACTGATTCAGATAATAAGGGTAATGAAAATACTGATGAGGAAGAAGCTGAAAATGAAAAAGAAGAAGAAAAAGCAGCCAAAACTGAAGAAGGTGAAGCAGAAGAAAAAGAAGAAGAAGAAGCAGCTAAAAATGAAGAAGAAGAAGACTCACAACAATCCAAAGGCAAAGACATTGCTGCAGATAGTGACATTGATTTTGAAACATAGACTTTTGATGTTGTTTTTGTTTTTGTATGCTCCATATACTTCGGTTCTTGTTGTAGTTTACCTTTTCGTTGATGTCAAAAGGGGGAGTATGGTGTGTGAGCAAAGTGTAATGTCTATGTGCTTATTTTATGTGTGCTTATTTTATGTATGTACTTGCTTATGTATTTCCTGTTGTGCTTATGTAATTTCTATTCTGAAATTTGAACATGTGTTTGTATTTCGAGATCTATGAAGGGAAATATATAACCTTAATCCTGGAACTTATCTTTTGAATTTATGCTTTATTATGTCTTAATGAGATTTTTTTAAACCTATGCTTATTGACAGAGGGAGCATTAAGTTTAATTTTTATATCTTTGCTCATTCTCTGTCATCATAAAAAATAGGGAGATTGTTGGCCTAGTTAGGCTTACGAACTCTTGGTTTTGATGACAACAAAGTACAACTTATTTAATATATTTTCAAGAGATATGATTACAGGTAAAGATGAATTGCTCAAAATACATATACCTTGACATGAAAGCCTACAAGGATCAAGGAACAAAGAAAGGTTCATGAGAATATCAAAGATCTATAAATGAAAGCTCCAAAAGAAGTCTAAAGATTGAAGAGCAGCATTGAAAGGACTTAAAGCCAAGAAAATGTCAAAATAGCTTAGGTCAAAATCTTTGTAAGTACTTCTAAGTTTATTCAAATATGAAGTTTTCATTTTGAAGCTTTTTAGGCAAAGAGACTTAGAGACCTTAATATTAAACTTGGAACAAATATTCAAAGTCAAACAAGTTCATATTCCAAGATTAATTGAGCAAAGAAGAGAGAATTTAAAAATATGTTTGAAATGCAAAAATGTCAGTTGACCTGTTTATGGACAGCCGACTGGCCAATTTAGTATAACTTAACTGAAGACAGAAGCCTGATAGATGACTATCAAGGTTCTGACAGATGACTGCCAATGCCAAGTGAGAATTCTGTGAGTGTCCTGCCAGACGTCTATCCACCCTCTGTGTATATTGAAAAATTTGAATTGTTCATGGACATACGACTGTTACATATAAAAAGACGACTACCACCCTACTGAATTGTATTATAACTACATTATTCTGGTGACAGACGACTACCAATCAAGGGACAAATGACTGCCACCTCTCTGCCTATGTTTTTATAGTTATAACATATGGACAGACGACTGCCGGGACTTCATAGTCGTCTCGCTCGAGGCATTTTTCAAACTTCCAATGGATATAATTTTTGAAATTCAAATTTTTGGAAGCTTAAATAATTTTAATATTTGGAAACAACTCTAAGTATTCTTGGGGAACAAGCAAGGAGGTTTTCTACCTCTATAAATACCCTTAAGGATCATTGTTTTAGACACTAAGAAATCAATTCAGCTCTCATTCTCTCTCAAAGCCTACTGAAATTCTGAAAGTGTGCTATTGCTCTCATCACTCACGAAATTCTCTGAAAGCTTTGCTGAGTTTCTCACTGAGTTTGTGCATCAAGTTGTTGATTCTTTCATCCATTGAAAGATACCTACGGTGATAAGTTTCTAAGAGCTTCATTATAAAATTTATGTTCTGAATTTACTGAAGTACATAGTGTTTCAATTTGTACTAATAAGCTCTTTGAGGAGTAAGTTCTTGTACGTCTTGTTTTATATCTTTGAACAGGTTAATTGACGGTTCGAGTACTGAATTGTTGGACCAAACAAGGGGATATTGTTTGGAAAAGGCAGATTCTAGCCTTATCCAATGAGTGTTTGTAACTGGGCTTGTTCTTCCTGGTAAAGGAACGGTAATAGTGAATCCTTTGGTGGTTTTGCCAAAGGCAAGGACATAGGCTGTGTTGAAGCCGAACCTCGTAAAAAATCCCTGTGTTCTTCTTTCTCTACTCTACTCTTTATTTTTCTACAAAAGTATATAATCTGTGTGGCTGTTTTAAAATTAAATTCTGAATGTTTGGTTGTTAAATAGACCAGACGGTAATTCGTTTTGGATTGATCAGCATTGATTTTGGAAACCAAAAGGGACTACGTTGGTTGATCATCCTTGACCTATTAATCTGAAAGTTTATTTAAAAACTAAACATTAGGAAGAAGAATAATTGTGATACTGGGCTTATTACAAGTCCAGCAAATTTTCATACAGGGTTGTTGTTATAACAATTGAGTAATTGATCTTGTTGTGTTGATTGTGATTGTATTTAAGTTTTAATTGTTGTCACAACTAAAAAGAACTAAGACTAAAGGGAATAAAGTTTTTAATACCCAATTCACCCCCCTCTTGGGAAGCTTTTCCAATTTCAAGTGTGACCTATCAGATCAACATTCTTCCCCTTTTTGATGATGACAAATACTTTATGCAAAAGTGGGTACAACCAAGAAAGGCTCCCTTTGACTTTATGCGTAAAGATAATTAAAGTAAGGGGTAATTATAGATTAAGCATTGTTTTACCCACTTTTGCCTCTTCTCCCCCTTTTGGCAATAGCAAAAAGGGCTAAGGGATAACACATTAAGGCACAAGACAACATTTAGATACAAAGGATATATTAGGAGAAAAAAATTGGCAATATGTCGTTTGAAAATAAAGTAGTCCCAAAATAACCCTTTGCCTAAGTGTCCTATTTGGAGTTTTAATGAATAGTATATAGCATATTTCAATCAATTAACTCAAACAGAATGTGCATCAAAGAAGTAAAAGTAGCATGCAACACATTAACAACCTTAATGTTTTATACTTCCACAAAGGATGATTATGTAAGGATGAATATTGATTTTTCATTTGGCTTTCACTCATCCTTTCAAAAATATTTTTATATTAATTTTATCATAATCATCTTTGGTTGTCAAAACAAACATGTATTCACATAAGGTATAGTATAATGAAAACATGTTGGCCTGATACCGATTGTTATAACTACGTGGTAGAGGAGATACTAACTGTTAAAATACCACTAGTTATAAAGACATGTTGTTTTGAAATGAACATGATATCAAACAAAGATTTACCAAAATGTGCACATTGATACCACATTGTTAATGTATTTTCCAAAGGATATAAAAATGAAGGCAAAATACATATTTATTTTCTTAGAGCCTAATGATTTTAAGGTTAAGCGACTCCCCCTAAGAATATACATTTTCTTTATAAATCAACTTGAGTATAATTCAAATGTTATTTTAGAAGCACAACTCAAGTTTTAAGAGGTTTAGCACTTAGAAACAATATAGAGTTATGTGCAATAATTATGAAAAAAATTTGGTAGCAGTTGTTTGAAAATGTGATCTATCCATAAGAACCTGCCAACTTCAAAGCATTTTAAATATGTACGCACAGCTAGCTCTAGAGGATTCAAAATTTTAAAGTAAATGAGTTAAGCGTAAATATTTAAAATCCAAGATCAAATTTCATATGCACACAAAGTTTTCAATTTTAAAGGTCATTTCAACATTTGGGCAAATGTCTATAGAAAATTCGGCAGCATGCCGTCTGTAAACATGACGTTTCCCAAAATTAACCTGCACAAAACTAATCCTCAAACAAGCAGTATCTCAAGCGTTTAAGGCATGCAAGAACCTAAATCAACCAGCAAGCAATTCTTAATCACTACATCCGCCATGCGGGAGGCTTTTAACACAAAATTGGTTTCGATAGTATAGTCATGTAAGCACAAAAATCATGCAAGCCTGAATACTATCAAATATATATATGAACATAAGTAAAAACATAATCACCACAAGATAGTATCGGCGTGTGTGTGTGGTGAGTGTGATCGGCATAACAAAATAAAAAAATAAAAGTTGTTTTAAAGTTATTACAGACTAGATGAAAGTGTATGTAAATAAAGCAAAAAATAGATTAGATAAAATCTAGGAAATGAAGTAACTGATCCACGTGGTGCACCACTAGGTCTCCCCGTCATCGTGATCATCATCTTCCTCCCCACTCATCTTCATCTTATCCTCCCTAATATCCTCTTCATTCATCTCTCTCAACCGGTCACCGAGAATATGAAAGTTAGCCCGCACATCGGACTGGAACTCGGAGAACTCGTTATAAATTGAGTCAAGTCTAGCATAAAAGGAGGATGCCTGCTCTATCATGGAGGTCCTAAACTCCTGTAATGATGCAGAGAGGTCAGTGATAGCCGCCATGATCTTGGCATTGGACGGCGCATGGGGCAACTCCTGCGGAATCTTTTGAGCTCCTAGGCCTCTCTTAGGAGCAGTAGGCAACCACATGTTGCTAGTGAGCTCGTATCGCATTAATTTCAAAGTGGAGTTGAAAATGTCAGAGGGCCTAACTTTCTTGATGGTGGCAACTGTAGTCCTGGTAACCCTCTCCCTAACAAATAGTCTAGACAAGATACCGACGTAGGGCAATATGATCCTCTTTCCAACGGTCTTAAGAAACATCCATCGTAGGGTCAACCTGGGGAGATCTAACTTCTTTCTTATGAATAGGCACCACATCACAAAGTAGTCTAAATAAGATACATGGTCCCTAGATCCTAACTTTGGCAGTATATTATATGAAATTAGGTGGTGTACCACCTTTGCCTCCCAATTCAGTGATCTGTAGCTGGGTATGTGTGTTAGGTCAGCTACAGGATTCATCATAACAAGATTGACGAAGGTGTTTACCGTGAAATCCTACTCACTAATCCAGGTGGAGGATGAATCAGGACAGATAAAGTCACCACCCTGGATTTGAAACGTCTTCGCCAGATAAGCGTCATCAAAGTGGAGGTCAGTCTCGAGTACCCTAGAGTAGTAGCCCTGTTCATCTTGTGCAAGATTGGCGTAGAACAGCCAGATGAGCAGAGGATACATCCCCCTGGGCTAGAAGGCGATGAACTCATACCACCCGTGGTACCAAAACATGTCTAGGGCATTTTTGAAGTGGGCTTGCATAAACTCTATGTCTAGGATTTTTCCTAAGATGTGATCTTTAAGACAAAAAAACCTATCATATTTAATTCGCCTGTCGGGTGTAGGGAACCAAAGCTCAAATGGAATGCTTGCAGTAGCACGTCTATGATCCCTAGCCATGATGAGAGAGAAAAGTTTCTCAAAGGGTACTAGGCTGAAAGGTGGGAAAATGCAAGGAGCCTCTCAAAAATGGATGAAAAATTAGCCATTTTTCGCGAAATTCCATATATATCAGCGCAGTTTGGGAGCCTAAGAGGAAGTTCGATTGCCTGAACAGCTATAATTACACAGCCCTACTGAGTCTATTTGGTTGATCAAGCAATGGTTCCGTCGGCTGAATTTTAGGCACCATTTTGCAAAACTAAGGATTGGCCGCCCGAACTTAAGATGAACTGCATCAGTTGGTTACTTGAAGTCCACGTTCGGTTACCTGAAAGAAAATTTGGTTTCCTAAACCATATTTAGCAGCCCGAATAGATTTGAACGTAAATGTTCAGCCGCCCGAAGAATGGTCAACATTCTGGTCAAACTTCCAAGTTCAGTCGCCCAAAGTGCAAAAGCACTGTATGGTTCGATCGCCCGAGCTTGGTCAACTTCTTCTGTTTTAACCAGTTTTCCCAAGCTAAGACCCCTATGATTTATCTACAAGACTTAGGGCTTTATGAGGACTCCTAATCAGTTCTGTGAATACAGGAGAACATCTACAGGTCAAGAAGAGATGGGATCGGATTTGACTCTCCAAATTTGTCTCATTTTAACTCCCTTTCTCTTAAGCGCACAATCAAACTTGGTATGACCCTTCTTCTTACACAAAGCACAATAGTGTTAGTGTATGGACCTGAAGAGGTACTAGAAAAATCTTTGCACTCTCTTATAAAGTACCCCATGTGTAGACTTTTCTTCTTCCTATTTCTTACTCCATTGTAGCTTATACCTTCCCTATCTAAGGTCATTTTATGCGACCCTAACAATTTATTAAAGTTGTCCTTACCTCAAGTGAATGTGTAAATGATCCTAAACCGGTCCTTTATTTTCTTTTCAAACTCTTTCATTTTTAAATTTTTAAGACCCTTGCAATCATCCAAAAGTTTAATGAATTCTCTAGTCAAATTATTTGCCTTTTGTTCAAGTTCAGCAATCAAGAGGTGCTTTTTATTATCATTAGAAACTTGAGATTTCAAAACAGTCAATTCCTTTTCTAATGACTCATTCCTGCTTTTTAGTCTTTTAATTTTTAAATTATTTTCTTTTTTAGCAATAACCTTTGAGTCACATTCTTTAATGCATGCATGATACTTGTTTTTCAGCATAGAGTATTTCTGATTTAATTTAACAAGTAACTTATGAGTCCTAATGTATTCAATTTGCAGTTCTTCATAAGTAGGCATGCTTTCACTATCACTACTATCATATGATTCACAATCAGACACATCATTCAAATTAGCATATGAATTATTTTCAAATTTGTCTACTAAAGCAATAGGAAAAGAGATAACCTCATCATCAATTAAAGCAATAAAACACTGGTTACTTCCCTTAAGATCAGTGGAGCTTGAGTCGCACGGAGAGATGACTTCCTTTTGCATGGACACACCATATCTCCTTTTAAGTTCATTCCAGATCTGCTTAGCATTACTACACGCCATAATCTCATATAAAACATTAGAATCTAAAAGTAAAGTGTGAAAAAGTAAACAATACACACAAATGTTATTGAGGTTCAGCCAAATTGCCTATGTCCCTGCCTTGGCTACACCAGCATAAGGATTCCACTAAAGCTCACTTAACGAGTGCAGCGACACCCGTTACAATCAAGTCAATTCAAGGGACTGACCTCAACCAATACGCCTTATCAGAATGACGCACCTAACTTTCCTAACCGGGTCTAACCAATTCGGGACTATTCAACAGGGCTAGTCTCCCTCTTCAGGCCTGTTCCTGGAATACAACCAATGTGTATAAAATTTGTATACGGAAATACGCTTCTACACAAGCAGATATGTGCACTAGTACAACTCAATCAATATTGCAAGCGCAAATGATATGTAAATATGCTTAGTGCTTTAATATGTGCTAAACACTCAATCGAGTATAGATTATCAGTCCAGATCTAGAGTGTATATCAAAGCAAGATTTGAAACACAACATGTGAATGATACAAAATCAGATCAGGGTTTCAAATATGCTAAGCAAATTGATTCAAACAATCTTTACAAGATATTTCAATATACAAAGTACAATGGAGTTGTCACGCCTCGAATCCGACAATGGGCCCCAGGGGTGAATTAGTAACCTAATATGTCCTTGTATCATTCAAACACACATGATACTATATAAAAAAAAAGTTGGTATTTAGTGACGAAATAAATCTCGTCGCTAAAAAGAGGGTATTAGTGATGGTCTTAGCAACGATGAGTAATACTACACTATTAGTGATGGATTTTTGTCTGTCACTAATAATTTCGTCACTTAGAAAAAATTGCGGGAAAATATTTTTGGCGCAGTAATAATTCCAGGAAAGTATTAGCAACAAATTTTACGGTATTAGTCACGGATCTGGGATCGTCACTATTGCTCTTTTATTTTAAAAAAATAAATAAAAAATTTAGAGGCCAGTATTAGTGACAGATATGAGACCGTCACTACTGCTCTCTTATTTTAAAAAATTAAAAAAAAAAAGAGAAATAGAGTATTAGTGACGAATCTGTTCATTCATCACTACTACGTTGTTATTAGTGACGCATTTGAGACTATCACTACTACGATTTTATTTTCAAAAAATAAAAAAAAAATCTAGAAGCGGAGTATTAGTGACGGATGTTTGACCGTCACTACTGCGCTTTTATTTTAAAAAAATAAAAAAATTTAGAAGGTGAGTATTAGTGACGAAACTGATCATTCGTCACTACTAGATTGTTATTGTTGACAAATGCAGGCCCGTCACTACTGCTCTTTTATTTAAAACAAATTAAAAAAATTTAAAAGTAGAGTATTAGTGACGAATTTGGTAATTCATCACTACTTAGATCGTTATTAGTGACGCATATGAGATCGTCACTACTGCATTTTTATTTTCAAAAAATAAAGAAATAAATTTAAGGGGCGAGTATTAGTGACGAATTTTGACATTCGTCATTATTAGGTCGTTATTAGCGACGGATTTGGGACCATCACTACTACTTTTTTATTTTAAAAAAATATAAAAAAAATAGAAGGCGAGTATTAGTGATGAATTTTGACATTCGTCACTACTAGTCCGTTATTAGCTACGGATTTGGGACCATCACTATTGCCTTTTTATTTTAAAAGAAAAAAAAAATTTGAAACACGAGTATTAGTGATGAATCTAGAAATTCGTCACTACTAGGTCATTATTAGTGACGAATTTTGGACTGTTACTAATGTTATGTTATTTAAAAAAAAACTTACAAGGAGAGTATTAGTGATGGTTTTGAAACTGTCACTAATGCCCAAAAACTCTAATCCCTTTCTCCGGCATATTTTCCCACACACCCTACTCCTCGCTTCTCCCTCCTGCTCCAACTAGCTCCTCCTCCTCCTCTCCTGCTCCCGTCGAACCTCTCTCCTAGTCTCCTGCTGCTCTCGGCTTTCTACGCCCTGTTCGCCGGACATCTCAGGCTTCATCGGAGTCCTAGCGGACTCGCAACCCCCGTAAAACCTCTTTCCCAGTCTCCCGCTGTTCCCAGCCTTCTTTGCCCTTCTCGCCGAACATCTTAGGCTTCGTCGGAGCACTAGTCGACTCACGACCCCTGTCGAACCCCTCTCCTAGTCTCTTGCTGCTCCTAGGTACCTCTTTTGCGGCTGTTAGAGTATAATTCTCGTTGTACAGATTCAGAAATTTACTTAATGTGCTTCTTTTATTTTCCCAATCTGGAATTGGGTTTCACCAATTTATGTTTGGAATTTTTTATTTAGGACTGCAAAATTTTGGCTTTTTTTGGGGGGGGGGGGGGGGGGGGTTTATTGGTCGTTTTGTTTATTGTTGATTCAGAACTTGTTATTGTTCCTTTTTCTCTATGGAATTTTTGTCTTTCTGAGTTTTGTTTGGCTCAAATGTTTATCAATGACCTTGAAAAAAAAACTAGAAAATCAAGACATCTTAGGCTTAAACTTGTTGGTTCACTGATAAAGAATTATAAGGTTAGGTTCACCCGAATGCCTTTCTAAAACTTTAGAGGAAAAATAAAATAAAAGGTCATGATCAAAGTGTTGATGGTAACAAATGCCCGGTTAAAATTTTAATGAGAGAAAAATTTAAGATCTCTCTCATACAATTATTTTTTTAGAAGTAAAAAAATTAGATATAATTTATCTCATTAAATCTGGCTCAATGCTGGTGGAAAATTGAATCAAAAACTAGCATATGATTTACAAAATTAGACTGGAAATGAGATCAAATTTCAGGATATGACTTGCGAAATTAAGGACGAAATTGTGTTACGGCCAAAATACAATTCTTGAAAATGGGGAATTGTATTCCAGTGCTGGTGCAGTGTAATTTATCTTCATTTCATATAATAAAACTTATAGTTTAAGATAACAAATATTAAAAAAAATAATAATAAAAAAGCATTAAATTATAATAATGTCACATTACAGATGCATTTATGAGAAATTGATAGAATATTAAAAAAAAAAAGCATAATTTTTTTATTTTATGTAAAAGAAATATAGAGGACTTGATCTAATTTATACAATAATTCTTCAAGTCTCATAGAGTAGTTCAAGTGTAGACTTGAGACTTTCTTAGAACAATGTGAATGAAAGAGACTTTTGGATATCCAAAAAAATAGGCTAAGAGATTAAGAACTTAAATTCAATTGGCCCCCTCTAATAATTAATGTTTAATTAGTTAATTGCTACGTTGTAATATAGTTAGCTAGAAATATTCTTTTATTATATAATTAATAATCTTTTTCAAGTTATATTTTGATCCACAATGCCCCATTTTAATTTCTCATTTTGATTTCATCATTGATGTCAAGGTAATCTAAAGATTTGCCTAATAAGGTGAGCCTTCAAAACATGTTGACACCTTTGTGTATGTATTTTTGCATTTTTGAGTTTTTGTGATGATTTGGAAAGGCATCAAGTAGTTGGGTCTCCATAGGCTTTGATCTTTACATAGACACCATAAAAAGCTTTTTCAAAGGAAAGGATACTCAAAATTTTTTCTAAAAATTTAAAATAAAAAGGGTGGGCAGCATTTGGTAGGCGACCAACCACCCTTTAGGGGACGATCGATTGGCCTTACTCGAGAGCAAGGTGAGTTTATTGGTCTTACCAGTTCTTGCCAAATTTTGTTTTTCACAAAGTTTTTTTTTCTAAATTTTGATTTCAAAAAATGATTTTTGTCATGAGAGACACACAAACATAAGTTAAGAGCAATAAACCATTCTTAAAGCCGATGCCTTTGGGTACTAGTCTTTTAATTCTATTTGAAAAAAAAAATAAAGGGATTAACTTCCTAATTCTATGGTCTTTCCAAACCTAAAACTCTTTCAAAAAAGTTTTCCTTTATTTTTCATTTTCAAAAGTTAAAATAAAGTAGCGAGTTCATTTTCAAATTAAAAAGTGGGTTAGATAATGAATGGTTTGATTTTCTACACTTCACTTATTTTTTTCTAAATAATCACCAAACTAGTTGGTAACAAAAGGGCCACTCAAATTTGGAACCGAGAAGTTACTTTTGTCTATATAGTTTATTTTCATATATACAACTAAGTATGTGCTTGCCAATACTTAAATTAAAGCCTTTGGAAATTAAATAAAAATTCTTACACTAACAAAAACAAAGAACAGTAATAGCTAAAGCAATATAATATTCTCACCTTATTATTTAGGAACTAAATTTCAACAGAAACAAAATTTATTCCTTTGCATCATGATTCTGGGAGCAAATGTGGGGTGTTCTAACTAAGCTAGCAAGCAGGGACTTAGCACAACCTCAAAAATATATATGTCAACTTTCTTTCAAGTGTTTGCCTGCAAGGATTGTTGAAGCCATTGGAACTGCAAGTTGATTACTTGAGGGTTGATTTTTAGAGGTCTACCTTTTGTTTTCTTTTGTTTTTGTCTGTTTCTTTTTTCTCTGTCTTGTTCTTAAAGTTACTTTAATTATACTATGAAACCTAATTTTGGTTTGTGTAAGATATGGTTTTGTGTGTCCATATTTATAAAGGCTTTATTGGTCTTATATGGTATATTTTTCATCCTTATATATCAATATTGCTCATACACAAGTGAACAAATAATTATGTGCACCTTTTGCTTTTTAACCCATAAGCTCTTTCATAAATTTATTGAACATTATCTTAGGATTCTTAGTTTTTTAGTTTTTTCTTGATTCTAGATAACATAAAATATAATGTCAAATTTCATTTTCTACACATTTGTTATGTAGGAATGGAATAGGAATCGAGTAGAATGGAATCAAATTTATCACTTGAATTTTTTAGGAATATAATTAATAATCTTTTTAAAGTTATATTAATTATTTACTATGATTAAAATTTTGACTACAATAATTTATCATTAATTATATTGCTCTTTCATTTATTTTATATTTATACTAATTTATTAAAAATATATATAGTAATTAAAGTACATATTCGAACAATAATTGACTTTAATGCAAAACATGCTTCAAGAACAACAATTGACTTTAATGTAAAACATGCTTTAAGAACAAACTAACATTTTCTTCTTTATTTATAAGGAAGTGACAAACAAAATTTTTAACTATTATTATTATTATTATGTATCAAATAATAATTCAACAGGGAGAAGTAGTCTTAATGGCTTGTTTAGTTATTTTTATATTTAAAAATTATGCTAAACATTGCTATATTATGTTTCAATATTCATGTAAGAAAAAAAAAAAAAAAAAACTTTGTTTGGGACCTAATCTACACATTTGTCATCAGTAGCAATGGGCTAAGGAAAAAACACCAGTATATAATTACTTATTGTAAGTATTTTTTCCATGGAAATACTTTCTTTAAGAAAAATATTTTCTCAAAAAATATTTATTTTTTTAAAAAATATAATTCAAAAAATACTTTTTTAAGTAAATGCTTATTTAACCAAATGTATCTTATTTATATAAGTACTTAATTTGAGCACTTTAAATAATAATACTTATTTTTTAAGACGTCGAGAAGGGAGCTTACTCGTACATTGCATGAACTCGACTTACTCTGTGATTTAAGTTAATTCTACTTAAAATTTGAACTATTCAAATTAATCAAAATGACTACTGAAATGATGCAAATCTTGTCTTGATGGATGGTTTTATGTGATATGACTTGTAAATTGAACTACTGAAATACATGTTTGTGTTGGACGCCAACTGTATGACTGATGCAGTACATTGTGAATTACATGTTGGTAGAGGATTTAGGTTCTCGCATGCTCAAACCCACTGGTATGTGCATGATGCATATTATTGTGATTTAATTGTTTGCTTGAATCTATCAAGTTTTAGTTCAGAAATTTTTTGGGAAATGTCCAATTTACAGACGGCATGCTGCCGAAATTTCTTTAAAGTTTTTCCATAATAAAACTATGTACAAAAAAATATATGCATGATCAGTTAAAACTTAAAGTCATTCTAATTTGCGCTTCTCACGTGTTGAAATTCGTAAGAAAAGAGGCGATCAGTTAATTATTGCTATTTCATGTATTCATGGAAGCTTAGACCCATCCAAGAACGGTTACTATACGTTCATACCTAATCATACATGCGAGACAAATCAATTTTTGTAATTCAATTGATTATTAGTCACACTATGTTGACTAATAATCACTTGAACATGTTAATTATTTGTTTCACTTACGATTAGTAATGTTTGTATTTCAACCATTCTTGGATTGTCCAATATGGACAGTTCAGGAAGTTGTATTTACATTGTTATCATCGTTCACGCTTTGTCAATTATCATTATATATTTCGAGCGCATCTCTACTTGTGTTCTCTGGGTGCATAGTGGGGCATCCTGACAATTTTTTAGTGATAGAAAACTAGCAACATGTTTACTTCCCCCATCTCGTGTACTTAGAGAGCCATGAGGAGATGTTACCGAAATTTATAATGACTACAATGAAGGAATTTGAGCAATTGATCACAATGTAAATGCAACATTCCTAAATGGAATAGGATCTGTACCCTTTAGAGTATGATGGTTGATTATAGGATTCACGATGCATGTGTTATAAACATTATGAGAATGTAATGAACACCATTTACTTGAACATGTTATAGGATAATTAATGAACATGGATAAGAGCTGGATGAACGTTCGGGATAGGTTTTTTCCAGAATATGTGAAAGGGGTACATGATTTCATAGAGTTCACGCGTCCTCGTGCAGACAAAGCCAGTAAAATAAGGTGTCATTGCAAGAAATGCCAAAACATTACATTCAAACACATTGATTTGGTCCATTCACATTTATTAGACTTTAGAATGGAGAAAAGGTACACGACATGGGTGTTCAACGGTGAAGACTACACAATTCAGAGCGATGATGATAACGATGAAGATGAGGGGGCAAATATAGCAAATATAGTAGGTGGTGATACATATTCGGAAGGGGTCGAGTACTGTAATGAAGAGGAAGACACTTTAGAAAGTGAGGATGATACCGATATTGAGGATGTGTAGGGGGTAAGCAAGTGAAGGTTGTCGCCATGTATCTGACATGTGTAAATAACTAAAAATATATTTATCATGCATCCATCTAATATTCATACTTTTTATATTTACTTGTCTAATATTTTGCAGACATGGCACTAGGAGGCCGTCGTGGCCGACTTCCTTCGACGCTATCGACTACATCATCACACGAGGTTGATCCGACAGCCTTGAGACCAAAGGAACATGTCGGTGGTGCTGCGGCACCATCATTGTCTGAGCCATCCGGACCTCGGCCAGACATGGATACCATATTTGCAACTAATACACAGGGTGAGTTGCCAACCATGATGAGCAGTGTTGGTAAGGCTACGATTAATTTATTTACATATCAACAATTGATGGTTATTCATGTGTATGATTATAATTTTGTTCTTAATTTAACTTTGCTTTCAGCATCTACATCCACGGTGAGGTCAAGCCATGGTGCAGCGAAGAACATGTCGCTGAAGAAGCACCTGGAGAGGACTAAGCAGCAAATTCGGATCAACATTCCTCTAGGCTACATGGCCCCACTTAATGATTGGTGCACCTCGTGGACCCGGGACCTCGACATTATATGCCGATAGTATGCTTTAGTTATGGCCTTCAGCTAACCGTAGGTGACTCAGGAGCAGCGCATGGTTCTTTACATGCGAATTTTGGTAAGTAATCCCAAGCCTTTTTTTTTTTTTCTTTTTGTTTTTACTTTTAATATACTAGCCAATTAACAATTGTCTAACATTCTAATTGTATTACCTATGTAGGAGGAGTTCGATATGGACATCCTCGAGGCTGACCATGTGATTAGGGCTGTGGACGTCCAAATGTGTAGTAAATTTTAGAGCTATCGCTCGAAAATGGCGATGGGAGATCAAGCAGAAGCACGCCTATACAATAAGATATCCCAAAGAGGATTGAGAGGTGGTGTGTCGCCATTTCCGCGATTCACACTATCAAGTGAGTTTGTATTATAATCACTACTTTTTCACATTGATGTCACTAATAAACCATCATTATATCTTTCTTGTAGGCTATATGTGAGACAAATGTTGCGAACCGCAGTAAACTCCCTACGACGCATTGCGGTGGGTCGAGGTTATTCGTAAATCATCAACGGGTAATTACTATATATAAAACTATCTGACCATTACATGACTTAATATTAATGATGTCTTATATGATAATGTAGCATGATCTCGAGACTGGTGCAGAGAAGCTACTGCCGGATCTTTATCAGAGAACACACCAACGGCGATCGGGGGAGTGGTGCGAGGGTGCGCAGGGCAAACATGTGAGTCAAAGAAAATATTTAGTTTATTACTTGATTCAAAACATCAAAGTTGTATTCTTACTTCTTCATTTTTATCATTTTCATGACTGAAATTAGGCACGGATGGTCAAGATGAGGGATGCACTTGTTTCAGAGGGGAGTCAACAAATGACGGATTTCTAGATAACTGCTCATGTGCTTGGGAACGAGCAAGGGGTTTGGGTGAAAGGTCTTGAAAGTGTATACATCGCCCCAATAGTATTCTATGGGTGCAGCAGCTTGTGCAGACATGGAATGAGCGCGTCGAGACGCCGAGTCTCGCGCGGAAGTGATGGTTCGACAGATGCAGATGGTGGAATTGGAGAACCAGGAATTGAAAGACACAGTGTCCCCTGTTGTAGTGGAGAATTAGGAATTGAAACACATGATGTCCATCATTGTAGTGGAAAACTAGCATTTGAAAGACACGGTGTCCACCTTTCAAGCCCAGCTAGAAGCCATGATGAATAGGCAAGCACAGTTCGAACAAATGATGCGCCAATATTGACCAGATGATGCGGGTGGCTCCTCTCAGTAGAAGGTATCTTCAACTTAATTTAGGAACCAAACCAGTTGGCTAAGAGCTTGAAATAAAAAAAAGAAAAGACGATTAAAAAGTGAAAAAGGAAGTTACTCAACACAAAGTGAAGAAAGTGTCACCTAATTGGTCGAGGACGGGAGTAGGAGCATATCACCAGGATAAATTAAATTAGGACATCTTCAATTTAATTTTGGAACCAAATCAAAAGGCTAGGGAGCTTGAAATAAAAATCTAAGACAATTACAAAGTGAAAAGAAAGTTACTTAACACAAAGTGAAGAAAGTGTCACCTAATTGGTCGAGGACGGGAGTAGGAGCAGATCACTAAGAAAAATTCACTATAACAAAATGACTTCTACCTCCCATCTTCAAATAACTCTTGTTGGTGTATACATAATAATCTCAAATATGTGAGATATGCAACATAGTATAGGTTAACTTCACCTAAAGAGATTTTGCATGAATAATGTGCTTGAAGATGTTTTACATAAAGGATTTACATAAAGGATGCTCAGTACTTGAAAACATGCAAGGAGAAGATCATTAATAATCTTGAATATGTGAGATGTGCAATTTTCACCACCTCCCTAAATCTAGATTCCACTAAATGACCTGGTAACTCTAAAAACTAGCAATAGACACCTAGCACACAAATGTTAACATTGCAAGACCCCTATTGCCACCAACTGCTAAGGTCTTGCCATGTGTCCAGTTGTTGTCTTGACCTTTCCAGTCCTATAGAGCAGCCTGAATATAGAAAATACCACAACCTCTGTAGACACCTAGCGCACAAATGTTAACCTTGCAAGACCCCTATTGCCACCAACTGCTACGATCTTGCCATGTGTCCGTTGTTGTCTTGACCTTTCCAGTCCTACAGAGCAGTCTAAATACAGAAAATAATACCACAATCTCTTGTTGAAAAACCTAGTTCTAGAGAGAGAGAGAGAGAGAGAGAGAGAGAGGGAGAGAGAGTTAACTCTGTAGAAAATTAGGAAAATTCAGTGACAATCAAGAGAAAATACAAGAAATTTAAAGAGAGACTTAAACTATGTGAGAAGAAGCTGAAAAATCAAGTAGGTGTTCTTAATTTTCATTTGTTCACCTAGGGATTTTGGGTATCTAAAGGAAACAATGGTAGAAACTTGCATAAGGTTGAATCCTAATTAGGAAGATTTAAGCTTGTTATCTCTAATTACTTGATATGGTTGCATAATGCATACATGTTTTTTTTTTTTTATATTGTTATCATAGTTGTTTATCTTGTTTAGTTGGGAAATTTTCATATGATCGATATTCATCTTGTAAGGATGGTAGCTTTACTTACTATGTAAAACCTTGTGTATGCATATGTCAAATTGTTATAGTGTGAAATAGATAACACTAGTTGTCGTGGCTGTGAAATTGTGAAATTTAAGCAAGTAGGGATTGTGTCTCCCCTGGGTGAAGGCCCTAAATCTCCGTAGGGTATTTCTGCATTAAGTAATGGTTGGCCAAGTTGTAATTTGGCACTTGTTGGCATTTCTGCATTAAGCGGTGGTTAGGAAAGCTGGAATTTGGCACTTGTTTGAGATAAAATGTGCACTTAGTTGGGATAACACTGCTATATTTGATAAAAAGAAGAAGTGTAAATGTATGTTATTTGAATGTTATGTGATGGTCACTTTTGATGAATAAATTGCCTAGAATGAGTGTGTTCATGCATATTGTTTTGAATAAAGAGTGTCTTCGTGCACCTTATGATCATGCATACATGTAAGCCATCATGTGTTAAGTATTGAAATCCTTATTTGAACAAGGATGTGTACTAAGCTTGTGGTTGCTCACCCTATTCCATATGCCTAGATGAATAACAATACTACACTGAACTCAATACTATCTACTGTTCTCTGCTACTTATATTCTTTAATGGATAGATTATATATTGTGATTTGTTGATTACTACCTGATTGCATGCTAGTCTGGAATGCCTCCTCTATGGTGGATGCAGTTGATGTGTATTGCATGCTGGTAGTGGATATAGGTTCTCGTGTGCCTTGAACTGAATTATAAATGGCTTATTTGAACCTATCAGGTACATATTTTATGAGAAAATGTCCAATTTACAGGCGGGATGCTGCCAAAATTTCATTAAAATTTTTTCAAAATAAACCATGTACAATGATAATTATAATAAAATGAATGTTAAAATATTTTTGAAAAGATGAGTGAAAGTTAAATGAAAAGTCATTTCATTAAGCCCTAAATTTGCATCTATTAACATACATGGCAAATCGTTTTCTTTTAACTGTAGATAAACATTATCATTTGTCCAGCACCAAGGATATTCTGTTTTGAGAACAAGTTAAAGTGTTTACGTGCATGGTTTGATGCATGCAACTTTTTATATATTTATACGTATGTTATTCACATTCATTTCAGTTATTCGTTTAGGATTGAAAATTATTGTACGACGCACTCTCTATATTTTTTTTCCTAATTATACTAAGCGCCAGCTCTCCATTTGTATACTTATTTTTTTTTATGATTCTTAATTTGTAGGGTTCGCGACTATTATAACATCAGCACGATGCCATGCATGCATGCACTACAGTCGTCGGATGCAACTTTTGATTATTTCTTTGTAATTTTTACTGTTATTTGAACAAATGAAATTTTTGTATTTTAATTTGAATATGTACTAGTATTTGTATTTGAATTTTGAATATTATGAATTTTTTTTGTTATCTGAACACATGTTATTTCTTTATTTTAATTGAATTTGTATTTAATTCGAAATTTTGAATGATTTACGAATTTTGTAGTAATTATGGTTTCTGGTTATGTATGGGAAAATGTAATTACAGATTTTTACAGGAATTAATGATTAAAAAAAATTAGCATTAAAGATATTTTAAAATTTTTAATTATTAGTAAAAAATTCAAATTCTTCACTCTATAATAGTGGAGTATTAGTGAAGGATTCAAATTTGTCACTAATAGTGGAGTATTAGTGACAGTTTTTAGATTCATCACTAATAGTATGTTATTAGTGAAGGATTCAAATCTTTCACTAATATTGTACTATTAATGACAAATCACAAATTCATCACTAATAGCCTACTATTAGTGACGAATCTAAAAATCGTCACTAATACTCTACTATTAGTGATGAATTTGAGCAGAGCCGATGTAAAATTTATAGTCACGATATTAGGATTTTAGTGAGGGTTGTAACTCGTCCCTAATAGTTAGTAGTAATTGCAGATATAGCAACTACTTTAAAACTGTCACTAATACTTATAAATTCGTCAATAATAGTATTAGTGACGAATTTATAAGTATTAGTGACTGATTTGATCCTTCACTAATACCCTGATTTTTTGTAGCGCGCGTCGTGCATATTTGGGGGTTTTACAAAAAAATTGGTATCAGAGCATTGTTGTAATGACCTCTGCATCTTCATCTGCGAAATTTGATGTTGTCAAGTTAGATGGAACCGAGAATTTCGGTTTGTGGCAAAGAAAGGTAAAGGATCTTTTGGTGTAGCAAGGCATGGTGAAGGTCTTATACAGAATTCAATGAGGTAGCATGGATGAAGCAATTTAGAATGAATTTGGGGCAATGACAATATCAACCATCCGTCTATGTTTGGATGATGACCTGTTGCATCACATCATGGATGAGGATTCTTCGGCATCAGTTTGGCGAAAACTGGAAAGTCGATATTTGTCTAAGGGTCCATCAAAATTTGCAAGTGTAGTGGAGGAAGATTTAGAATGCAGTAATGGGAATATGCAATGTGTTTCAGCGAGTTCGGAGTGCCTCACAGATGATTCTTGGATCCTAGATACCGGATACTCTTATCAGAAGACAACAAATAAAAAAATAGTTTGACACCTACAGGTCAGTTAATGCTAGTTGTATTTTGACGGAAAATGATATTTCAAGCAAAATACTTGGCATTGGAAATTTCAAAATGAAAATGTGTGATGGTGTTATAAAAACGTATGTGATGTAAGGCATGTATTGGGTCTAAAGAAGAATATAATTTTATTGGGCACTTTAGATTGTAACAGGTATAGTTACAAGTCTGAAAGTAGAGAAATGAAAGTGTGTGAAGGCGACTCGATAGTGATGACTACATGTATTCATATGTGTGGGGACTAGTGAGGATGGCATCACAGAACATACATATATTTTTCGCGGGTTTATCATGAAAGGTCTTGGTTTATCTCATGTTGGACAAGCCTGATGTGTTTCTGAGGCTTAACTTGTGGTTAAGATGGAGAACCAGACCGGGAGAGAGATCCTCAAGTCTAAGTACGATGGTTTCGTTCAAGAAATTACTTGCAGGGTACTTCTTGGTTAAGTCGGTGAGTATGGTGCATTTCTTGTGTTATCGATCGCCAAAGGAATCGCTAGATGGGAGAGTTGTAGGAGAATTGTGGGCAAGTTTTGCGGTAGACTACTTGATTATGAGTGGATGTCCACTGGGCACTATTCTAATGATGGAGGATCTAGGCTTGGTATTATGTCTGGACAATACATCTTTCTAGAGTATAAGAAAGTTGGGTGCAAGCTGAGTGATCCTGTGGCAAGCAAAGGGGTGATCGAGGACATGACATTTGGTGATAAAGTGATGGGGTAGCGTACTCAGATAAAGGAAGAGAAACAAATGCTAGAAAACTACGGTAGCAACAAACATGTAATTCGGGTGGAGTTAGGTACTTAGGGCAGAAATGCAAGAAGTTCTATCTCAGGTCAACAATACCACGATATGAATGGACATGTGATGCAGGTGGAGCAACAAACTCAGGGCAGAAATGACATTGTTCATATTGCAGGGACTTTCAGCTCGGGAGACCAGTAGGGTCACGATGAGCTTATGTGCATTATCAGACCATCACTCAAGTATAAATTTGGCATTTTGGTGTTATATGCATTCATTACTACCAACAATAAGGTTTCTACTATTTTTCAAGCTGCAATGCATAACAAAAGGAAAAATAGGTGGACGAGTGCTACGATGGAGGAAATGGAAGTATTGCATATGTACCAGGTGTGTGAGTTGGTGAGGCTTCCAGTGTAAAAGAGGGCGATAGGATGCAGTGGATTGATGTATCTGTTGTGTGTGAATGACATGTTATTAGTTGGGAAGGCTTTTACTGAGGCTTATCACTTAGGAACTCTGTTGAAATGTTTTGACATTAATGTGTTGGATACGGCCAAGAATGGTCTTAGTTTGATGATTTGCATGGGCAGAGCTGCATAGAGATTAATGTTATCTCATGGTGTCTTTGTGGACAGGGCTGTAGGGAGATTGATGTTATCTCAGGGTGACTTTATGGACAGAACCGTAGGGAGACTTTGTTTGATGTCTCAAGGGGCTTTGATGATAGAAGGCTTGCAGTAGTTTTTGTGTTTATTGTTGTGGGAAGGCCTTGTTGGAAGCCTAGGGTGAAATATTCAGGTGTTGCATCTACAACTGTGTCGGGGTTGATGGTAGAAGTTGAAACTATCATCAGCAAGTTCAAGTGGCATTGCTTGGACTTAGTATTTGTCTCCAGTTGCTAGATAGAAAACAGTCCTAACTTAACGTTCCAAGTTTAAGGTGGAGCGGCGGGTTCATGTTTTCGATTTCTCCTAAGGGGCGTATGTTTGCCAAGGTGGAGTTTTTTGTGAATTGTGTCTCACATTCTAAGGGAAAGAATGAAGGAAATCAGAGTGCAGCAGTGCAGTAGAGGCGGAGTTTCTATTATGTCTGAAACCTTCGACGATTTGCCTGAAACCATCAATGATTTGGCTTGGAACAGCCTGTGTAGATTTTGAATTTTGAATATTTAGACATTATTTTGGTTGGGTTTCAAAGAGAAACTTGCAAGGAAACTTATATATACATAGAATACGTTATATATTGAGTGTCAAAGGTGCCAAGTGTGGTTGAGAGGATTATTGAGACGGTTCTTGTATTGTTCTTATGATTTGGACAAGAAAATAGGGATCCTTGTCGTTTGGTCCCGTGGATGTAGGCATTACCAAACGACAAAATAAACTTCTATTTATTTTTTGTTTCTTCTTCTTCTTGACTAGTTTTTTTTTTTTTTTAAATAACTAAATTGATTAAAGGGGGGCAAGGGAGGAATTATAGATAGTTGAATGGAGAGAGAGAGAGAGAGAGAGAGAGAGAGAGAGAGAGAGAGAGAATTAAACTTCTCATCTTAGAAACAACCCAGACACAGTAATATCTTAGAAACATAAATTAAAATATTTTGGTTATGCATTTTCAATGCCTAAAAAATATAAAACATCATCATCAAATTCAATTAAACCTAAGATAAACAATTATACCATCGTAGTCATCTACCATTTAACAAATATGTTAAGTGGTCAACACCATAGTTATAAGAAAATAGATCGAAACGAAATAGAACATGTCACTTCCCCACCCGAGCACATACTCACACTCATGATCTACTCTAGATCTTATTTTCATTTTTAATTTATAATAAAATAATTACAAAAAATATTCTAAATTTGCATAGGAATTTCATTTTTTTTTTATTTTCAAGATTTTTTATTTCTTATATAATTGAACAAAAAAAAATTGAAAAATAGAATGTGATTCTGTAATTAAATGGATATTCAGGAATGAAAAAATAAAAATATTTTCTGTAGCTAAACAGATTCTTCATTTTTTCTGCTTTTTTAAACTAAGAATCTTTAAAAACTGAAAAGCAAGCTGGCATTTAAATTTAGAATATTGAAAGATTAACAGGATGTCATTTTTGTAATTATTTAACAAATAAAAATAGAAAATAAAACTTATATTTTCACAAGTCAATAAATAGTGCCAAAACTTTTTATTATTTTTCATTGTTTATGCACCAATGTGATGAAATTGAGAATGAGCAGTTGGCTTTTTTGATTCTTCTGAAAACTTAAAACAAAAAATGCAAATGATTTGGCATAGCTAAACGGATCAAAGGTTTTCGAGAAGTCAAATAACAAGGCGAGTTTGCTTGCCGATCAGATTCACTCTGATAGTTAATATTAATTAAGGCCAGCATGAAATTAAAAGGCTAATTAATTTATTGCCCATGTCCCATACAATTAAATTTTTTTTTTTTCCAACAGATCATACGTTAATTAAGAACAGAATCTTTAAAAGAGAGGATTGAATTCTTCATCCCAGCAAATAAACATGGGGCAGTGTTTCCTTCTTCAGAGTGCTGAGGTATGGTCTTCGCCGTTTGAAGGCAGTTGAAATATAGATAAAATCTAATATTCCAATTCTTTCCCATTTTCATCTAAAGCTCTGATCTGCATGATTAATTAATGATTTCCTCCATATAAAAAAAACAAAAAACAAAAAACAAAAACCAGAGAAAAGAAAAAAGAAGAAGAGGAAAAGAAATTGAAATAATCCCAGAAAAGATGGCTCCTTCTGTCAGAGCAGTAGCTTGCAATTGAACCGGTAGTAGTAACTATTGCTGTATATGCAGTAATACACAATTCAAGACCTCATTTTAGGTAGAAGAATCATGCATGCATGGTACTGGAATTTAAAGAGAAAAAACTGAACTCCATCATAACACATGCATCCGAAGAAGTAAGAGGAAAAGAGAGTCTACTGGGAATTAGAGAAAACTAGCAAAGGAGGTATATACGTAGTGCTCATTTATCTATGTAACTAGTTGTAGGGCAAAACAGAGATGTGTATTGCGGCGGAAGGACCAGAGCTGGATGTCGTCGTTGCTTCGGAGTCCGGTTCTCGCAACGATGTCATTCCACTCCGAAACCAGAACATAACATGAGCTGGTGCTGCCTTTCTCCTTCTTCATGTCCCACTTTTTCAGTTGAATGCCCATGAATTCATCAAGATACTGCACATGTGGGCGATCAACCATCACCAAGGGCACCTCCATGCCGGCCAGCTTCTTTCCGGATGCGTTGCGTTGCGAGAGACAAAGGTCCTTCTCCTCTGCCGTCAGAAATTCCGACTTGACTTGGCGGAGTGGGATGGAGAGCCGATTGTGGTTCCTGCTAACATCGGTGGAGGAGAGCTTTTTCTGGATGACGAGGACAACGTCGGTGCCGCTAATCTCGGTGATGCGGTTTTTGAGACGATGGCTCATTTCAGGCACAGCCACTGCAACAGCTGCAGAATTAGTAACATGAGTGGTACTGGTACTGCATTCACCGGGATGATGGTGAGAGAAGATATGGAGGGAATTGGGTAATGATGGAAGCGAATTAGATGGCTGAAGATGGCTGCGAATCTTCTGCTTCTTCTTCTGGTTTTTGTCATGATTAATGGTTTCTTGATGAGGATGTCTTTTGCCGTGGCTAGTACTCGCTTATTCGGCAGGGGCAGACGGATGATGAGTGCTGCTTTCTCCGCCAAAGGCACAGGCGGCGCTGCTGCTTTCTTGAGGATCTTTTCTCTGGGCGCCAGCCGCCCCCGCTCCCTGTTTTTCTTCTCCTTCTTCTTCTCCTCATTCCGGAGAACAGAGGATGCAACGGCAGCCACCAGTAGCAACTGCTCCAGTGGGTTGTCTGCAGGGATGTCCGACCCACGAAAATCTTCCATACTCAACACCCTCAATTCCTTCTCCTCCTCCATTACTATTGCTGCTCTTCTTCTTAAATTCTTCTTTTCCTTCAATTAGAATTGATTGAAGGCAGGCACGCAAGATATCGATCCAATTCCAGAGGAATTGAAGCACCACACCAATCTGAATATGAGAGAGAGAGAGAGAGAGAGAGAGAGAGAGAGAGAGAGAGAGAGAGAGAGAGAGAGAGAGAGAGAGAGAGAGAGAGATGGTGTGGAATTTGGACGGGACGACTATATTTAAACAAAACAGAGAGCAAGGCAGGCACCGCCTTGCTCTAACGGTAACTAATTCTGTTAGCGAGTGACGGACGCTATTTCCGGGGAGAGAGTTTCAAGCTCTGGAATACTGCCGACTGGCTATCTCCGACCGCCTCACGGCCTAACGGTACTCATTTTAAATTACTTATTAGAATTAAAATTCAAAACCAATAAAAACTTAATTATTAATTTTTGGAAAAATTATTTTAAGATTACTTATTATTATGTTCCTTAGAATTAAAATCAACCGAAAATTACTTATTAATTGTTGGAAAACTTGTTATTATTATTATTATTATTATTAAGCTTTAATTTTTAGTAACTATATATAATTTTTATTTTCCCAAATATTTCATTAATTGCAAAAAAACAACTATTATTTTTATTTTTTAATTTTCAAGAAATTGCTAAAATCCGTCTTCTTTTTTTTTTTTTTTTTCAACACTTGAATAAAATTGAGAAAAAAGAATTGGCATTGTTCACTTTGGGGGTAATAGTTTTATTTTCTATTTTTAATTTTTTTAATAATTACAAAAAAAAGCCGCATTATTTTTCACTTTTTTTTTAATTTCCATAATAAAAATTTTATTATTATTTTCGATATTGGCTTTGGCATATAATTTTTTAAAAAATTGAAAAACAATACATGATTTTAAAATTACTTGAAAATCTAGAAATAAAAAAAAAATTTATTTTCCACAACTAACCAAATCCTACATTTTCTATACTTTTTTAGAAAAAATTTTAAAAAGTTTATAATTATTAGAAGCTAAAAATAAAAAATAAAATTAAATTTAAAATTACATATATATATATATATATATATATATATATATATATATATATATATATATATATATCTCCTCCCAGCTACAAACATAAGTGCTCTTAAACACGCAACGTGCAAATCACTTTTGTGTATCAGTCAAAAAGCAAGTCACCATGTTCGGAAACAGTTTGAAATCGTTATTCATGTGTAACGGCCACCACGTGGCAAAAACAAAGACCATAGTGCTCTGCTCTCTCATGTTGCCACGTCAGGGCTGTGACGGTCACGCCCCAAGATGAATGGCATAACTGAAAATATTCCGTCTAGGGTGGGGCATAGCGTAATTAATGAGAAATGAAAGCGTACCTGATGAAAACCCGGTTCGCGGGGGGTTAAACCGACGACCAGCTCCGCCAGGCAGGAGTAGATCCGGCCGTCGCTGCCGTACAGGTGCGGATACCGCTCCAAGCATGAATCGAAAACCTTCGCCAGAACCTTCGCGAGCGGATAGCTGATGGCGAATCCCGCTCCTCCGAACGCCATCTCGAACGAGAACAGCCGGTTCTGCTCGTAAATCTCCGATCCCGTTCCGATATAGTACCACAGCTCGTGATCGTACTTCGACAGCGTCTTCACCAGATTCTCCGGGAAGAACACTGTGTCGTCGTCGCCGAAGACGAACCACCGCAAGTCGGAGTGGTTCAGCGCAACGGTCTACGACACGACGCGCGCCACTCGAATCGCCGACCGGAGACCGTTCTTCTAGGTGTACCGGAACCGCGAAGTGTCCTCGGAGATGCACACCGGAGGTGCTTCGTCATCATTACAGTGATCGGTACCGTTAAGCTTGTTATTACTACTGTCGGTGCCCTGATTCTTGGACTGATCATGCTCGAGGAAGACGCAGCCTCGCATTCGGCTGGGCTGCCACCATAGGCGGACGAACTCTTTGCGCTTGGGCCAGGAGTTAGCGCTGGAGGCAATTCCGAAGACGATGTGCTCGAGGGAGAGGGCCGGCGCCGGGGAGGACGCCGATTTCCGGAGGGAGGAGGGGAGATTTGTTTGGAGCTTGGAGCTGTGGACTAGAAAGAGCGAAAGGAAGATGTAGACGAGGCATGCGGAGTTGGTGATGAAAAAATGCAAGTAAATTTTAATTTGCATTTGAATTGAAGGGACCATTTTGTGTGGAAGAAGAATTGGGTCCTTTAATTTGGAGTGAAGAGCATGCGAGTCACGTGACCGTACCATATATGAAAGTTCATCAAACCTAGGCGCCTTTGCTGAGTTTTTTTCCGTTTTATTATTATAATTAAATAAAATATTAAATAATACTCTGATTGGGAAAAAATTTCCCAAACTAATGCTCACGTAATCTCGCAGCTTGATGCTGCGAGATTTAAAGTGATAGGCTGCTAGAAGGACGACGTGTGGCGGGACTGAAGCAAATCTCGCAGCTTGGAGCTGTGAGATTTAAAAGGAGTGGCAGCGGAAAGGTGACGCATGGCACAAATCTCGCAGCACTAAGTTGCAAGATTTGTCTCTGAAATCCAGTAGCGTTGTGACACGTGGATAATCTCGCAAGATAGACTTGCGAGATTTGGGTTCCTGCGTTCGTTGGCCGTTCTTTTGTTGTCTTACAATCTCATCTCAGTCTCCATTCCGCCGGAAATTAGCAACTGCTCTAATCTCAAAATCCTTAGTCTGCGGTCAAATTATTTAACAGGCCGCATTCCTACCGACCTCTCCGGCCTTTCACATTTGAACGAGCTTGATTTGGGTAGAAACAATTTAACAGGTGAAATCTCAGAAAAAATATTTGGATGTTCGTCCCTGTTATCTCTATTACTGGACGGAAACGATCTCTCCGGGGTAATACCCAAGTCTTTGTCTAATTTGTCGAACCTAACAACTATGGATCTCTCCATGAACAACTTGATGGGTAGGATTTCCCCAAAATTTGCACTCATCTCTGCCTTGGTTCACTTCAATGTGTCGTTCAATAACCTCCAAGGTGAAATCCCGGCAAGCCTGGGCTCTCGCTTCAACAATCCGTCCCTATTCGCAATGAATCAAAACCTATGCGGGAAGCCAAATCTCGCATTTTGTTTGACACCTCTAAATCAATAACATTATCAACATGAATTTTGACAAAAATTAAAAAGGGAAACGTAAAAATTCCGGCAGTCTGCTTTTTGCTTTTGTTTTTGTATTTTGTTTTCGTGTATTTGGTTTCTCATTCTTGCAGAGGCTCTTAAAATGGCCTGCCGGTTGCCATGTTCAAACCTCTCCCAACTCAACGCCACTGCAACTGTGCTCACAAAACCCTCCACACCCCCTCAATGTGATCTCTCTCTCTCTCTCTCTCTCTTTTCGAACCTTAAATGAATTACTGTATTTGATCTTCTTCTTCACATAAATTTTCAATTGCAGGAGTAGGAGCTCTGGTAGTGGCCATGGCGAAAAAGCCACCTCCTCTACCCCTGCGACACGCCTTCTGGTTCAGCTGGAAGCTCGTTATCGCCCTTTCGGTTTTTCTCTGCGTTTTGGCTTTTCTCCGATTGCGCTCTTAGTCCAAACCCTCCCTTACCCTCGCTCGCAGATCTCGCTTCTTTCGCCCAAGGAACGTCGAAGGCCCTCCCAAGATTTGCCTTTTGCCGCTCCCTTTGAATCTCGCAGCTTCAAGCTGCGAGATTTGCTCCAGTCACGCTACGTGTCACCTCTCCACTAGTTGCTCTCTTTAAATCTCGCAGTACCAAGCTGCGAGATTTGTTTCTCTCTATGCCACGCGTCGTCCTTTCAGTGGCCCATCACTTTAAATCTCGCAGCATCAAGCTGCGAGATTACGTGAGCATTAATTTGGAAAAAATTTTCCCAATCAGAGTATTATTTAATATTTTATTTATTTATAATAATAAGGCCGGAAAAAACTCCGCCTTTGCTTCCATTCTCAAAATGCCAACCTATAATTTATTTATACCGTATGCATATAGCTTGAAAACCAAACAACCAAATAATTAAGCTCTAATTAATATATTTTCAATCCAAAAAAGTATATAATTATTAATATGATGGACGGTTGATCATAACTTTACTCAAATATTGATCCAATAATGAAAGAAAACATAACTTAATGTCTTTTTCCAGAAAACATTAAGTATATGTTAAACCTTTTCAAAATCTAAAGCTTGAAAATTTTATGTTTTCAAACATAACTTAAAACTAGGTTTAAGAAGAAAACAAGTGACCTAATCATAAAAAAGGGAACATAGTTTCATGTAATTTTTTAATATCTTTTTCAGGAAATACTCTACTTATGAATCATAAAAGGCTTGAATTTTCTCCCAATCCACTGAAGGAGCTCTCGAGTAACTATGATGCCATTTTTGCAAGGGAAGTATCATAATGTACTTAATATATAATATGTTGTATTATAAACCACACGTGAGTTGAAAGATGGGATTAAATTGCCATACAAATTGGCAACATAATCATTTAACAAATATTAGGTGCAGTGTTTGGTAATATTTTTCTAGATCTATTCGAGTAGTATAGAACCAACCCAGGTTTCCGACTTGGTTTTTAGCCATAGAATCCATTTCTTCCTTCATGACATCATACCAAACACTTGAATTTTCCCCACTCATGGCTTGTGAAAACTATATGGGATCATCTTTAAGTCCAACATCAAAGTCGGACTCTATCAAGTATACATGATAGTCGCTAGGAATAGTAGATCTTCTTACCCTTGAAGACCTCCTTAAAACTTGAGTTTCAGTGTCACCCATATCAAGTGGGTGTTGTACTTCAGCCTCTATATTGACTTGTTCCTTTTGAGGTGGAGGTGGTATTTCTTGATTTGATTATTCTTCCAAGACATCATATTGATTTTCTTGAAAGATGATCATTTTACCCTTATTCACAGATTCATTTTCTTTATTCTGTGTTTCCTCCCACTCTATCTTTCGAGAAACAGTGCTCCCACTAATGTCAATATCCTCAAGAAATTTTGCATTCCTAACTTCAACAATTCTAGGTGCGTGTGAATGACAGTAAAATTTATAACCCTTAGAATTTTCTACATAACCAATTAAGCATCCACTGATTGTTCTAGGGTCTAATTTCTTTAATTGTGAATCATAGATTCTGACCTCAACTCGACAACCCCATATGTGTAAGTGTCTTAAACTTGGTTTCCACCCTTTCCATAGCTCAAATTGTAACATCCCGAATCCTAAAACCCGTGTCCGGCGGGTTATACCTGAAAAAATCTCTGATAATCCATAATCAACATATACGCAGTGGAAAATATAAATATAATCTCCATACATATAATGCCATAATACCAAGGTTTACTAATTCCATATATAATCCATAGTAATCATCCATCACCTGCATTTCCATAAATCTACGTAACTCCCAAAATATTTCAGTATTTTCAATATCATTCCTTACTCAACAGCCTTAAAACATAAAAACATAAAATATAAATATTTACATTCTCCAAGGTATTATCAGTATATACCCTTTCTTTTAATACTTCTCAAAAATTTTAAAAACCCCCGAGCTCTTTAAGCCCGACCTCGAGGATGTCTTGAAAAAAAATAATCCATATTCGGGTGAGACACATATCAGTAAACAATATATTAAAACAGTATGTGGTCAACATGAGTTTATATAACAACATAATATTTAACATTTGAAAATCGTTAACATAATTTTTGAAATCATTTTCTGAACCAAATCAATCACATGTAAAAAATCTAACCCATGAGATTACCCGAGGATAGAGGTGATTACCCGCCCATACAAGTAGCACTCTTCTGCTATGATATTTAGGCAACCGTAAGGTCACTAATAAAGCATACTAGGGCACTCACCTTACTCAGTAAGCCCTTAAGTATTAGATTGATCTCGTACTCATACCGTTCCACAAGAGCTTACCGGCAAAGGCCCTAAGGATAGGAAAATCTACCCGTCCATACAAGTAGGTTCACTCTGCCCTAGTACGTTATGCAGCTACTACCACATCTGAAGTTACTAGCGCACTCGCCTTACTCAGCAAGCCCTCAGGCTAAAAGTATTTCTTACCCAATCATAACATGTTCTACATATATACATACTTATAATATCATAACACGTTACTATTTCTATCATTATTCAATCATTTACATTCATTCATGTTCATAGCTTAACTTTGCATTGCATTTCACTTTAAATGACCCTTTCCCATTTGTATCGTTCACGTTTTACATTTTATTTCATTACATTGTCTACATCATATTTTATTCTCAATACTTTACTTACTTAGCCTGCATCTCATACATTTAACATATATTTGTACAGAATCTCATGCCACACAATTTAACAGTAAAATTCATACGTATTCCTATAAAATAGGTCAATCCACATTTAGCATTTAATTACTGAAAATACAATTTTCATTTCTTACATAATTATCCTGAAAATATTTTCCACTTTCATCAATTTATTTTTGTATATACGTATCTAATAAACAGCCCTAAATTCGTAAAAACACACAATTTAAATGGTTGACATTTTAAACTCATACTGAGACATATACATGTATATATAACACAATTCATTTTCCATTAAATTCATAAAAGTTCTGATTTAATATATATATATATATATATATATATATATATTTCCCCTTACCTGATTTCTTGAATTACGCATTAATTTTTGAAAAAATTATTGTTCAAAGATCTAATCGTATTTATTTTAAGATTACTTATTATTATGTTCCTTGGAATTAAAACCAACCGAAAATTACTTATTAGTTGTTGGAAAATTTATTATTATTATTATTAAGCTTTCATGTTTAGTAAACTATATATAATTTTTATTTTCCCAAATATTCCATTAATTTCGAAAAACAACTATTATTTTTATTTTTTATTTTTCAAGAAATTTCTAAAATCCATCTTTTTTTTTCTTTTTTTTTTCAACACTTCTGTAATAAAATTGAGAAAAAAGAATTGGCATTGTTCACCTTGCGGGTAATAGTATTATTTTCTATTTTTAATTTTTAAATAATTACAAAAAAAGCCACATTATTTTTCACTTTTTTTAAATTTCCATAATCAAAATTTTATTATTATTTTCAATATTGACTTTGGCATATAATTTTTTTAAAAATTGAAAAACAATACATGATTTTAAAATTACTTGAAAATCTAGAAATAAAAAAAAAATTATTTTTCGCAACTAAACAAATCCCGCATTTTCTATATTTTTTTAGTAAAAATTTTAAAAAGTTTATAAATATTAGAAGCTAAAAATAAAAAATAAAAGTTATTCTACATAATTAAACAGCCTCTTATGTATGTGTGCAATCTAATAAAACAACACAACATAACCTCATATGGATTTGCATTGCTTCTAACTCAAAAATCATTACACATTCCTTAAAATTTAAAAATTCCTCCCAAACAGAAAAAATAAAAAAATATTGTAACCGCGTTAAATTAATAATGTAGTCACACATACACAAAAATTGTAAGTCAAAAAATTGAACTGCGTTAAAATTTCAAATTTAAAGTTCTTTCTGTCTTCCAACCACATTTTATATTCTAGAAAAATATTTTCTGCAACTAAAGAATTGCTCTTCTATTCCAATTGATGTATTGTTGTGTCGATCTCGATAATATTCTGGTGCGTTCCAATATGTTGAGGAAGATCATTTAAGTTCCAGTCCAAAAAATTTGACCAATTAATGAATGGAGCATATGGAACAAATCTTTATGCCAAAGTGAGAATGCAAATGTGAGGGAGGGGTTATTTCCATTAGTCTTTTACACAATGGCGCTTAGAGTTTCTATTTCTCTTTATAAGTCATATGAGGGGGAAAGGGGGGAAAAAGGGATCTTTCAAGATGAGCTGAAAAGTCTTGAGACTTTTGTTAATTATAGCAGAGGGGAAGGGACTAAGGGAGGAGGGTGAGAGTTGACCGTGTAAACACAAATCCAAATCCAATTTGCATTAACTAAGACTGGCATATTCCTTAGATCCCCATCAGCTTCCAATGCTAAACAATAAAAGGATTAATCTATCATCTTTTCTTCTTTTGTTATATTGTTGTTTTCATTGATTTTTTTTTTGTGAATTTGAAGAAAATGAAATACGAAATTATATATATTAAACCTTTTCTAAATCTAATGCTTGAAAATTTTATGTTTTCAAACATTACTTAATGCTAGGTTTAAGAAGAAAACAAGTGACCTAATCATAAAAAAGGGAACATAGTTTCATGCAGTTTTTCCATGTCTTTTTCAGGAAATACTCCACTTATGAATTATAAAAGGGTTGAATTTTCTCCCAGTCTACTGAAGGAGCTCTCGAGTAACTATGATATCATTTTTGCAAGGGAAGTATCATAATGTACTTAATATATAATATGTTGTATTATAAACCACACGTGAGTTGAAAGATGGGATTAAATTGCCATAAAAATTGGCAACAAAATCATTTAACAAATATTAGGTGCAGTGTTTAGTAATATTTTGCTAGATCTATTCTAGTAGTATAAAACCAACCCAGGTTTCCCACATTTTCCGATTTTAAATATGGGGTGTCCTTCTTTTTGTGTGTTGGGAGTTGGGGGGGTGTATAGAACCAACCCAGGTTTCCAGACTTGGTTTTTAGCCATAGAATCCATTTCTTCCTTAATGACGTCATACCAAACACTTGAATTTTCCCCACTCATGGCTTGTGAAAACGATATGAGATCATCTTTAAGTCCAACATCAAAGTCGAACTCTATCAAGTATACACGATAGTTGCTAGGAATAGCAGATCTTCTTACCCTTGAAGACCTCCTTAAAACTTGAGTTTGAGTGTCACCCATATCAAGTGGGTGTTGTACTTCAGCCTCTATATTGACTTGTTCCTCTTGAGGTGGAGGTGGTATTTCTTGATTTGATTATTCTTCCAAAACATCATATTGATTTTCTTGAAAGATGATCATTTTACCCTTATTCACAGATTCATTTTCTTTATTATGCGTTTCCTCCCACTCTATCTTTCGAGAAACAGTGCTCCCACTAATGTCAATATCCTCAAGAAATGTTGCATTCCTAGCTTCCACAATTCTAGGTGCGTGTGAATGACAGTAAAATTTATAACCCTTAGAATTTTCTACATAACCAATTAAGCATCCACTGATTGTTCTAGGGTCTAATTTCTTTAATTGTGGATCATAGATTCTGACCTTAACTCGACAACCCCATATGTGTAAGTGTCTTAAACTTGGTTTCCACCCTTTCCATAACTCAAATTGTAACATCCCGAATCCTAAAACCCGCGTCCGGCGGGTTATACCTGAAAAAATCTCTGATAATCTATAATCAACATATACGCAGCGGAAAATATAAATATAATCTCCATATATATAATGCCATAATACCAGAGTTTACTAATTCCTATATATAATCCATAGTAATCATCCATCACCTGCATTTCCATAAATCTACATAACTCCCAAAATATTTCAGTATTTTCAATATCATTCCTTACTCAACAACCTTAAAACATAAAAAAATAAAACATAAATATTTACATTCTCCAAGGTATTATCAGTATATACCCTTTCTTTTAATATTTCTCAAAAATTTTAAAAACCCTCAAGCTCTTTAAGCTCGACCTCGAGGATGTCTTGAAAAAGAAATAATCCATATTCGGGTGAGACACATATCAGTAAACAATATATTAAAACAGTATGTGGTCAACATGAGTTTATATAATAACATAATATTTAACATTTGAAAATCGTTAACATAATTTCTGAAATCATTTTCTGAACCTAATCAATCACATGTAAAAAATTTAACCCACGAGATTACCTGAGGATAGAGGTGATTACCCGCCCATACAAGTAGCACTCTTCTACTCTGATATTTAGGCAACCCTAAGGTCACTAATAAAGTATACCAGGGCACTCACCTTACTCAGTAAGCTCTCAAGTGTTAGATTGATCTCGTACTCATACCGTTCGACAAGAGCTTACCGGCAAAGACCCTAAGGATAGGGAAATCTATCCGTCCATACAAGTAGGTTTCCTCTACCCTAATACGTTATACAGCTACTACCACATTTGAAGTTACTAGCGCACTCGCCTTACTTAGCAAGCCCTCAAGCTAAATGTATGTCTCGCCCAATCATAACATGTTCTACATATATACATACTTATAATATCATAACACGTTACTCTTTCTATCATTATTCAATCATATGCATCCATTCATGTTCATAACTTAACATTGCATTGCATTTCACTTTAAATGACCCTTTCCCATTTGTATCGTTCACGTTTCACATTTTATTTCATTACATTGTCTACATCATATTTTATTTTCAATACTTTACTTACTTAGCCTGCATCTCATACATTTAACATATATTTGCATAGAATATCATGTCACACAATTTAACAGTAAAATTCATACATATTCCTATAAAGTAGGTCAATCCACATTTAACATTTAATTACTGAAAATACAATTTTCATTTCTTACATAATTATCCTAAAAATATTTTCTACTTTCATCAATTCATTTTTGCATATACGTATCTAATAAACAGCCCTAAATTCGTAAAAAAACACAATTTAAATGGTTGAAATTTTAAACTCATATCGAGACATATACATGTATATATAACACAATTTATTTTCCATTAAATTCATAAAAGTTTTGGTTTAATATATATATTTCTCCTTACCTGGTTTCTTGAACTACGCATTAATTTTTGAAAAAATTATTGTTCAAAGATCTAATCGTATTTATTTTAAGATTATTTATTATTATGTTCCTTGGAATTAAAACCAACCGAAAATTACTTATTAATTGTTGGAAAATTTGTTATTATTATTATTATTATTATTGTAGACACCCCATTTTTACCCAGGCCCAATGTATGTATTATTATTATTATTTTTCACTAATCTTATTATTATTATTATTATTGTTATTATTATTTTCTTTATATTATTATTATTATTATTATTATTATTCTTTTTCATTAGTATTATTATTATTACTTATTTTTACTTCTATTATTATTATTATTTATTATTTTCATTATTATTTTTATTATCATTATTATCAGTGTTTTTTATTACTATTATTACTATTATTTTATTTGTTATTATTACTATTATTATTTTTCGCTAATCTTATTATTATTATTATTATTGTTATTATTATTTTTCATTAGTATTATTATTATTACTTATTTTTACTTCTATTATTATTATTATTTATTATTTTCATTATTATTTTTATTATCATTATTATCAGTGTTTTTTATTACTATTATTACTATTATTTTATTTGTTATTATTACTATTATTATTTTTCGCTAATCTTATTATTATTATTATTATTGTTATTATTATTTTCTTTATATTATTCTTATTCTTATTATTATTATTGTTATTATTTTTCATTAGTTTTATTATTATTACTTATTTTTACTTCTATTATTATTATTATTTATTATTTTCATTATTATTTTTATTATCATTATTATCAGTGTTTTTTATTACTATTATTACTATTATTTTATTTGTTATTATTACTATTATTATTTTTCGCTAATCTTATTATTATTATTATTATTGTTATTATTATTTTCTTTATATTATTCTTATTATTATTATTATTATTATTGTTATTATTTTTCATTAGTATTATTATTATTACTTATTTTTACTTCTATTATTATTATTATTTTTAATTTTTATTATCATTAAGGTTTTTTTTATTACTATTATTACTATTATTTTATTTATTATTATTATTATTTTTATTTATTATTATTATTACCTTATTATTATTATTATTTTTGTTTCCTTATAACCATAGTGGTAGTATATCTTATTTCCAAAAAAGAGAAAATACCAAAAGTTGAAAAAGGAAATATTGCTAGGGTTTTTTTTTTCAAAAAAAATTTTATAAGAAGGGGGATCCGGCGCTGCACAGAGGGGCACGGCACAGGAAACCAAAGAAAAAAAAAAAAAAAAAATCTGCCGCATTCTTCTTCATCTCCTTCTTCTTCCGGCCAACCCGAGCGTCTCCAACCCTCATTCTCCCATCTCTCTCACACTCTCTCTGCACAGCCACGGCGCTGCACATAGCCAAAAAAAAAGCACTCCTTCATTCTTCTTCTTCTTCTTCTTCTTCTCCCCGAGCCCTGCACCACCGACTCGTGGCCTGACCTCGCCGTTCCATCCATCATCTCCGACAGCCAATCACCGTCGCAACACTCCGCAACCGGTCCCCTAGCAACCTCCACTTCGACCACCCTCTGCTCCTCTCCCCTGTTCCAGCCACACACCCGCGGCCACAGCCACCGGCAACACGCCTTAATCTCAGATCCAGAACGACGTTGGCGTCACCATCTTCCCCTGCTCACAGTCCGGCGAACTTCTGCTCCAACGCCAACTCAGGCCGACTCCTCCAGCCATCAACTCCGCGAACCTGCACAACCTCCATCGACGCCACGCCTGAGCTCCGACCACCGCCACACACACAGCCGCAACTAAACTCCATTCCACCACAGAAGTCCACTGCTGCAGGAGAGAGTCGCTGGAACCTTCACCGCCGTTGTCGTCTCCGTCGGTCCTTGCCGTCCTCCACCGCCGTCGTCGTCTTCGGCAGCCCTTGCTGTCATCGCCGTTTCCAGTCTCCGTTCTCCGGCGGTGCCCCCCTCTGTAAGTCCTTCTGCTCGTGCACACACATGCACAGAACACACACACACACACACATGCAATTTTATTTTATTTTTTGTTATTTTGTTTTATTTTATTTCTATTTATTTCTCTTCTGATTTTTGGTCATTACTAATATCTAATATTCGGTTTTTCTTTTTCTTTTTTTGTTTTTTTTTTGTTTTTATTTATTTATGCAGATATGTGTAATATTTAATCTTTTATTTATTCATTTATTTATTGTAATATATAGTCTTCATGTTTACACTTTTATTATATATGTACATAAATATTATTATTATTATTATTATTATTATTATTATTATTATTATTATTATTATTACATGTCTATATTTATTGTTGAATATTGGTTTAAAGTGTTTATGTTATCATTGTATTGTCAATCATTGTAATATACTCATTTATTATTTAGGGTGTCTATATTATTGTATACTATCTTGTGGTATGTTATTTATTTTAGTATATATTATGTATTTAGAGTTTAAATTATTACATGTTGTATTTAGGGTTTTAATTGTATACTTAGGGTTTTGTTCATCATATGCTTTATTTAGGGTTTGATTGGTCTCTCATATTGTCATGATATATTAATTTTTAAAATTATTTCCATAATTATTGTATAGCTTGTCTATTAATTATAGGGTTTAAATTGTTTCCCGTAATTTTACTTGTATAATAGTTTCCATTATTGTATATATTACATGTGTATTATAGGGTTTAATTTGTGTCCACATTGTTATTGTACATTAATTGTAAGGCCCTAATTATTTCCAAGTTATTATTATTATTATACATATTGCCTATTAGATTTAGGGTTTTGATTGATTTCCATGCTATTAATATTTTTAGGGTTTAGTTGCTTCTATAGAGATTGTTTATTAATCTTAGGGTTATGAGTGTTTCCATATTGTTATCACATTTCAAATTTTAGGGTTTTATATGTTTCCAAATTATTAGTACATATTTCAGGATTTTTGATTTATTTCCATATTATTGCACGTTTGATTATTTCCATATTATTGTATATATTATTACGGGTTTAATTGACATTGTATACTTATTCTAGGGTTTGTCTAATTCCATAATTTCGTCTTATTTGTTTCCATGTTTGTTTATATTACCTTTAACTTTTAGGGTTTGACCTATTGTCATATTTCCTTTATTGTTAATATTAGAGTGTTGTTAGTGTCATGTCAAAATCTTGATTATTTATAATTAGGGCTTTTGCCTGTATTTATTAGGATATGTTATTATATTGTATAGTTATTTAAATTATGATGTATATGCATTATTAGTCTAGTAGTATTATTATGGTATAATATTAATATTTATGTGTTATGGTATATATATAAATATTAAAGTGGTATTATAATATTGTATTGGTATTTATGTGTTATTAATATTGTGAGATATACATGTGTTATTATTATAGTAGTATTGTTATTGTAGGTAAAGTATTATCATTATAATATATTAGAGCTATTATTATCACATATTTCTGGAATTTTCAACTATATCTTATGTTTATACTTAGAATCGTAGTATCTTAATATTTTAGTATTACTATTTTTTTTATCTTTGTTATTAAGTTTAAATTATTATATCTATTATCCAAAACCTCCCAAACTAGTATCATAAAATTTCTAAAATTTGGGAGCGTATTTTATAGAGTATTTTTGATTTTTAATCCCTATGATTTTATTGCGGGGGTATGAGCCTTCGGGCTTCACGTACCTTAAGCTCTGAGGGAATATTTGTATATATTTATTTATTTATTCATTTTTCATGTGTGTTTATTAATTCATAAAAGGAGTAGTTTAAAGACTTATTAAATTAACTTAGGGATAATTTAAAATTAATTAGGTACCGTTCGTAAGAACGGGCGCGTAGGGGGTGCTCGTACCTTCCCCTCGCGTAACCGAACTCCCGACCCCAACTCTGGTAATGTAGACCGATTCTACCCCTAACGGGGTAGTAATAATGTGTTCTAACCGCACTAAAGGTTAGTGGCGACTCCTACACCATGTTTTTCCATGAAAATATTAAATTGATTTTTAATTTCGCCGCCCGGGGCACACGCGACCCCGGGACGTCGCGACAATTATTATCAAGCTTTCATGTTTAGTAAACTATATATAATTTTTATTTTCCCAAATATTCCATTAATTGCGAAAAACAACTATTATTTTTATTTTTTATTTTTCAAGAAATTTCTAAAATCCATCTTCTTCTTCTGTTTTTTTTCAACACTTTTGTAATAAATTTGAGAAAAAAGAATTGGCATTGTTCACCTTGCAAGTAATAGTTTTATTTTCTATTTTTAATTTTTAAATAATTACAAAAAAAACCACATTATTTTTCACTTTTTTTTAATTTCCATAATCAAAATTTTATTATTATTTTCGATATTGGCTTTGCCATATAATTTTTTAAAAATTGAAAAACAATACATGATTTTAAAATTACTTGAAAATCTAGAAATAAAAAAAATTATTTTCCACAACTAAACAAATCCCGCATTTTCTATATTTTTTTAGTAAAATTTTAAAAAGTTTATAAATATTAGAAGCTAAAAATAAAAAAGAAAAGTTATTCTCCATAATTAAACAGACTCTTTGGTGCCTTTTATGTAACAACACAACATACCCTCATATGGAGTTGCATTGCTTCCGTGGCACCATTCTATTGGATAGAGAATAGAGAGTCATTTGCTGCTATTCGCAAGCACATCTCCAACTATATTTATCTCCATCTATTGCAAATCCCCCTTGAACTGAAGTCAAATCCTTTTAACTCCCTTCTCTATCTTAGTCTTGCGTATTTGTATTCATACAACCTCACACACATGCATCACATTACTTAACACACCATATCTAACTCAAAAATCATTACACATTCCTTAAAATTTAAAAATTCCTCCCAAATAAAAAAAAAATGAAAGGAATAATCCATCATCTTTTCTTCTTTTGTTATATTGTTGTTTTCATTAATTTTTTGTGATTTTGAAGAGAATGAAATACGAAATTATATATATTAAACCTTTTCTAAATCTAATGCTTGAAAATTTTATGTTTTCAAACATAACTTAATGCTAGGTTTGAGAAGAAAACAAGTGACCTAATCATAAAAAAGGGAACATAGTTTCATGCAGTTTTTCCATGTCTTTTTCAGGAAATACTCAACTTATGAATCACAAAAGGCTTGAATTTTCTCTCAGTTTACTGAAGGAGCTCTCAAGTAACTATGATGTCATTTTTGTAAGGAAAGTATCATAATGTACTTAATATATAATATGTTGTATCATTAACCACATGTGAGTTGAAAGATGGGATTAAATTGCCATACAAATTGGCAACAGAATCATTTAACAAATATTAGGTGCAGTGTTTAGTAATATTTTTCTAGCGTTTAGTAATATTTTTCTAGATCTATTCTAATAGTATAGAACCAACCCAGGTTTCCCACATTTGCCAATTTTAAATATGGGGTTTCCTTCGTTTTGTGTGTTGGGAGTTGGGGGGGGGGTGTTTGTTTTTAAAACCATACCTTCTGCACCACAATAGTAAGTTGATTTTGTGCCCAGATTTTGTGGGTCTAGCACCATGGCGATGGCGACCATGATGTGAAAGCATAATTTTAGAAATTACAAACAAACAATTGTTTACAAGCAGAAGAGAACAGTGATCTGACCTCCAGCCATAACTGCTCAAGTTTTCAAGAAAGGGATCTGAAATAAGAAAGAGAACTATGAAAAATAGAGAAAGAGATTAGGGAATTCTCTTTACTCCCACTATGTTTCAGAATATTAGAAGGAGTAGGGTTTTTGGCCATTTCTATATCACTGTAACCCAATACCATCAAGGGATTGTTGGTTTTCAAAATCTCTCGTTTGAATTTCAAATCATATTCAAAATCTTCCATTTGAATTTCAAACCATTGACTTAGTCTTAGGAGACTTAGTCTTAGTATATCAAGTAGTTACTATAAAATCTCATCTCTCATATTTGATTTTTTGAATAAAATAATAATTATAATAATTCAAATAATAGTATTTTCAAATAAAACAAGATGTGTTATGTGTGCCACTTAAAAGGCAAACATGCACGCTAACATTCTCCCACTTGGCTCACATGATACATCTTGAAGACTTTATGGGATGAGAAGTTCAAAATTGAATATGACCACAAAACTACTTTAACTTTTATAGAAAGATAATACATGAATCATGGTGGTTTTGTTTTGTTTTTTTTTTTTTTTATGTAGTAAACAATTCCTTGCATGTATCACAATGTACGACCTTTCTTAATAAAAACTTTATATGGTAACTCTTATGCATGACTTCTATAAGTCATTGCAAGTCTAATGTCCCAATGGACAATTTTAGGAACAAATACTATATGTGCACAAATAAATTGATTTTATCGACAATTAAATAAGAAATCAAGAACAAAGTGTACTAACCAATCCCATACTTTCCACATGTTTTGTAAACACTTTGATTAAGAGCCCTTTCGTCAAAGGGTCTGCCATCGTTAAATCAGTACTTATATGTTCAATGGTCACTTCTTGTTCTTTAATTCTTTCTCTGACAGCAAGGTACTTTATGTCGATGTGTTTACTTCTGCTCCCACACTTGTTGTTCTTTGAAAATAACACTGCTACCGAGTTATCACAATAAATCCTTAATGGCTTTGATATTGAATCCACAATTTGAAGCCTTGTGATAAAATTCTCTAACCATTTGGCCTATGAAGTTGCTTCAAAGCATACTATAAACTCTGCCTCGATAGTAGAGGATGCAACTATTGTCTGTTTGGTGCTCTTCCAAGATATAGCACCACCTACTAGCATAAAGACATATCCTGAAGTGGATTTCTTTGAATCTTGACGTCCGGAAAAATCCGAATCTGTATATCCAACCACTTCTAGATTGTCTACATGTTTATAAGTAAGCATGTAATCCTTGGTTCCTTGTAAATATCACATAACCTTTTTGGTAGCTTTCTAATGATCCATTCCAGGATTACTTTGATATCTGTCAAGCATTCCTACTGCAAATGATATGTCTAGTCTTATACAGACCTGTGCATACATCAAACTGCCAACTGCAAACGCATAGGGAATGTTTTCCATTTCTTCCTTTTCCAATATATTTTTCAGACACTAACTTAAGCTGAATTTGTCACTATTCAAAATGGGTGCTGCATTCAGCTTACATTCATTCATCCTAAATTTCTCAAAAACCTTTTCAATGTAGGCCTTATGAGATAGTCCTAATGTCCTTTGAGACCTGTCTCTATGAATTTCTATGCCAATGACATAAGAAGCTTCACCCAAATCCTTCATTTCAAAATTCTTAGAGAGAAATTGTTTCGTGTCATATAGCAATCTCAAATCATTGGTTGCAAGTAGGATGTCATCCACATATTGGACTAAGAAAAATAATTTTACTCCCACTGATCTTGAGGTATATGCAAGTATCCACAATGTTCTCCGTAAAACCAAATGAAGTAATAACATCATAAAACTTTAGATACCATTGTCGGGAGGCTTGCTTTAATCCATAGATTGACTTCTTTAATTTGCAAACCAAATTATTGCCTTGATCAGAACAAAATCCTTCAGGTTCTTTCATGTATTCATCTTCTTCAAGATCCCCATATAAAAATGTTGTTTTCACATCCATCTGATATCGCTCTAAATCAAAATGAGCTACAAGAGCCATGATTATTCTAAATAAGTCTTTCTTAGAAACTAGAGAAAAAGTGTTATGGTAATCAATGCCTTCTACTTGAGTGAATCCCTTGGCTACCAATTTGGCCTTATATCTCTCATTATTACCATTTGAGTCTCTTTTAGTCTTGTTGACCCATTTACAGCTTACAACTTTGACTCCCTTAGGTACTCAACGATATTCCAGACTTGGTTTTTAGCCATAGAATCCATTTCTTCCTTTATGGCATCATATCAAACACTAAAATTTTCCCCACTCATGGCTTGTGATACGATATGGGATCATCTTTAAGTCCAACATCAAAGTCGGACTCTATCAAGTATATACACGATAGTCGCTAGGAATAGCAAATCTTCTTACCCTTGAAGACCTCCTTAAAACTTGAGTTTGAGTGTCACCCATATCAAGTGGGTGTTGTCCTTTGGCCTCTAAATTGACTTATTCCTCTTGAGGTGGAGGTGGTATTTCTTGATTTGATTGTTCTTCTGAGACATCATATTGATCTTCTTGAAAGATAATCATTTTACCCTTATTCACAAATTCATTTCTTTATTCTGCTTTTCCTCCCACTCTATCTTTCGAGAAAGAGAGCTCCCACTAATGTCAATATCCTCAAGAAATTTTGCATTCCTAACTTCAACAATTCTAGGTGCGTGTGAGTGACAGTAAAATTTATAACCCTTAGAATTTTTTGCATAACCAATGAAGTATCCACTGAATGTTCTAGGGTCTAATTTCTTTAATTTTGGATCATAGATTCTGACCTCAACTGGACAACCCCATATGTGTAAGTGTCTTAAACTTGGTTTCCACCCTTTCCATAACTCAAATGGCGTTTTGGGAACCGCCGTAGATGGAACTCTGTTTAAGATATACACTACAATTTTTAAGGCCCCACTCCACAAATATAAGGGAAGATCATTGTTGCTTAACATACTCCAAACCATATCCATAAGGGTATGATTCCGCCTTTCTGCAACACCATTTTGGTAAGGTGATCCCGGCATAGTATATTGTGCAACAATACCCTCATCCTTAAGAAATTCTACAAATGGACCCGGTCTTTGTCCTGATTCTGTGTATCTTCCATAATATTCACCACCCCTATCTGATCTTACGATCTTAATACTTTTTTCTAATTGTTTCTCTACTTCTTTCTTAAATGTCCTAAATGCATCTAGTGCTTCATCTTTATTAAACAGAAGGTAGAGATACATATACTGAGTATGGTCATCAAGAAATGAGATAAAGTATCTTTGACCATTTAGACAAGGGATACTGAATGGACCACAGATATTAGTGTGTATGATCCCAAGTATTTCACCTCTTGGCACCTTTACTTGTCTTATTGGTTTGCTTACCCTTTATGCAACCCACACAAGTGTTGAAATCAGAAAAACCTAGAGTTTTGAGGACTCCATCATTAACTAATCTCTTCATTCTTTCAATGGAGATATGACCTAATCTCCAGTGCCATAATATAGAGGAGGATTCATCAATAATGGTACGTTTAGTACCAACATTATCATGCATTGTTAGGAGACTTTGCTCATAGATAGGATCTAGATTTAATTTGTACAAACCATTTATTAAACTTCCAGTGCCTATGGCAATTGAATTTTTAGATAAATAAACTATAGAGTTTACAAAATGAAATTGAAACTTCAAATGTGCTAGTCTAGAAATTGAAATTAAATTTTCGGAAAAAGAAGGTACATAAAAAGTGTTTTCAAGATCTAATTGAAATTTATTTTCTTAAACAAGCCTAAAAGTCCCCAATGCCTCAATGTGCGAACACATCTCATTTCTAGAATAGATGCCTTGTTCACTTCCCGTTGGTTTCCTTAGGCTGAGAAAGCCCTGCATGACATTAACAACGTGAATTGTAGTACGTGAATCAATCCACCATGTATTATGATGAGTATCGATGAAGTTAGACTCGTAACCCACAAGAACATTGAGATTACCTTTTTTCACAAGTCATTGCTTGTATTTCAAGCAATCTTTCTTTTGGTGCCCCTTTTTCTTACAGAAGAAGCATGCATCCCTATGGTCATTTTGTTTCAAAGACCCTTTTTCTTTCTTCTTCTTAAAAGGTTTACCATCAGCACCTTTACCTTTCTTACTGTAACGTCCCCCTTAACTTATCAAATAATAATCATAAATAATAATAATAATATCAACCCGAACCCGTGGGTAACGGGGATAGCCCCATCATAAACAACGGAAACCTAAGCAGCAGTAAGTATAAAATTACAACCATCCAACTATAAAACATAATACCAGAGTCTACTTACACCAAAATAACATACATTAATTTTCAATCTCCTATAACATTCCAAAAATAACTAGGATCTCACAATAAAAATAATCCTGATCCTAGTACAAAATCTTACCCTCCTAGTAGGGTAACTCAACAAACTCAACAGCGGTCATGACCCGCTGGTCTCTTAAGATCTCCTGAAAAATTAATTAAATTCGGGGTGAGACACTTCTCAGTAAGGGAAAATAAACTAAATACAGCTGTGTGGCAGCATGAACATTTAATGCAATTATACATATATACAGTACATTTCATATTTCTGTAAACGTTCATCATATCGTACTGAATAATTATATACTTTCATGATTGCTAATAAATCATATCATTCATAAAACGTCTGCTATAACTGATAATACTGAAAATATACCCAGGATGAATAGTTAGTTGGTGTCATGTATTATCCCCCATGACGGGTTGTGCAGCCCGAAGGCAGGACCCGACAATGGCTGGCCGCCCACTGCCGAGTCAAAAATATCTGTAAGTACGATAGGCTCGCCACACCCTGATTCAGAGTGCCAGTGGACGTCTAAAACTCTACACGAAAAGTCACATAGACTATCCATCTCCCACACCCTCGTGGGGTGGTTAGCACAAGTCTGATCATAGATATATGATCTATATTATAAGAACCCGAACCATGATATATGGGTTTATTGTATAAAAGAGGGGTAAAAAAGAAATTGTACAGACTTCGAAGATGAGGCCATAATTCATCGACGAAGGTTGAAGGCTTCTCGTCGACGAAATTCAGAGGCTCGTCGACGAAGCTAGTGAAGAATTCGTCAACGAGGGCACCAATTCATCAATGAAGCCCCTTGGGTCAAAGGCCTATAAAAGATATTTTTGGTTGCTTTGGGGCTAAGTTTCCCTAAACACATACACACACACACACTCTCTCTCTCTCTCTCTCTCTCTATAACTCAAAGCTCTCTCTCTCTCTCTCTTCTCAATTCCTTCGCTGTTTGTCGCCTGATTCGTAAATCCAAAGTTACTGTGAGGATCAGTGAAGGATTCTCTATCCTTCTAGCGGATCGAAATCTTGTTTCGAAGGATTTCTGGTTTCGGGCTAAAATCGAGGTAAGGCTCGGTTTTCATTTTTTATTCAGTATATGTGTAATAGTAAGGATTGTAAGCATGTACTGTACTGTGAGTTGTAGGTTTTGGAGTCTCGGTTCGTAGTTTTGGGAACCGTAGAGTTCATAGTTGGATTTTAGGTTAAGGTAAGGGGATTCTGTTTATATCAGTTCATTTTGAAATCAGGATCAGTAAGCTTGTAGGCTACGATCGTATGTATGTTTTGGTAACTTATTTTTGGAAATCTATCGGGTAAAAATGTGGGATTTTCGGGTTATAGTTTTTGGGAAAATTGGGGATTTCGAGTATCATCTCTACTTGGTTTGGAAAACTGTTAGTTACGTTGAAACTGTATTATTGAGGTGACCGTAATCCATATTTGCATAAATTGTATACTTGAAAGTGTAAGTGATATGATTTTCCATAAACCAAATAAGTGTGGTATGTATGGTTGTATGTATTTGTTCTAGGTATTTGTAAAACAGCTATGTGGCGGCTTATTACTATACGCTGAAATATATAGGAATGTGAGTTCCAAAATGCTTCCAGGGATTTGTAAAACAGCCGTATATCGGTTAACTACCATGGGCGAGAGTGGCCAGCTCTATATCCGGGGTGCGAAATATCACCAGTATGTTCCGATTGGTCACTGAAGGGTGTGTTCTACACCGTATGTAGCAATGTAATCACTGTGGGCCTGAGTCGTCGCAGCATAGTTGCGTGTGTAGCAATGTAATCGTTCTGAGACTAGGTGACCTTGTGTAGTTGCGTATGTAGCAATGAAATCACTATTGGGCCTGAGTCGTCGCATTGTAGTTGCGTATGTAGTAATGTAATCGATGTGAGACTAGGTGACCTTGTGTAGTTGCATATGAAGCAATGTAATCACTATTAGGCCTAATTTGTTGCATTGTAGTTGCGTATGTAGCAATGTAATCGATGTAAGACTAGGTGACCTTGTGTAGTTGCGTATGGAGCAATGTAATCACTGTGGGCCTCGATCGTCGCAGCGTAGTTGCGTATGTAGCAATGTGATCGCTGTGAGATGAGGTGACCTTGTGTAGTTGTGAACTAGTGTGACAGCACTGACCGTATGTTTTGGGTATTGTATGTACTGGAATGGTTTTTGTGAAAATACTGCAACTGTATGGAACTATATGTAATTGTATGAAATTGTATGGAAATGTTTCAAACTGTATCGTATTTTATAGTGTTATGAAGTATGTAAAATAACACTGGTATGCCACACACTGATATAACTTGTTTTCTTCCTTACTGAGAGGTGTCTCACCCCGAATAAATATAAATGTTTTTCAGGTCCTTTGGGTATCTGATGCTAGCATCCTAGTGTCCGAAAGCTAGGGGTGTCATTTAGCTACTACTAGTGCTTGATAGGTACGAGTTTTGTAACCGGGTTGTCGTGATGGGTTTTGTAGACGGCCATAGTATGCATGGTATTCATAGGGAATGTATACCCTAATGTTGTATAGACTCTGGTATAGTACTATATATATATAGAAAGACCATATTTCGCTATGTATTTTGATGAGTATGGATGTTTATATATATGTATATGAGGCCTCCATTCACCCCACGGGGTCGGACCCTCTTTTTGTGTTGTATCATGTATGTTTTAATTGATATAGAGACATGTTAGGATACTAAATTCACACTTGGGACCCACCTGTGGGTTCAGGGCATGACAGCTTGGTATCAGAGCTAACTAGCTTGCTAGGTCTTGTAGACTTGGTTAGGAGTATTGATGTGTACATACTAGAGTATAGGATGTAGGAAATGGGTAGTGTTGGTTGAGGGTTGTTCTGTTACTAGATTGAGATGTGTCGGAGGTATTCGTGTAAAGGCAGGGCAGACCATTGATGGATTCGTGTCGGTGTGACGGGACAGGCTTAGATCTATAAGAGTAATAGTTGACATGATTAGGTCTATGATTGTGTTAACTGTGTACGATATAGGAATTCTAACCAATTCCTATTCTGTTTTCATAATGGAACCCAAGGATAATAACTTGGAGAGTGGCTCCGAGGAGACGGCAAGCGATGAATCTCCTTCTGTGTCTCGTGGTTTGGCGAGACAGGTGATCCGAGAGATTAGGCAGAGTGTTAGGAAACGCGAGAGCTCTCCTATTGATGCGGGGTGTACCATCAAGAGGTTCACACGCATACACCTTCTGACATTCACGGGAGGACCTGATCCGATAGTGGCAGAGGACTGGCTTGAGAAGATCAAGAGGATTTTGAAAGTCCTCCACTGCACTGAAAAGCAGAAGGTCTTGTACGCAACCTTCCAGCTAACTAGGGAGGCAGGGCAATGGTGGACGGTGGTAAGTCTACTTGAGAAGCAGAGAACTAGTCCATCTGGTATGATGTGGGACCGTTTTAAGGAGGTATTTTTTGAGAGATACTTTTTGGTCTCCACTTGGGATGTGAAGGCTGATGAGTTTTCAGGCCTGACGCAGGGAACTTTGACGGTGCAGAGGTATGCTGTCAGATTTATCGAGTTGTCTCGATTCCCGCCGTACTTGGTTCCGAATGAGCACGATAGGTTCGAGAGGGGTTTAAGGAAAGACATCCGCCGTCTTGTGGGGATGCTGCAGATTCATGAGTTCTCTGTTCTAGTGGATAAAGCCACCATAATTGAGACCGGCCTTCGGGGAGATGAAGTGGTGCAGGTTCAGGGGAAGAGGCCAGTATCATCTGGTCCTCAGAGTGGTCATCGGCAGAGTCAGTGGAAGAAGAAGAAGAATTACAGCTCTGGTTATCGGCAGAACACTGAGCGGCCGAGTTCTCATGGGGATCCATCCTCCACACCATGCACCAAATGCCATAAATGGCATGATGGCGAATGTCAACCATTATGGGGTGTTTGCTACAACTGTGGCAAGTCAGGCCACATGGCGAAGAGCTATCATGAACAAAGGAGGATTATGCCTGCACAGAGCCAGAACCGTGGGAGTAATCAGATACCTTGAGGGAACTACCAGGCAACCACGGCTCTAGCGAGAATATATTCACTTACTCCAGCAGATGCGGAACATGCTGGGAACGTGGTGATAGGTACCATGTTATTACTTTTGAATACAGATGTTGTGTTATTTGATTCGGGGGCAACCCATTCCTTTATATCCGCTAGTTTTGTGAAATTGTGTGAGGTTGAAATCGGTGTGATGAATGAGATGTTGTCTGTAACTACGCCGACTGGGAGTGTAACGATTTGTAGTAAGATGTTAGGAAACTGCCCAGTTGTGATTCTGTAGAGACTGCTACCAACAAATCTGGTAGTATACGATATGTCGGGTTTCGACGTCATACTGGGAATGGATTGGTTGTTCTTTATTTATGTGGTGATTGACTGTTGGAAGAAGGTAGTAGTGTTCAGACCTCCTGGGAAGCAGGAGTATGAGTTTGTGGGATCGTGTGTGCGTTCGACGCCACAGATTCTGTCGGCACTACAGGCGAGGAGGCTACTCTGGGACGGATGTCAAGGGTACTTAACTTGTGTGTAGGAACCGCCGCGGGATGAGTTGAGACTCGAGGACATTCGGGCAGTCAGCGAGTTCCTAGATGTGTTTCCAGATGATTTACCTGGTTTACCTCAAGATCGTGAGGTGGAGTTTGCGATAAAGTTGCTGCCTGGTAAGCACCGATCTCTAAAGCTCCGTACCGGATGGCTCCATCGGAACTTCAAGAGTTGAAGGAGCAGTTGCAAGAACTACTGAACCAGGGTTTTATTCGACTGAGTGTTTCACCTTAGGGAGCTATAATGTTATTTGTGAAGAAGAAGGATGGGTCAATGCGTATGTGCATTGACTACCGTGAGATCAACAAAATGACGGTGAAGAACCATTACCCTTTGCCTCGTATAGATGATCTCTTTAACCAGCTGTAGGGAACGTATGCCTTTTCAAAGATCGACCTACGGTCAGGGTATCATCAGGTGAGGGTTAGATCTAAGGACACAGTTAAAACTACTTTTCGAACCAGATTTGGCCACTATGAATTCATGGTTATGCCGTTTGGGTTAACCAATGTGCCATCAGTATTCATGGATCTGATAAACAAGGTATTTCATAAGTACCTGGATCAGTTCATAGTGGTGTTCATCGACGATATTCTAGTATATTCGAAGAGTACGGAAGAGCATGAATACCATTTGAGGTTGGTACTACAAATTCTGTGGGAGAAGAAATTGTTTGCTAAGCTGAAAAAGTGTGAGTTCTGGTTGAATCAAGTCACATTCTTAGGCCATGTGGTGTCTAGGGGCGGTATCTCCATTGATCCTAGTAAGATTGAAGCTGTGGTCGACTGGGTTAGACCAAAGAGTGTGCAGGAGGTTCGGAGTTTTCTTGGGCTAGAGGGTTACTATCATCAGTTCGTGGAGGGTTTCTCTAAATTGTCTGGACCTCTGACATGATTGACTAAGAAGGGGGTGAAGTTTGATTAGACTAGTGATTGTGAGTAGTGCTTCCTCGAGTTGAAGCACCAGCTGCTTACGGCTCCAGTATTGACCATTCCTTCGGGGGATGGGGGTTTTGTGATCTATAGCGACACATCCCTGAAGGGTTTGGGTTGTGTACTTATGCAACAGGGTAAGGTGGTAGCTTATGCTTTTCAGCAACTTAAGGAGTATGAGAAGAATTACCCTACATTGACCTAGAGTTAGCTGCTGTTGTTTATGCCTTAAAGATTTGGCGACATCATCTGTACGGTGTTCAATGTGAGATTTTCACTAACCACAAAAGTCTCAGGTACTTTTTCATGCAGAAGGAGCTGAATATGAGACAGAGGCAGTGGCTAGAATTGATTAAGGACTACGATTGCACAATCAGTTATTACTCAGGAAAGGCTAATGTGGTAGCAGATGCATTAAGTTGGAAGTCAGAGCATGCAGCAGTAACTGCAGTTATAGTTCAGCATCATGTCAGATGAGATCTGGAAAGCCTTGGCATAGAGTTGGTGTCTAGTGATCATCAGGCTTTCATGGCTAGCTTGGAAATCCAACCGACTTTGTTTGACCATATTAAAGCTGCGTAGGCTAATGATGTGGAGTTAACTAAGATTATGGAGAAAGTGTAGCAGGGTTTGCCTGCAGATTTTAACATCTCTGACCGAGGTATGTTAAGGTTTGGGACCAAGCTATGTGTTCCAAAAGACGATGAGATCAGAAGGACAATTCTGGAGGAAGCGCATCGTTCTCTGTATACGGTACATCCGGGTAGTACGAAGATGTATCGGGATTTACGCGAGTCCTTCTGGTGGAGTGGTATAAAGATATTGCCCGGTTTGTAAAGCAGTGTCTAACATGTCAATAGGTGAAAGTTGAACATCAGAGGCCGGCAGGGCCGTTGCAGCCTTTGCCTATTTTGGTATGGAAATGAGAGCACATTTCCACAAACTTTGTTACCAGATTACCGACAGCGCTTCACGGGCAGAATACTATTTGGGTAATTGTGGACAAGTTGACAAAATCTACTCACTTTGTACTGACGAAGGTTAGCTACCCTTTGAGTAGGCTAGCTGATATGTACGTGCATGAGATTGTGAGATTGCATGGGGTACCGGTGTCCATTGTTTCAGATCGAGATTCGAGGTCTACTTCTCGATTTTGGAAGAGCTTGTAGGAAGCATTGGGGACGAAACTTACTTTCAGTACGACGTTCCACCCCCAAACTGATGGATAGTCAGAGACACCGATACAAATTTTGGAGGATATCTTACGGGCTTGTGTATTGGACTTCGGTGGTAGTTGGATTCAGTTTCTGCCACTAATGGAGTTTGCCTATAACAATAGCTTTCAGGCTAGTATAGGGATGGCACCGTTTGAGGCTTTGTATGGTCAGAGGTTTCGATCTCCTTTGTATTGGGATGAGGTTGGTGAACGTCAGGTTTTAGAACCTGAACTCGTGCAGCAAGCATTTGAGAAAGTAGGTTTGATCCAAGAGAGGATTAGATCAGCTCAGAGTCGATAGAAGAGTTACGTGGATGTTCGCCGCCGTGAGTTGGAGTTCGAGGTAGGGGGCAAAGTATTCCGTAGAATCGCTCCGATGAAGGGAGTGATGAGATTCGGAAGGAAGGGCAAGTTGAGCCTGAGATATATCGGACCATTCGAGGTCATTGAGCGAGTGGGTCCTGTCGCCTACAGAGTTGTACTACCCCCAGCACTCTCGAGGGTCCACAATGCATTTCACGTATCCATGCTGAGAAGGTACGTGTTGGATCCATCTCATGTTATCAGTTATGATGAGTTGGAAATCGAGGATACTTTAGTGTATGAGGAAATACCTATTCAGGTTCTAGACCGTAAAGTTTAGAAGCTTCGTACCAAAGAAATACCATTGGTAAAGGTATTGTGGCAGAACCATGAGGTTGAGGAAGCTTCTTGGGAACTGGAAACGGAAATACACCGGAAGTATCCACAGTTGTTTTAAGTAGTACTTGGATAGTCTTGTTGTATTGTAAGCTCTCGAGGCCACGTATGTGTGTAACCATGGTATTTCTCCACCATAAGCGAGGGTATGTATGTGTATGTGTCACGGTGCTGCGTATAAATGGGCACCGTGTTCTCTAGAGAATGTATGTTTGTAATGTAACAGGGCTGCGTATAAATGGCCAATGTATTCTCTAGAGTGTGTATGTATGTATCGTAAAGGGACTGTGTATAGATAGGCACCGTTTCACCTCAGAGTATGTGTGTATGTAGTAGTATGGATGTGATTGTAAAGAGAGATTGCAAATTTCGAGGATGAAATTTTTGTAAGAAGGGGAGGTTGTAAGAACCTGAACCATAATATATGGGTTTATTGTGTAAAAGAGGGGTAAAAGTGGAATTGTACATACTTCGTCAACGAGGCTATAATTCGTCGATGAAGGTTGAAGGCTTCTCATCGACGAAATTCAGAGGCTCGTCGACGAGTAAACACCAAGAGGGTTAGGAAAAATGGAAATATCTAGTTCGTCGACGAGGCCATCGGCTCGTCGACGAAGCTAGTGAAGAATTCGTCGATGAGTGTACCAATTCGTCGATGAAGCCCCTCGGGTCAAAGGCCTATAAAAGATATTTTTGGTTGCTTTGGGGCTAAGTTTCCCTAAACACTCTCTCTCTCTCTCTCTCTTTAGAACTTGAAGCTCTCTCTCTCTCCTCGATTTCTTCGCCGTTTGTCGCCTGATTCATAAATCCGAAGTTGCTATGAGGATCAATGAAGGATTCTCTACGTTTCTAGCGGATCGGAATCTTGTTTCGAAGGATTTCGGGTTTTTGGGCTAAAATTGAGGTAAGGCTCGGTTTTCATTTCTGATTCAGTATATATGTAGTAGTACAGATTGTAAGCATGTATTGTACTTTGGTTTGTAGGTTTTGGAGTCTCGGTTCGTAGTTTTGGGGACCGTAGAGTTCGTAGTCGGATTTTAGGTTAAGGTAAGGGGATTTTGTTTATATCAGTTCATTTTCGAAATCAGGATCGGTAAGCTTGTAGGCTACGATCATATGTATGTTTTGGTAACTTATTTGGGGAAAACTATCAGGTAAAAATGCGGGATTTTCGGGTTACAGTTTTTGAAAAAATTGGGAATTTCGGGTATCATCTCTACCTGGTTTGGAAAACTCTTAGTTACATTGAAATTGTATTATTGAGGTGACCGTAAACCATATTTGCATAAACTGTATACTTGAAAGTGTAAGTGATATGAGTTTCCATAAACCAAATAAGTGTGGTATGTATGGTTGTATGTATTTGTTTCAGGTATTTGTAAAACAGCTATGTGGCTGCTTATTACCGTACACTGAAATGTATAAGAACGTGAGTTCCAAAATGCTTCCAAGGATTTGTAAAACAGTCGTATATCGGTTTACTACCGTGGGCGAGACTGACCAGCTCTATATCTGGGGTGCGAAATATCACCAGTATGTTCCGGCTGGTCACCAAGGGGTGTGTTCTACACCGTATGTAGCAATGTAATCACTGTGGGCCTGAGTCGTCGCTGCGTAGTTGCGTGTGCAGCAATGTAATCGCTATGAGACTAGGTGACCTTGTGTAGTTGCGTATGTAGCAATGTAATCACTATTGGGCCTGAGTCGTAGCATTGTAGTTGCGTATGTAGTAATGTAATCGATGTGAGACTAGGTGACCTTGTGTAGTTGCGTATGGAGCAATGTAATCACTATTGGGCCTGATTCGTCGCATTGTAGTTGCATATGTAGCAATGTAATCGATGTGAGACTAGGTGACCTTGTGTAGTTGGGTATGGAGCAATGTAATCACTGTGGGCCTCGGTCGTCGCAGCGTAGTTGCATATGTAGCAATATAATCGCTGTGAGATGAGGTGACCTTGTGTAGTTGCAAACTAGTGTGACGACACTGACCGTATGTTTTGAGTATCGTATGTATTGGAATGGTTTTTGTAAAAATAGTGGAACTGTATGGAACTATATGTAATTGTATGAAACAGTATGGAAATGTTTCACACTGTATCGTATTTTATAATGTTATGAAGTATGTAAAATAACACTGGTATGCCACACACTGATATAACATATTTTCTTCCTTACTGAGAGGTGTCTCACCTCGAATAAATATAAATATTTTTCAGGTCCTTCTGGTAGTCGAAACTAGCATCCTAGCGTCCGAAAGCGAGGGGTGTCGTTTAATTACTACTGGTGCCTAATAGGTACAAGTTTGGTAACCGGGCTGTCGTGATGGGTTTTGTAGACGCTTGTAGTATGTATGGTATTCATAGGGAATGTATATCCTAATGTTGTATAGACTCTGGTATAGTACTGTATATGTATAGAAAGACCGTATTCCGCTGCATATTTTGATGAGTATGGATATTTATGTGTATGCATATGAGGCCTCCATTCACCCCACGGGATCGGACCCCTTTTTTGTGTTGTATCATGTATGTTTTAATTGATACAGAGACAGGTTAGGTTACTAAATTCACACCTGGGACCCACCTGCGGGTTCGGGGCATGACATATATAGCTTTGGTACCGAACTCCTGAAACTAAACTAAACTAACATTCGGGTTCTGATAACATATAAAACATGATATTATAGCATTTTTCATAATTTCATAAATACGGTCTTGCGCCAAAACCATTTCATAAATACGGCCTCGCACCGAACATTTCATAAATACGGTCTCGCGCCGAAATCATTTTATATATACGGTCTCGCGCCGAAATCATTTCGTATATATATCATTCTGAAAGTAAATCAATTATCATGTATTTGCCAAAATCATCACAATATACTGTATCTTTGCATAACTCCTGGAAACATGCTTTATTCGTAAAATTTCGTCATATCATTACTTTTCATGAAAAATAACATTCATGCCTCACAAGTTGAACAATTCTGTACATTTCATTCTAAAATCACATTTTCCGTATAATAGCAGTATTTTCCCAATAACATACATTTTCTCAATAATATTCAAATATCATGCATATTCCCCGAAAATTACTTTGATGATAATAATAATAATAATACGTGTGGAAAAATAATTGTTTTAGTTTATTCCCTTACCTGACAACTAAAAAGCCCCTATGTATTCCTGGACTCACATCCGTAGGATTTCTTGATCAATACCCTGAAAATGAAAACTCCCAGTACTAAACTTTAGTATTTTCACGTGTATATCATTTCCTATAACTATAGTAAGACCAAATTCGGCATAAAAAGTCTTACCTCAACTCAAGGATGAATTCCAACTTGCTTTCACCAACGATCCGCTTTGGAGATTTGGAGACAGCTTCCTCAAGAGCGTCGTGGTGGCTTCAGATCGTCGAACTAGTGGAAATCCGGCCCGAAATTGAAGAGAGAAGAGAGAGAAATTGAAGGGAGAGAGAGAGTATGAGTGAGGATTTTCTTAATTTTGGCATTTAAATATGGGTTTTTGCTATTTATAGGACTGGATTCGTCGACGAGACACGTCACCTTGTCGGCGAGTCCTGTGGAAAATTTGTCAACGAACTTACACCTTCGTCGATGAATTTCAGACTTCCCAAAATCCTCTCTCGGTATCTTCTCGTCAACAAAATTTGGCTTCGTCGATGAGGCCCTCTTGTATCCTCGTCGACGAAACCGCTATGTTTGTCGACGAGGACCTAACTAATTTAAATACCATCTCCCCTTCCTCTCTATTATTTAAATACCATTATTATTCAGGTTGTCACACTTACCTTGTCCCTTTTTGTGAGTGACAAAATTGGCACTCTCCAGATTTTCATGTTTCATCCTCTCCTCTTCTTGCACACATATAGTCAGTAGCTCATTAATAGACCATTTTTCCTTATGTGTGTTGTATGATATTTAAATGGTTCATATGCTGCAGGGAGAGAGTTAAATATGAAATGGACAAGAAAAGATTCTGTAATCTCAATCTCCAAGGACTTAAGGTGGGCTGCAATGTCCCTTATTTCCATGATGTGCTCATGCACACTCTTAGATTTGTGATGTTTCATCACTAACTACTTGTTCATTAGGGTGCTAGAAAGTGCCTCGTCAAAACTAACAAATTGCTTTTCAATAGCCTTTATGTAGTCCTTGACATAGTCACACTCAAGAATTGACCCTCTAATGCTCTTGCTAACATGCGACTTGATGATAATTAGACATAGATGGTTGGATTTCTCCCACCGTTCATACCCCAATTGATATGTAGTAGAACTTGATTTCGTAGGTACTTCTAGTTTGTTAATACGGAGTGCTAGATCAATATCCATGCACCCTAATGTCTAGAGGATTTTGTCCTTCCAATCCAAAAAATTTTCACTGTTCAAAATTGGAATATAAGAATCATTACTTAGAATAGAAGTAACAGCAACTGTAATAACCAAGATATTTAATTAATACTTTGAAACAAAACTATAGTTTGAACCAACCAATGTTAGATTCAAAAGCAAAAATCTAAACATTTCCTATGGGTATAGGTTGCATAATGCATTAGATATGCTTATACTTTATAATAAGACTAGTAGAATAAGGAAACCTATACCTGTGGGTATTTAGTATTCCCTTTCTTAATCACTATCTTATTCTAATCATATCAAAGAAAATAATTACATCCCTGTAGGGTAAAGTAATCATCAATTATGACTTAACTGCAATGTGGATTTAAAGCCAATTTATAAAAAATATATATATCTCTATGTCATAAAATTGTTGTAGCTAATTTTTAATACACAATGATATTCTTTTTTCTTGATATAGTTCAATCCATTATTTAGAAACTTTAATATTCTAGGTCTATTTTACTATAGATACGAATAGCACTACCAAGTAAGTTCCTAGGAAAAATTTTTCTTTCCTAGACAGAACTTCAAGATTCCCAGCGAAGATGGAGGGGTCACAAAGGTCACGCTTAAAATCCAATCTCCTAGACAGAATCTCCTTAGCTGTACACATCCATACCCCTCAACAAATAGTCCATTAATATAATTAAGGCTTATATAATCATGTATTTCAATACTAATGTACATGAAATAAAATACAATTTTAACAATAATAAGCCTAATTAATAAAGACATATATTGGCATTTACATAAAAATTTAATAAATGCGCAAATAATAATCACAATTATAGGCCAATAAAAATTAATAAATGCATATATGACATACATTAAATATTTATGCACAGGTTTTTTTTTTTTTTGGTTTGACCGGTCAAAGGATTGACCGGTTTGGTCTGGTGAATGGTCAACTGGTTCGGTCAATAGGTTCACTGAACCGGGCTAAGCTCTGTCCAGATGTGTGGATCTAGTACGGGTACGGGTCAGGTTGGCAGAGTCTCCCATACACATTTTATCGGGTCAGACCTTAGAGTGGGCTAGCCTATTTGACCAATGGCTCGGGCTCTATAAACCTAACTGGTTTGTTTACTGAACTGGGCCAAGCCCAAATCCCACGTCCCGTGAGCTTCAACAAGGCTCTTCTCCTCAATGGGCCGGATACAACCCACAACCCAATACCCTAGGCCTAAAAGACACAACCCACGCCGTTTCAACCCTCTTTGGCGCTCAAGAAACCCTAGCGCCGTCAGCCCTTCCTTGTCTCTTGATCCGGCACGACTTCACTTCCTCACGGTGACTTCACTGTTATGCGAAAAACTCAACACAAAAACTTTCTCATAAAACCGAGACCACTCAGTGAACAAACCAAACAAAAATAAAATCTCTCTTTGGAAAGAAAAACATGTTGTGAGATTGGTAAAATAAACACAATACATAAACCGAGTTTGCATATTTAAGAACAATGCATGCCATGTAACGACCCAGTCCTTTATATGGACCAGATGTTAACACTCATACAGGATACATGTACCTGTTAAATGTACATAAACAATCCGCCCTAAATAGGGACATACAGGTGTAACTCATACATAACTGTAATGTAAATGTTGCAGAAAAACAAAAACATTCATCAGGATTTCTAATAGACATATACCAGAGTTTACTAACTATATCCTCAAATAGATACTTAAAATACAACCAATCTTACAATCTCCCAAAAATTTACTCCAACTAAGTTTGTTACACCAGTAAAATACTTACGTAACTAAAACCAAAAACCACCTTCCCAATTCCTATGGCAACTAGGACTGACGTCTTGAAGGAACTGAAAACAAAGGTTGTATGATGGTGTGAGACACTTCTCAGTAAGGCGGAAGATATTACAAGCAGGGTGTGATCACATGCGTTTATTTCAATTTCAAAACTGGTACATACAACGAACATTTTCAATATAACGCAACAGATATATCAACATAAATACTATAAATTCTCCCCATAAAAGCTTTTAAATCATGTATACGAATATTAGAACGACGACCAGCTTGGTACGACATATTACGCCTATTTACCCCGTGGCACGGGTTGTGCACCGATAACTCTAACAATGCCCTATTCGTGCAGGCACTAATCCGACAGCCTCCCCACGTCTATTATTTCACCAGTGTTTCCATTACTCCTGCAAGCCGACTATCTCCATACCCACACTGATTTACATGTGTGGTTGCACTATACTATACTAGCAACGGAACCGAGCCATTAGTAACGAGAGTATTTATCAACCCCTTTACACTGAAGTATGTTTCAACTCCTTTACTGAAGTGTCTTTCAACTCCTTTGGTAGCAAGTTGTGGTTCCATTTATCATAAATACATTTATAATAAAACATAATAACCTATGCAATTCTAGTATTTTCGCAAACTCATATAATCACATTAGGTATAAACCGGCACACACGCTCTCAGTTTACCCTTTTTACGTACATAACACGGTATAAAATGGACACCTATTTTCCACATTTTCTGTATAGAAAAATAGAACTCTAGTTCCCATAATTCATACAAGTAGTATAAAAGATTCTCATATTCCATTTCAATACACATGTCACACTAGTTTGATCAAAAGTCCGCTTATTAGTACATAATACAACAACCATCATTTAAATGAGAAATAAGGGATCAAGCATCTCATATAACAATATTAATGCAAATAAAGGATTTTTGTAAAATTTGGAGATCATACGCCAAAATCCGTATTTTTATGAAAAATCGTAAAATCACAAAACCGACATTTTTATCTCGTGAAATTTAGCAAATAAGTAATCAAATCATACATATAAAAATAAACTAACTTTTTAACGGTTTAGTTTTACAAAAAGACTGTTGTAAACAAATTTCCCTCACCTTAAATCCGAAAATGGAAACACATACGAATTGGTCCAAAACAACGACTCGGAATCCTCGAAATCTACAAACCACAGAACATTACTTCACTACAATCTCGACTACTATCTAACTACCTAATCAAAAATGGAATCAGGTCCTTATCTCGATTTTTGGGAAAATTTGAAAATCTTAAAAACGACAATCTGATCCACTATATTTGTAGAGTTTCCTCTCTTGATCCCCACAAGAACCTCTGATCGTTGAAACGGACAACGAACGGCGAAGGATCGTAGAGAGAGAGAGTGAGAGAGAACCCACTGGTTCTAGAGAAAGAGATAGCTTTTGAGTTTTCTTAACCCTTAAGCAACTAAAAATGATATTTATAGGGCCTTTGACCAATTCAAACTCGTCAACGAGGTGGCACCTTTGTCGATGAGCCAGCCACGCAGTTCGTCGACGAAGCCATACCTTTGTTGATGAGCCCCACCCGGATATTTCTTTGGCTCGCTCGGTATTTCCTCGTTAATGATGCTCTGAATTTCATCGATGAGGTACTGAAGGGACTTTATCGACGAACTTTCTACCTTCGTCGAAGAACCCTGCTGGAATACCCCCCCCCCCTTTTTTATCTATTTTCCTTATTTACAGATTTGGGTCTCTACATGCTTAGTGAATTTCATCATAGAAATTAATACTATAATATCAAAATCAATTTCTTGAAAAATAATTTCATGCGATTTTAGAATAATAGAAACTAAGCAATATGGCATGGAGTTGGCTCTAATACCACTAATGAAAGCATAATTTCAGAAACTACAAACAAACAATTGTTTACAAGCGGAAGAGAACAGTAATCTGACCTCCAGCAATAACTACTCAAGTCTTCAAGAAGGGGATCTGAAATAAGAAAGAGAACTATGAGAAATAGAGAAAGAGATTTGGGAATTCTCTTTACTCTCACTGTGTCTCAAAAGAGTAGAAAAAGTAGGGTTTTTTGGTCAGCTCTATATCACCATAAGCTAATATGTGTGACTCAATGGTTAATCACATGCCCTATTTATAGACTGGTCAAGACCCCATCCACTGAGAGATTTCCTCTCACATTTCCTACCATCAAGGGATTGTGAGTTTTCAAAATCTCTCATTTGAATTTCAAATCAGATTCAAAATCTTCCATTTGAATTTCAAACCAACGACTTAGTCTTAGTATATCAAGTAGTTACTGTAAAATCTCATCTCTTATATTTGATTTTTTGAAAAAAATAATAATTATAATAATTTAGATAATAGTATTTTCAAATAAAACAAGATGTATTATGTGTGCCACTTAAAAAGGAAACATGCGCGCTAACATGATGAAGAATTGCATGTCACGGAACATGGTAGTAATCTAAAATTTCATGTTTTTGCACAAAAAGAAAAACAATTAGACAGATCCTAACACATCACAGTGACAATTTGCAAGAAACTAAGCCAAGCTTATGTAGCTCAAATCACATAAAAAGATGCACAAAAGATAAAACTAAATAGAACAATTACAAATGCTTATTATGAACAAATTGACTAAGATATATAGCAGTTATCTCCCATGCAATTAAAAATGAAATTAAAAAGGTTTATATTTTCAAAAGACACCTCAATAATAAGCCAACATTGTCGCAAGTGACAGCTAGAGTTATTTTGTCACATAGACAATAGAGCATTTTACGAACTGTGCGGCCAACCACCCAGGCATAGTATCAGCAAACAAAGGACTTCGCTAGGATTAACCAATATTCATGTCACAGGATGGCAGCTTATGGCATAGGGTATTAATGTCTTATGGTTTCAGGCATACTGATGTTATCAATACTCCGTATATAAAATAATTGGCCAGTCTGTGAGAAAATGGTCTCCAGACCAAATCTAAACTCTCAATTTTTTCTCCTTTCCCAGATAATCAAGTTGAATATAGGTTTGCAACATGGGATCAAAGCCACAATTTCCAGTATTGTTGCCCATGTGTACTATATGACTTACAAATCATCGTATTCCCTATAATGAGTGCTACTCATCATTTGTTCACATCTCCATTGCGAGTGGATTGTACATTCGACGAGTGTTAAGGCTTGACATACATGATTGGCCCACATATTAACTTAAACTTTTACGTGAACTGGTCTCTATGCAAGTGCGCTAATATGACCCTTTTTGAGGTAAACCTCAATAATTCTAGTGCCAAGTATTCTTTAGATAATTCTACTCCAAGTAGCCATCAGAGATTCTATTTGTCTAGACTCCTTATCCTGCTCTCATTCCTTTGGAAGTCGATCATTTGAAGGTTTAATAATAATGAACGATGTAAGAGAGAAATTGACACAACAATCAAACCACCACTTAGACACTTTTTCATCAGATTGTGGCTTTGGAGACTAGTCTAGCTCAAACTTGGATATACCTACTACTTATCAAAAAGGTACCATATCTTGTACTGAAAAAATCCTTAATCACTTGTCCACTTTCTAATTAGGTATCCTTGACTAGTCCTACTATTTGTTCTTCTTCCTTGTCTATTTCCTTTGTTTCTATCCCAACTCGCATTGAGACCTTTGCAAATCTTGGATGGAAGCATGCTAGGAGAAATTGAGATGGAGACCTTGACTTCTCAAGGGACATCAGAATTGGGGGATCTTCCTCCAAATAAATACCTAGTTATGTGTCTTTGGGTACATGCTTCTTGATAAGTCAACACCTACCATTACTCCTCCAATCAAGCCATCAATCACTCCGCCGACCAAGCCTCCATTATCTCAGTGAATATTGGCTAAGATTACTCCAAAGTCACTGTGTATAGCTCCTGCATTCATCATTGATTATGTATAAAAAGCCATGTATAACAATGTATTATTAAGTAGAAAATATACAAAATTAATAATTCTCTTCATGGTATCAGAGCGCGCCGATTCCTAAAATCGACAAGTCTCTACAACCTCTCCGCCGACGAATCTACGCCATGAAATTTCTACACCGGAGCCATATTCTACTCGGGGTGCTTGACCACACCTGCATTGCACTTCCCTCCTAGCTTGCATCCACCTTCAACTTCCATAGAAAATTCATGGTTTGTCCCTTATCCTTGACCTCGGCGGCAAGTTTTTCTGGGTCGACTGCGACCAAAACTACATCTCTTCCTTCTACCACCTTGCTCGTTGTCACTCCTACCAGTGCTACCTCACCAAAGCCAATGGCTACGCAACGACTGCTTCTCCACCCCCAACCTTTGCTACAACAACAACACCTGCGGCGTCTTCCCCGGCAACTCTCAGCCACATTTGTGTAGCGCAGCCCTCATCTCAAATTCAACATTTTAAGGTCCAATTAAACTTCTCTCTTGACACCACCGTCCATTAATTAAATATTTTTCTGCATCTCTAATTCAATAATCCAAGCCCCACTTCCAATTAAATATTTTATATTCTGACATGACTCCATATATTAAATACTTTCCTGCATCTCCAATTTATCAATTCAAGCCCCACTTCTATTTCAAAAATTCTAGCCCCACTTCCAATACAATAATTCAACCCATCCATTAAATACTCCCTTCCTACAGACCCATACTACAGGCTTTACACCCATCTCCTCATTCACTTTTCTAGCCATTTGTCCTCTTCCACATTTTCCCTTAATAAAACCCAGACTCTTGTACTCCTATATATACATACAGCTAGCTTATCTTCTCCCATATTTTAATTATGGTTGAATACAGTGAAGCTACAGTTATATCTGCCAGCGATAATACTCATGTTGTCTAAATCAATACATCCACACTTATTACTTCCAAACTTTCAAGCGGCGGAAACTATTCAATGTGGAACTCCCAGATGACAAATCTTCTTCTTGGGTATAGTCTCATGGGATTTATAGATGGAACTCATCCATGCCCACTAGTTAATGATCCAAAGTGTAAAATTTGGATTCATCAAGATCGACTATTACTTCTTGCTATCCAAACAGCTGTCACTGGACCTATAGGACCAATTATATCTTGATGCAAAAATGCCGAGGAAGCATGGCGCAAACTCAAAACTACCTATGCCAACAAATCTAATACTCGGATGGTTAGTCTAATTGATTCCCTCACCAAGGTCAGTCAAGCAAGAAAGACCATTTCTGAATTTATGCAAATTATTAAAACCATTATTGATGATTGCTATAATTGGGCACAATATGAGTGATGGAGAAATTGTGGTACATACGCTTAATGGTCTCACCGATGCTTACAAGGAACTCAAAGCTACTTTACATGCAAGAGAATGACCCATCTCCTTTGAAGAATTAGTAGAAAAACTCATGGCCTATGAAACGAGCCTCAAGCAATTACACTCAACAGACTCTCACATCATTACCCAATATTCACAAAAGAAACACAGCAAGAGAGGCAGTAATAGCACCTTCAATTCCTTTCCAAACCAGTCTCGATTTAGAGGAAACAATAATGGCTACATAGGGAACAACAACAATCAACTCCAACAGAATTCCTATAGAAACCGGGGCAAACCAAATTTTTCCAGCAATTTACAAACTCAAGGACTCTTGTCAAACTACTCAAATCAGACTTTGCGACCTAACTTCAATGGGAATCAATCTCGAGTTGTCTGTCAATTGTGTGACAAGCCTGGTCATGTTTCCAAAGTATGTAGATCACGTTCCTTACCCATGACTTGGCCATAAGCCAACTTCACGACTCATGACACTCCGAATAATCAGTCAGGTTGGATAGTTGACTCCGAGGCATCTTATCACATCACCTCAGATTTGCATAACCTATCCATTCAGTCTGAGTACGGTGACAATGATGATGTCATGGTTGGAAATGGTAATAACGTTCCTATCACTCATATTGGATTTACTACTCTTAATTCATGTGATTCCACTTTCAAACTCAATAATGCTTTTTATGCACCTAACATCAAGAAAAATCTTCTTTATGTCTCTCAATTTTGCTCTTAGAATAACACCTCTATTGAATTTTTTCCTGATTTTTTTTCTTGTGAAGGATCTAACCACGGGGGCATCCTTGGTGTGAGTCCAAAATAGAGGAAACGTTTATGAGTGGCCTACTTCAGTTAACAGAACAACCTCTTCACCACAACACTTGGCTCTCACAACAACCCTGTCCAGATCCAAATTTCCCACCATTAGTCTCTAGCACAGTCGTCTTGGTCATCCATCCTTTAAAATTCTTCATCAAATCATTGCATCTTATAAACTACCTTTCTCTAAGTCCGGTTCCTTGTCTCATCATTGTAATGCATGCTTATGTAATAAAAGTCACAAACTCCCTTTTGGTGTCTTATCCTTAACTTGTTCTAGACCTTTGGAAACTCTATTTATGGATGTTTGGGGTCCTGCTCCTCTCCCCTCCTTTGATAATTTTCACTATTATGTTATTTTTGTGGATTACTTTACTAAATATACTTGGCTGTATCCTATCAAGAAAAAACCGGATGTTACTTCTATATTTGAACGATTTAAATCTATTGTTGAAAATTATTTTTCTACAAAGATTAAAACAATTTATACAGATGGAAGTGGCAAAGCCACCAGTCTCGGACATTTTCTCTCACGAGTTGGTATTCAACATCTCAAATATCCTCCCCATACCCCAGAACATGTCGGCACGGCTGAGCGTAAACATCGCCATGTTGTTGAAACTGCACTAGCCTTGCTACATCATGCATATGTTCCACTCAAATATTGGTCCTTAGCAATTCAAGTCGCCGTTTACTTTATCAACTGAATGCCCTCTCCGGTAACACATAACCAATCTCCATTCTCTCATCTCTTTAAGTAGTCACATAATTATTTATCATTGAAAATATTTAGTTGTCTGTATTATCCATGGTTGTGCCCTTACACCTCTTTCAAACTCCAACCACAGTCCTGTCCTTGTATATTCATTGGCTACTCAACTCCACATCATGCCTATATGTGTCTTGATCCCTCCACTAATAAACTCTACATCTCTAGACATGTTGTTTTTTTGGAACACACATTTCCCCTTCATAATATCAAGTCTCACACTGCATTTCCTTTCATCTTACCTTCCTTCACCAATTGGTTATCTAAATCAACTTAGGTGTCCACTCCTACAACTTCTCCTAATCACTTCCAAGTGCTTGTCACCTCCATCCTTTGAATTGAATCTATATCTCCTCCTCTTATTTCTACTTCGCATGGTGAGGCTTCTCCTTATCAAAGTGAATCTACCCACCAAGCCATTTCATCCTTGGGACCCTCCTTCATGCCTCCACCATCGAATGCATCAAATCCTTCCTAGGTAAGTATCTTATCTACAATTCTAGCACAACCTCATCCTTATAATACCAGGCTACATAATTACATTACAAATCCAAAGCATATCTTTGACCTTCACACAACCACCACTCCCTCCACTATTGAACCTTCCACGTTTAAACAGGCCCAGCAACACCTCTCCTAACGACAAGCCATAAGCGATGAATACAATGCCTTACTCTCCAATCACACATGGTCTTTTGTTCCACGCAATCCTACACAAAACGTTATTGGGTGTAAGTGGGTCTATAGGATTAAGAAAAATCCTGATGGGTCCATAGCTCGTTATAAAGCTCACTTAGTGGCTAAAGGTTTCCATCAACGACTTGGGATAGATTTTTCTAAAACCTATAGCTCAGTTGTTAAACCTGCAACTATTTGATTATTACTTACTCTTGCTGTGACTAATGATTGGCCTCTTTTCCATCTGGATGTGAATAATGTGTTCTTTTAGGGCTCTTTATCTGAGGCAGTTTTCATGGATCAGCCCCTTGGCTTCACCAACCCCGATCTTCCTAATCATATTTGTTGCTTACACAAGACCATATATGGGCTTCAACAAGCACCTCGCACATGGTACCATGAACTTTGCAATTTTCTCATCTCGGAAGGCTTCACCAACTCTCAATTGGATACCTCCTTGTTTATGCTTCACTCTTCTGGCACAGTTCTTTATCTATTAGTTTATGTAGATGACATTATCGTCACTGGATCCTCTATTGCTCATGTGACTGCCTTCATCACCAATATTTCCAAACGATTCTCTCTTAAGGATCTTGGTAATCTCACATATTTTCTTGGGATTGAAGCTCACTTTACCCCTAATGGTTTGTTTTTGTCTCAAAAGAAATATATCCAAGACCTCTTGCATCAAGTTAACATGGACAATGCTAAGCCTGTCTCTACCCCTCTTGCAACTACTGAAGCTCTCATATTTTAGGATGACTCTCCACCAACTTATGCTACTTTGTGTCGTCAAACTCTTGGGTCGTTACAATATCTCTCGTTGACACATCCTGATGTGTCCTTTGCTATTAACAAGTTATCTCAGTTAATGCATTCTCCTTCCACTCTTCATTGGTCTGCAGTTAAACACTTGCTCCGCTATCTGGTTGGAACTCTTGACTTTGGCATCATGATTCGCAAAAAATCACCACAGATACTTCATGCATTTGCCGATGCTGATTGGGTTGGTGATCCAAATGATCAGACTTCAACCTCTGCTTATGTTCTTTTTCTTGGCGCTAATCCCATCTCTTAGAGTTCTAAGAACCAAAATACTGCTCGCTCCTCCACCGAGGCCGAATATCGAGCCATCGCCTCTATTGCAGCTGAAATAAATTGGATAATGAATCTTCTTCAAGAGCTGCGTGTACCTGTAACTTCTACTTCGGTCATTTACTGTGATAACGTGAGTGCTACTTATGTCTGTGCCAATCCAGTCTTTCATTCTCGTATGAAACACATTGCTATTGACTTCCACTTTGTTCGCGATCAAATTGCTACAGGTCGCCTACACGTTTCCCATGTTCACACTTCTAATCAACTAGCGGACTCTCTCACCAAGCCGCTACCTCAATTCTCCTTTCTTTCTCATCGAACTAAGATTGGTGTCCTCAACGGCTAGTCAATCTTGCGGGGGCATGATAAGTCAACACCTACTATTGCTCCTCTAATCAAGCCGTCAATCACTCCACCGGCCAAGCCTCCATTATCTTCGTGAATCTTGGCTAAGATTACTCCAAATTTACTGTGTATTGCTCGCACATTCATCATTGATTGTGTATAAAAAGCCATGTATAGCAATGTATTATTAAGTAAAAAATATACAAAATTAATAATTCTCTTCGGTGCTAAGTATCATCCTGATGGTATTGAAAGCCCAATTGGTGGGCAATGGGTATACTCAAGCTTATGGCATATATCACTTGGAGACATTCTATCCCCTCCCATAGATCTGGTGAATTCTGCTGTGCCTGTTAGATGTTAAAAATGAGTTTCAAGGCATAGAAATAGGTAACATCTGTGTCCACATTTCAAGAAACTGCCATGTCCCACAATCCACAACCATGTTAAAACCTGACAAATCATCAAGTCTAAAAATCATAGGATTTAGGGTGGTATTGCCTTTGCAACTGTCCAAAATGTTTCGAAAATCAAGACAAACTTCTAGGTAGGTCAGTCAGGGACAATGATACAACTAACCACATCTAAGTAACTGGGAAAACTTCAATATGGCTGAGATCAAACAGGACAGCTGGCAAAATTAAACTTCAATTTGATTACCGATATCTTCTGCTAGAATGATAGATATACTTCATTTAGCTCATTAACTCAACACTTGAACTCTTAATAGATAAACACATAAATCATAACATCAGCATGTGCAACCTGATAGAGATGTGCACATTTGATTTGGATTGCGGGATACCAGGGAAGCATATAAAATCACCTCGTTTTGTTAGTTCAACCAATTAGATAAATTACTCTAAAGGGTTTGCAGTAGAATACTAACAATAATGAACAACAAAAAAAAACTAAATGAATCCAGAGCATAGAATTACAACACCACTGCTGTCAATTGGCAAATCATCCACTTCATATAACCAAAACATTTCAAAGCCTTCACAAAAATTTGCAACCTCCAAAAAATTGTTGATAAATCATCAGTCTTTTAGATTTGTCTTTTTAATGTTGTCTTTCTGTTAAGTGAGTACTAAGGACTACGTTTGGCTGTTGCACTATTGTCTAGAATTATTGGTGTTCATTAGCCTTGAACATGTAGTTAGTGTTGAATTATGGCTCATTTCTAGAAGCTCACCATTGAAGTCTTCAATGGTGGGTTAGTTTTTCAATGGTAGGTGATGAGTTGTTTTAATAGTGTTATTTTCTAACCTATATAAACCCATCACTTCCATTTGTAATCCCATCCCCAAATTTGCCTACTTCTCTCTTAAGCACAGTCTCTCTTCTCTCTTTCATTTTGTAATATTTCTACAATGGAGGAATATTGATTGATAGTGTCTGAGGACGTAGGCACAATTTAGCCGAACCTCGTTAAATTCTGGTGTTCCTCCTTTCATCTATTCAGTAGTTAGCTTTTGTCGAGTTTAGTTGTAGTAATATATTGTGCTAATTACATGTCTAAGGAAAATTCTGTCTCGGAAAGTGAGACTTAAGTGGTCCGTTGTGACCCCCCACTTCCCTGGGAATTTACCTTGTGTAATTTTGCACAATCATTCACTCTCTATTTACTTGTACAATAGTAAATTGCCGTAAAGTTTGGTGGAATAATCCCAAGTTTCACAACAATTGGTATCAGAGCCAAGGTTATTCTTAGTATGCTCTGTGGTTGCAGCTTAGTATGATCTTCCACATCAGAAAAGTGTTCCTTGGGCTATTGGCATTCTGCATTGGCAGCTATTGAATAACATTTATGGCAGAGATGGCAGATAGTGCAAAAACATCCATATCAAACTCGTCTATTTTGGCAAGAACTATTGTGACAAATTCCAGATTTGCAGTGGAGATTTTTTACGACACCGATCATTTTGGTATGTGGCAAAGTGAGGTTCTAGACGCTTACTTTCAACAAGGTCTAGACATTGCCATTGAAGAAGAGAAACCAGAAGATATTGAGAAGAAAGAATGGGGGACCATCAATCGATTAGCATGTGGTACAATTCGATCGTGCCTTTCGAGAGAGCAGAAGTATGCATTCTGTAAGGAAACATCTACAAATAAGTTGTGGAAGGCACTAGAGGAAAAGTTTTTGAAGAAAAGCTCTCAGAACAAACTCCATATAAAGAAGAGACTATTTCACTTCACTTATGTCTTGGGTACCACTATAAATGATCATATCACCAACTTTAATAGGTTGGTTGCCGATCTAGTTAATTTGGATGAGACTTTTAAAGATGAAGACCTGGCTTTGATGTTGTTGGGATCCCTTCCTGAGGATTTTGAGTTTCTTGAAACTACTCTACTCCATGGAAAGGATAAAGTGTCTCTTGGCGAGGTTTGTGCTGCTTTGTACAGCTATGAATTGAGGAAGAAGGACAAGCTTGAAAGCACAAGTGGAGCCAACAAGGCTTTAGTAGTTCGAGGCCATTCACAAAGCCAGAATAGAAGAAAGAAAGAGAGATCCAAGTCAAGGTCCAGACCAAACAAAGATGAATGTGCCTTTTGTCGAGAAAAAGGGCACCAGAAGAAAGACTATTCGAAGCTAAAGAATAAAGGCAAACCTAATGAAGGAAAGGTCATCTCAAATGTGGCTGAGTACGAAGATGGAAGCTTAGATCTTTCACTTGCTGTTACGTCGTCAACTAGTTATTGAAGTATATGGCTACTAGATTCTGGGTGTAGCCATCATATGTGTCCCAATCGGGATTGGTTCTTTGATTTTAAAGAACTAGAAGGTGGAGTCGTCTACACAGCAAATGATATCCCTCTTACCACACATGGGATTGGTTCAGTCTGCTTAAGGAATCAAGATGGATCAATCAAAATATTGACAGACGTTAGATATGTACCAAGTTTGATGAAGAATCTTATTTCTGTGGGAACCCTAGAATCAAAGGGATTCAAAGTAACAGTAGAAAATAGAGTCATGAAGATCATCTCTGGTGCACTCATGGTAATCAAGGGAATTCAGAAGAACAATAACTTGTATCACTATCAAGGTCGTACAGTTATTGGGACGGCAGCAACAATTTCTACTGATGATAAGGAAATAGAAGCAACTAGGTTATGGCATATACGCTTGGGGCATGCAAGTGAAAAATCGTTGAGTCTTCTTACAAATCAAGGATTATTAAAGGGAGCAAAGACCTGCAAGCTAGATTTCTGTGAACATCGCATCAAAGGGAAGCAAACAAGAGTGAAATTTGGTACTGCAATCCATAATACCAAGGGTATTTTGGATTATGTTCACTATAATATGTGGAGACCTTCCAAGACAACTTCACTGGGAGGAAAACACTACTATGTGACCTTTTTTGATGATTTTTCTCGAAGAATATGGGTGTATACTATGAAAACTAAGGATGAAGTGTTAGGAGTCTTCCTCAAATGGAAAAATATGGTGGAAATTCAAACAAGCAGAGGATCAAGCACCTCCGTACAGATAATGGTGGAGAATATAGAAGTGATCCATTTCTTAAAGTCTGCGAAGAAGAAGGTATTATATGACACTTCACAGTGAGAAGTGCACCACAACAGAATGGAGTGGCAGAACGTATGAATCGAACATTATTGGAGAAGGTTTGGTGTATGTTGTCCAATGCTGGGTTGGGTAGAGAATTTTGTGCTGAGGCTGTAACATATGCCTACCACCTCATCAACCGCCTACCATCTACTACTATTTTTGGTAAAACACCATTGGAGAAGTGGTTTGGAAAGCTTGCTACAGATTATGATTCCTTACATGTATTCGGTTCCACTGCCTACTATCATGTCAAGGAATCAAAGTTGGATCAGAGGGCTAAGAAAGCAATCTTTATGGGAATCACCTCCGGAGTAAAGGGATGTCATCTTTGGTGTCTAGAAACAAAGAAGATAATCTTCAGCAGGGATTTTACCTTTAATGAATCTTCTTTTTGAAAAAAGGTGACAACAAAAAATGTTGAGCAAAAAGATGGTGCTCCAAAACAGGTGGAGTTTGATAGAAGAATTGTCTTCCTAGAAAATGAAGACCCTCCTATGATAGAAGAAGAGTCACCTGAGGAAGAAGTTTCAACCCAAGAACCTCCACAGCAACATGAATCTATTGCATTGAGTAAGCCAACGAGAAAAATTAGAAAGCCTGCTCGCTTTGTTGACATGGTGGCTTATGCATCTCCAATTGCAAACAATGATGCTCCTGTCACTTACAATGAAGCAATCCAAAGTTCAGAAGAAGAAAAGTGGAGAGGAGCCATGAATGAAGAAATACAGTCCCTTCATAAGAATCGAACATGGAAGTTTGTTAGTCTTCCAAAGGGAAAGAAGGCAATTGGGTGTAAATGGGTATATACAAAGAAAGATGGATTTCTTTACAAGAATGGTGTTTGCTACAAAGCAAGGTTGGTGGCTAAAGGCTAAGCACAAACAAAGGGAATTGATTACAATGAGGTATTTTCTCCAGTACCAAAACATTCCTCCATTAGAATCTTATTGGCTTTGGTAGCAAAATTGGATATGGAACTAGTTCAATTGGATGTAAAAACTGCATTTTTACATGGAGACTTGGAAGAGGAAATCTACTTGACTCAACCAGGAGGTTTCAAAGTTGCTGGAAAAGAAAATATGGTGTGCAAACTTGAAAAATCATTGTATAAATTAAAGCAATCCCTAAGGCAGTGGTACAAACGATTTGACAAGTTTATGATGGGGCAAAACTACAAAGGAAGCAAATGTGATCACTGTGTGTATTTTTGCAAGCTATAAGATAGATCTTACATATATCTTCTTCTTTATGTTGATGATATATTGATAGCCTCCAAGATTCAGACAAAAATTGACAAACTGAAGGCTCGGTTGAATAGGGAGTTTGAGATGAATGATCTAGGCGAAAAAAAGAAGATTCTCGGTATGGAGATAAGTAGAGAGAGGAAATTGGGGAGGCTTTGTTTGACTCAAAAACAATATTTGAGGAATGTACTGAAGCGTTTTGGTATGAATGAGAAGTCAAAACCTGTTGGTACTCCGCTTGCTCCTCATTTCAAGCTGAATGCATCTATGTCTCCAAAAACTGAAGCAAAACGAGAATACATGTTAAAAGTACCGTATTCAAATGCTGTTGGTAGCTTGATGTATGCCATGGTGTGTACAAGGCCTGATATTTCACAAGCCGTTAGAGTTGTGAGCAGGTATATGCATGATCCTAGAAAGGAACATTGGCAAGCTGTGAAATGGATTCTACGATACATTTTGTATATGGTAGATGTTGGATTGATATTTGAGCAGGATAAGCAAGATGATCATAGTATTGTTGGATACTGTGATTCCGACTACGCTGGTGATTTGGATAAGCATCGGTCAACTACTGGCTATGTATTTACTCTTGTAAAAGCGCTGGTTAGTTGGAGGTCTACCTTACAGTCAACAGTTGCTTTGTCCACTACAGAGGCAGAGTATATGGCAGTCACAGAGGCTGTGAAGGAGGCAATTTGGCTTCAAGGATTGATGAAAGATTTGGGAATTGAATAGAAGCACATCAAGGTGCATTGTGATAGCCAAAGTGCTATCCATCGAGCAAAGAACCAAGTCTACCATTCAAGGACAAAGCACATCGACGTTCGATATCACTTTGTTCGAGAAATTCTGGAAGAAGGTGGAGTAGTAATCCAGAAGATTCGAACCACTAATAATCCTGCTGATATGATGACAAAAGTGGTGACTGTGGTCAAGTATCAACATTGCTTGAACTTGATCAACATTATTGAAAACTGAAAGATTGGCGCTACAAGCGTGTTTGAAGACATTATGGAATCCATGAGAGATGTTAAAAGATGGAATTTCGCTAAGGTGGAGATTTGTTGAATTATGGTTCATTTCTAGAAGCTCACCATTGAAGTCTTCAATGGTGGGCTAGTTTTTCAATGGTAAGTGATGAGTTATTGTAATAGTGTTATTTTTTAACCTATATAAACCCATCACTTCCATTTGTAATCCCATCCCCAAATTTGCCTACTTCTCTCTTAGGCACATTCTCTTTTCTCTCTCTCATTTTGTAATATTTCTGCAATAGAGGAATATTGATTGATAGTGTCCGAGAACGTAGGCACAATTTAGCCGAACCTCGTTATATTCTAGTGTTCTTTCTTTCATCTATTCAGTAGTTAGCTTTTGTCGGGTATAGTTGTAATAATATATTGTACTAATTACATGTCTAAGGAAAATTCTGTCTAGGAAAGTGGGACTTAAGCGGTCCGTTGTGATCCCCCACTTCCTTGAGAATTTACCTGGTGTAATTTTGCACAATCATTCACTCTCTATTTACCTGTGTAATAGTAAACTGTGGTAAAGTTAGGTGGAATAATCCCAAGTTTCACAACAGTTAGTTATAAATTAGTGACTTTATTTCAAGAATTTTAATGTGTTCTTTTAGCTGGGCCAAGCAAAGAATGAAAAACACAGGAAAACAAAATAAACAATTTTGATCTGTATAAAATTAGGACAATATCTGGCATCAAGTTTTCTAAAAAATGAATGACCATATTGGCATGAAGTTATGCATAATTAGTCAAGTGGACACTAAAGTACTCATACAAGACTAAAATGTTTATCACAACGAACACCCCGAAAGAATAGCTCACCACCAGAAAATTGTTTTCCCAAGCAAATGTTCAAAGTCGCTTCTGAATCATCCACATGAAAACCTAGAAATGAACAGCCATTCAGATTACCTAAAAGCTAATGATGCTATGACATCATTGTATAGAGTTCCTAGGCAAAAACAAACAATCAAAAGAAGAATAGAACATGATAAACAGAAAACAACTAAGAACGGGGAATATATGCACATAACAGACAAGAAGCAATTCTGTAGTGCAACAAAATCAAGAAAAGGCACTGAAACATAACATTTCCTCAACAGTCAACTCTAAATTCTAAACAGGAAACCCAAAAAGATGAAAAGTTGTTCACTTCACAAAATGCACCATGAAGAAAACAACTTCCAAAATTTAAACTAAAAAAAAAAAACTGCAGATAACGTTTCTAAGAAACCTTGAAATGCAGATTGAGTTTGTCTCGTGGATTAGTCACATGCCGCGGTGGCTACAAGGAAACTGATCAGAATTCAGTCCATAGAAAATTGATAGTGATGGTAACAGTAATTATACTAGTCATAGAAGAAAATTCTTGAAAAGTTAGAAAATTTTTCACACCGCCTAGGGACTCAGCAGTAAAGCAGCCCGAGAGAGTCAAAGTGAGAAGTAGAAAACACTTGAATTACCATACTGTATCTTCTAAATGTCATCTACTTTAACTAGTGCTGCGTAATTGGATATTGAGGTCCCACCCTTTACTAGTTCACACCAGTTTTGCAATTAAATTTTGAATTCTCCGCGAGAGTATCCAATACTCATGTAGTCAGCTGTAAAAACCATTACACGTGTTCTGGGATGTAATAGCCTGCAACAGCACTGATACACCGGCATCAAAGTATAGTTGGATCATTGAATTCCACCAAAATTTTCAAGCTCTTTGCGCTGAATCTTTCTCTATGCTCTTCGCCCATTCCATTCCATTCCAACCTAATTTCTTGCTTTCAAAACAGAAATTTCAGGTAGAAATTCTTATCAAACTCGGGGCAACATCCTAAATCTCCAACCTTTTCACTTTCTGCTTTGTTTGGCATTATCTTGCTCAGTTTGGTCAGGAATGATTTCCTATCCTTGATCTACACTGATTTGGATTCAAGAACAATAAATTTTGAATCTTGCAGAAGGGAGCTCTAAGTTTCTCATGGTAAGAATTTTTGTATGCGCTGTGTTATTTATTTACTGCAGTAAATGTTTGTTCTTTATTGTTGTGTATATTGTCATATACTCTATTTATGAATATTGCAAAATAAATTATTTAATTAATGAATAATTTTTTTTGTTGATTGTTCTTTCTATAACTCCCTGTCTTCTGTTTTCTGTTGTCCTCAAATTTCTCTGTCCAGCTGCATAGTTGTCAAATCAAGATTCGAATAGTCCACACACATCGTAGTGATTTAAGGACATAGAGAGATAAGAGCTTCAAAAAGAGTCGAGTCCCACAATTCCTATCAAGGAATAGAATCAAAATTATAACTTTGTGAATCAAGAATCGAATTGAATCATAAGATTCGGAATAAATTTCCAAAATCAATTCTAAGTGGCATGCAATAATAGATATACAAAAAAACAAGCAAAATAGCAAAATACATTAAGATTTGGACAATAAAAATCATATTTCATGTGTAAGCTTTCTAAACAAACGAAAGGTAAGGGAATGAGCCGAGAAATATTAACAGAAAAAATGAACTTTATGCTATTTAGGGAAGGAATCAAGTAAAAATTATCAAAAAACCTAAAATTTTGATGTTTTCCAAAAAAAATTTAAAAAATAATATTTCATGCATATTCTTTATTGAATTAAAATAAAAAAAATTAAATTTAAAAAATGAAAATAATTGAACAACTACTTAAAAATCCAACTTTTACATCTTAACAACACAAAGGAAACATGAGTACCCCCTTAGCTGATGAGCTTTCTGCCTTTCCTTCTCAATGGCAGAATAATATACTCCTCCAAGAGTGAAGAATGGTACTGTGAACTTGTAAAGCTGAAATGGAAACGGAGAAAATATGGAAACAAAGCAAATGGAAACACCTTGAAAAGGATGAGTTGCAGTGGAGGAGAATGAGCGTGCCAAATTCATTTCATCAAAAAACACAATTATCACGTGCTCAAATAATCCATTAAAAACCATGTGTTCATTATCCATTAGAATGCAATAACTCCTTTCCTTCTATATCTATTCTATGTATCTATAAATAAGAACACGTAAATTTGGTGTTCTTATTTTGTGTGATTATTTTGTTTGTGTGTGATTATTGTTCCTAAACCCCTAACAAGTGGTATTAGAGACAGGTTGGAGCAAAGTCGCCAAATCAGAGCAAAATTTCCAGATCAGAGCAGATTGGAGGTCCTAGGAGCTATATTGTGCTAATTACGTATCTAAGGAAAATTCTGTCTAGGAAAGTAGGACATAAGCGGTCCATTATGACCCCCCACTTCCCTGAGAATTTACCCGGTGTAATTTAGCACAATCATCACTAGGCTCCACTACCACGTCAGCAGGCACGTCATCACTAGGCTTCACTGCCACGTCAGCAAACACGTCATCATTAGGCTCCACTGCCACGTCAATAGACATGTCAGCACTGGGCTCTACTACCACTCCAACATACACGTCATCATTGGGCCCCACTTGCCACGTCTGCGCCACATCATCTTCAGGTCCCACCTGTCACGTCAGCAGTTTGTTAATAGCGTTAATTAACGTCGTCAATAACGGCGTCAGAATATTCTATAAAGTGGGAGTATATTCCGTTAAGTTTAACGAAAAGTTGAACGATTCTGGTCAGAAGGTTTGACCAGATTTTCTTTTAACGACTTGAACCATTTCTAAGGTTTTCAGCCGTTCCGAATCCAACAGTGATGTCCATTTGATTTGATTCCATCTTTAGATTGACGAATTGAGATGTCAAATAAAAATAGCTCAAAGATCGAGATGTTTAATGGCACCAACTTCAGTTTCTGGAAGATGCAGATCGAAGACTACTTGTTTGGTAAGGAATTGCACTTACCATTGAAGGGAAAGTCATAAAGGATGATAAGTGGGAGTTGCTTGATCAAAAAGCTCTCAAAGCTATCAGGATGACACTGGCAAAGTCTGTAGCCTTTAATATCAAGCACATGACAACCACCAAGTCTCTTATGGATGCGTTCTCCAACATGTATAAGCAGCCATCAGCCGCCAATAAGGTACACTTAATGAAGAAGTTATTTACCATGAACATGTCCGAAGGTGAAAGTTTTAGTAGACATCTAAATAATTTCAATGAGCTGTCAGATCAACTCACCTCAGTTGAAATCAAGTTTGATAGTGAGATTCGTGCCTTACTAATTCTTAGTTAGTTGCCTGAGAGTTAGAAAGGTATTGTTACTGCGATCAGTAGTTCCGTAGGAAAATCAAAGCTGAATTTTGATGAAGTCGTCAGCATGATTTTGACGGAAGAGATTAGGATGTCAAACACTGCTTCCACTTCAAGTTCAACGTTGAATGTGGAAAGTTGAGGGAGAGATTCATGGAAAGGAAGTGGGCATGTCTGATCAAACAATCACGATAGATCTAGGTCCAGAAATCCTAAAGGTTCCCAGGGCACAAAGAACATTGAGGGCTAGAAATGTGGAAAGTTCGGTCATTTCAGAAACCAGTGTAAAGGTCCAAGAAAGGAATATGAGGCGAAGATAGAAGCAAATGTTGCTTCAGAAGAAGGTGATATGTTGATATGCTCTTTGGAGAGCAAGAAGGAGTCTTGGGTCTTAGACTTTGGAGCCACATTTCATGCCACTTGCAGTAAAGATTACCTAGAGGAGTATATGTCAGGTGACTTCGATAAAGTATACCATGGCAATGATCAATCTTGCAACATAACTGGCGAGGGAATTGTGAAGATCAAGATTAATGGGTCAGTATGGAAGCTGAAGGATGTCAGATATATTCCAGACCTGAGAAAGAACTTAATCTCAGTTGGTCAACTGGCAGACGAGGGATACTTGGCGATGAATGGAAGATTTCAAAGGCTGCATTGACGATTGCACGAGGTAAGAAAAGTGGAACGCTTTATGTGACTTCTAATGCATGCATGTCCATTTGAGTTGCTACAGGAAATGTCGATAGCAACATTTGGCATCAATGACTTTGTCACATCAGTGAGAAGGGACTCAAGGTGATGCACTCAAAGGGAAAGTTGAGTGATCTACGGTCAGTAGAGATTGATATGTGTGAGAATTGTATACTCTGAAACAGAAGAGGGTTAGTTTCCAAACATTCACTAGTACCTTAAAGAAGGAGAGACTTGAACTAGACCACTTAGATGTATGGGGATCGACAACCGTCTCATCCCTAGGTGGAAGGAATTACTTCATGACGTTTATTGATGATCATTATCGAAAGGTATGGGTTTACTTCCTGAAATACAAATCTAATGTCTTTAATGCTTTTAAAATTTGAAAGCAATGGTTGAAAATGAAACTGGTTTGAAAATCAAGAAGCTGAGAACTAATAACGATGGTGAGTATGATGACACCGGGTTCAAGAAATTCTGCTATGAGCATGGTATCAGGATGGAAAGAACTGTGCCAAGTACACCTCAACACAATAACGTAGCCGAGCAGATGAACCAAACATTGATTGAAAGAGCCAGAAGCATGCGTATGCAATCAGGCTTACCAAATCAGTTTTGGGTAGAAGCAGTAAATACAATATCATACTTGATTAACAGGAGTCCATCAGTACCATTGGACAACAATCTACCAGAAGAGGTATGGAGTGTAAAAGAGGTGAGACTTTCACATTTGAAAGTTTTTAGTTGTGTAGCATATGTGCATGTTAATGATCATGTCAAAAACAAGCTTGATCCAAAGTCCCGGAAATGCACCTTCGTCGGTTACGGTGAAGATGAGTATGGGTATCGCATTTGGGATGATGAAAACAAGAAGGTGATCAGAAGCAGAGACGTGATCTTTAATGAAAAGGTGATGTACAAATACAGACACACAACAGAACCCGCAGAACCAGTTCAAAATGAAACAACCTAAAACACCGAAAATACTCAGGCAAAGGAGACATAACAACAAAATACCGAGATTCCTCAAGCAGAGGAACCTGTGGAGTAGATTATCGCACCACCATCTCCTACTCCAGCTTCAGAGCTTAGGAGATCTTCTCGGCAGCATGTACCAAATAAGAGGTATATGAATTATTTACTTCTTACAGATGGAAGGGAACCTTCTTGTTATGATGAAGCATGTCAGGCGGGAGATTCGAGCAAGTGGGAGCTTGCAATGAAGGATGAGATAAAGTCCCTCAACTCCAATAAAAAGTGGGAACTAGCTAAGTTGCTCAAAGGTAAGAAGACTCTTCATAAGAAGTGGGTATACAAGATCAAAGAGGAGCATGACGGATCCAAGAGATACAAAACCCGATTGGTAGTCAAAGGCTTTGAGCAGAAGGAAGGAATTGACTACACTGACATTTTTGCACCGATTGTGAAGTTAATAACCATCAGATCAGTCTTGAGCATTGTTGCCTCAGCGGGTCTACATCTTGAGCAGTTGGATGTGAAGATAGCATTTCTTCACGGTGATCTTGATGAGGAGATTTACATGCACCAACTAGAAGGATTCTCAATAAGAGGTAAATAGGATCTTGTGTGCAGATTGAAGAAGAGCTTGTATGGTCCCAAACAAGCTCCCGGGCAATGATACAAAAAAATTGACAACTTTATGAGCAAAAAAGATTTTTAGAAGTGCAATGCCGACCACTATTGCTACTTCAAGAGGTTTCATTCTAGCTATATCATACTATTGCTATATGTTGATGACATGTTAGTTGCAGGACCAGATATAGGAGAAATTAGGAAATTGAAGCAGCAAATGTTAGAGGAATTTGACATGAAGGACTTGGGTTCAACCAAGAAGATACTTGGGAAGCGAATCTCCAGAAATAAGCAACAGGGAACGTTGCGATTATCTCAGTTGGAGTATATTAGTCGTGTTTTACAAAGATTCAACATAAGCAGTGTCAAGGCAATATATATGCCATTGGCTGGTCACTTTCGTCTCTCCAAGGATTAGGCTCCCCAAACAGATGAAGAGCAGGACTTCATGACTAAGGTACCTTACGCCTTAACCATTGGAAGTCTTAGGTACGTTATGGTTGGTACCAGACCAAACATTAGTCAAGCATTGGGAGTTGTCAGCAGATTTATGTCAAATCCAAGGAAGACTCACTGGGAAGTAGTGAAATGGATTTTGAGATATCTACGTGGCACTATTGATAAGTGTCTATGTTTTGGCAAAGGAGATTTGAAAATTCGAGGATATGTTGATGCTGATTTTATAAGTGAAATTGATCATCACAGAAGCACCACCAAATATATGTTCATTGTTAGCACAACAACTATTAGTTGGATGTCATAGATACAGAAGATTGTTGTTTTATCCACTATAGAAGCTGAGTATGTAGCAGTGACAGAAGCTAATAAAGAGATGATTTGGCTTCAAGGTTTGTTAATAGAGCTCGAAATAAAGCAGGAAAGAAATGTTTTGCATAGCGACAGTCAGAGTGCGATACATCTGGCAAAGAACCCTGCATTTCATTCCAGAATCAAACACATTGGATTACATTATCATTTCATTAGATCTCTATTAGAGGATGGAGTGTTGACACTGGAAAAAATCCAAGGTAGCAGGAATCCGGCAGATATGTTGACAAAGGTGGTGACTACAAAGAAGCTGAAGTTGTACTCAACTTCATTTGGTCTTCATACTTGAAAACAGATTTGAGCGCATCATTATCTATATACTATTTGAGATAGTATCTCCGTCTCCAAGTGGGAGATTGTTAAGCTAAAATGGAAACAGAGAAAATATGGAAACAAAGACAATGGAAACGCCTTGAAGAGGATGAGCTGCAGCGGAGGAGAATGAGCGTGCCAAATTCATTCCATCACAAAACACAATTATCACGTGCTCAAATAATCCATTAAAAACCATGTGCTCATTATCCATTAGAATGCAATAACTTCTTTCCTTCTATATCTATTATATGTGTCTATAAATAAGAACATTTGTATTGTGTGAAGAGTGCAAGTGAAGTGAGTGAGCGAGGAGTGTGAGAATGCTGAAGGTGAGAGAGAGAAAAGTGTGAGAAGAGTTGAGTTGAGTGTATATCTCCTCCTCTTGTTTTTCTCCTCGATTATAGTATATTCAGTGTGCTCCGTGGACATAGGTTAGATTAGACCGAACCATGTAAATCCGGTGTTCTTATTTTGTGTGATTATTTTGCTTGTGTGTGTGATTATTGTTCCTAAATCCCTAACAGAACTGTGGAGGTACCACAAGACTTGATGTTTTATTTTCTCCTCTTTTTTAGCACAAAACTGACATTAACAAGGAATGAAAGGTAATTGGGCAAAAAAAAAAAAAAAAGCAAACAAATAAAAGAAAAGAAAAAGAAACTACGCTATTGGGGTTTTTAAACAGTTGGGTTTTTCAAGGCATGATAGGTCTAGAATTGTGTGAATTTATGGATTTAGATTGATTCATTAGATACATGAGATGAAACAATAGATTCTGCAACAATTAAGTTGTTTTCAGATTTTCTTGTCAGATCCAAATTGATTTTGTGTGAAATTGATATGTAAATGGAATCGTGAATCATAAAATTCTAACAATCATGCCAGCAGCCTCTTCTCTTCTCTCTCCTCACTTTTCTTCTTTTCTTTTACTTCTCTTCTTCATTCTCTATTTCTCCCAAATTCTTTCTCCCCTGGGCAATACCCTACCGCTGTCTTGTTGCCTCTCTTCTTCCTCTCCACTTCTTTTCTTCTTCCTTCTAATCTTCTCCCTAGTCTTTCTTTCTCCCCCGTCAAATCTTTTGTTGTTTTCACCTCTTCTCCATTCTTCTATCATCTTCTTATTTTCTCTTCTTCATTATTTATCCCTTTCTTAATTCTTTCTATCTCTGTTAGATTACCACTTTACCTAAAAGCTTAAGTTGTTAGGTTATGAGCCAACAATGTATATCAAGTTTTAACACTCCCCCGCACGTGCAGCCCGACAGCACATAGAGAGATAAACACATGATAAATAGCACCCAAAATAAGGAATGTGATATTTTTTTTTAAAATTGTGGACAACAAGACTAGAACTCAGGACCTCCTAGTAACCTGCTCTAATACCTTATTAGATTACCACTTTACCTAAAAGTTTAAACTATTAGGTTGTGGGCCAACAATGTATATCAAGCTTTAACAATCTCTCTCTATTCCTGAGTTTGTATCCCTACCCTGCATCAATTACTGGTCCTAGACTTTAAGGGGACAAAACTGCAACTTCCAGCTAAAACTACAATTGTACCACCCATTTTGAAAACCACTTTTCTAGAAGAATTACACAACATGGTTTTTAAACTGTAATTCCACTCAATTACAGTCATTCTCCTAGGATAATCAGACTGGTGGGTTAATCCAATGGTCGAACCAGTGATGACGGCATGATATAATAATATATATTAATATACTACTTATACATATGTATAAATCTTATATTTAATAATAAAATTATAAAAATAAAATTACACCAATTCCATGTAATATATTTTACAAAAATGTTTCATCAAAATCACATATATCAACAAATTAAAGAAAGAAAATAAATACGTTTATAAATTTTAAAAATCGTCTAAATAAAAATTTGAATTTTCAACTATTGTTCTTATTTTTTATTGAAAAATATTATCTAAAATGTATATTAATATTTATAGTTTTGTCAAAAACAAAATAATATTGTTTGTAGTGCCTTTGTGGGTGTTGTTATAGTTTTTGTGTATATAGTGTATTATTATTTTTATATATAACAGTTATTTTACAAATAAACACAAATCAAAAGTTGGCACAGTGGTACTTATTTGGAGTGTACGCACACTAGGAACTCGGTTCAACTCCTAGGGCCGTCACATTTTTTTCTCTTTAAAAGCAAGGGGCCGATTGACATGCCTCCAACTCTGGTTCAAACTTATTTCATCTGAGTCAGACCAAGTGGCCAAGTCAACACTGGTTCATATTAAATCTAGTTCTAGGAGGCTAACCATGTAACGCCCCCTAACCCAAAAACTCGGTCTGGTGCGTTATACCTGATTAACTGTGTCTTATGGTACCCAAAACCCGCCTTGTGGAACCTAGGTGCCACGTCATTCATTTTCCTGTACCTGTTATTCCATTTACAATTACGCAACAAAAAACATAACTACAATCCTCAATCAGTATAATACTAGAGCTTTCTACATCTATCTACATTCCAACATAAATCATACATCCAATTGTATCCACATACAAACATAACTCCAAAAACATAAACCACAACTTCCAATATTCACATTCATCCATTCCTCAGATGACTTAAAACATAAAACATAAAACATAAATGTATACAACCCAAACGTATTATCAAGTTTATACCCCTTTTACTTCCTTTCTATAACCAAAAAATGTTATAATAATCCAAAACTCTCTAAGCTCGATCCCGTGGTGTTCCTCAAAAAGATTAATTTGCATTCAAGTGAGACACATCTCAGTAAGGGAAGAAACTATATATTAAATTAGCATGTGGCCAACATGAGGTTTGTAAATAATATATAAAATCATTATATGCATTTAATCATAATTTCTAAAAAAAAAAACATTTCCTGAGTCTGATCAAACACATGCAAGGTATTTTACCAACGAGATTTCCTAAGGATTAGGGTGATTACTTGCCCACACAAGTAGCACCCCTCTGCTCTGATACTTTAGGTAACCAATGGTCATAACTAAAGCATATTAGTGCACTTACCTTACTCAGTAAGCCCTCAGGTGAAGAAGTAATCTCGTACTCACACAGTTCATACAATAGTTTACCAGCGAAGGCTCTCGAGAATAGGGAAATCTACCTGCCCATATAAGTAGTTTCCCTCTGCCCTAGTACGTTATGCAGCCTACTGCTACATCTGATACCTACTAGGGCACTCACCTTTCTCAGCAAGCTCTCGGGCGAAGAGTTTGCCCTTCCCATATAAATACATATCATACTAGCGTGAATACTGATATTGCCATATACAATTCATTCTTACTTTACTTGGTATCTATTATCTCTGTATATACATCTTTTCATATTCTCAATAGTTCATATTACGTAGTTCACTTTCATAGTTCACATAACATAAAACTCATATAAAGTCTACCTTGCGTGGATCTCATGTAAAATCCAACCTACGTGGATCTTATATAAAGTCCAACGTATGTGGATCTCATGTAAAGTCCATCCTATGTAGGTCTCATGTAAAGTCCACATTACTTAGGTCTCATGTCAAGTCCACATTACGTTGGTCTCATGTCATATACATCATCTATAACTGTGTAAAAACCCAAAATATGAAAAATGGGTTTAAATATTAAGAGGGGCAAAATTGGAAATTTTCGGGTCAAGGGCTATAAAAGGAAATTTCTATTACTTCTTCATTAAGTAAACTCAATCCTATCTCTCTCTCTCTCTCTAAACTCTCTCTACTCTCTCATTCTCTCTAGAATTCTTCGTCGATGTTGACAGAATCGAAAAATGGAAGCTACCACGAGGATCGTGGAAGGATTCTCTACAACTTCTACGGATCGGAATTTCGTTTCAGAGATTTTTGGGTTTCGGCGTAAAATCGAGGTAAGGCTTGATTTTTAATTCTGATCCAGTAGTTTTGTAGGTATCAGTCTTGTGAGTATATTCTGTACTGTGATTTGTAGGTTTTGAAACTCGGTTCGCTGTTTAGGGACCTTGGAATTCGGGATTCACTTACGAGGTTAAGGTAAGGGGAACTATGTTTATATTGGTTATTTTTGAAATCAGACTCGGTGGAACTATGGTCCACGGTCCTGTGTGTGTTTTGGCTACTCATTTGGGGGGATCTAATGGGGAAAACTATGGGTTTTTCATTATTACAGTTTTGGGAAAAAGGGGGCGACGAGCTGAATCTCGGGTTTTGTTGAAAACCGAGTATATGTGTGATTTATATTGTGATATTGGGATGACCGTGCCTTGATTTTGTTTAAACTGTATTCGTTTGGAAAACCATGATTTAGATTACCAAATAAGTGTGGTTTGTTTGGTTATATAAGCATGCATGTGTGTGTGATATGTTGAAGTGCTAGTAGGAACGCGGTTTCGAAAAGTTTCCAGGCACTGAGAGTGGCTGGCTCTATATCCGAGGGCGTGAGCCTATTCCAGCAAATCAGGCCGAAGGGTGTGGATCCACCAGTTAACGCTGGTACGATGCCATGGGAGTCAAGGACTAGCCATGTGTCGGTGGTGCCGTGCTCCGTGGGTTGGCTACGGGCCAACGCCGGAATGCCGGACCGGCTTCAGGTCGATGGGTGTGACGACACCAGATTACTGATCATGTGTGTGTATTGTTACGGGGCTGCGTATAAATGGCCGCCGTGTGCGTGCGTGTGTGCACTGTGTAAATTAGTACTGGATTACATTCAACTGCTTGTATGTTGTGTCATGATAACACTCAAATGCCACACACAGATATAACCTGTGTTCTTCCTTACTGAAAGGTGTTTCACCCCTACTGTACATACATTTTTACAAGTCCTTCGAGTAACCGGAACTAGCGTCCTGGTGTAGGGAGCGTAGTGGCCGGTGTGCTACATTAGCGCTTAGGTAAGTGCTAAGACTGTAGTTTATTTGGGTTGCCATTTTGAGTTGTATTTGGGCACCCAGTTTATACGTTTTGTTAGAGCCATGTTCTGCCCTTGTATAGACTCTGGTATGGTACTGCATATATTGATATAGAATGACTTTTTTTGCTATGTATATGATTATGATTGGATGTGTTTAGGATGCCTGCGAACCCCACGGAGTTGGACTCTCATGCAGTGTACTGTATACGGGATGATTTATATGATACAGGGATAGGTTAGGTTACATATTTTCACCCCCGGGTCCCATTTTCGGGTTCGGAGCGTGACAGCTTGGTATCAGAGCTAACTAGGTTACTAGATCTTGTAGACTTGGTTAGGCTTAGTTATGAGTACATACCAGAGTATAGGATGTGGATATGGGTAGAGTTGGTTGAGGGTTGTTCAATTGCTAAACCAGGAATTGTCGATGGTATTCCGTATTTTTCCTAGGATGACGATTCTAGTAAAAGCAGGGCAGATCATTGATGACTTTCATATTAGTGTGATAAGACAAACCTAGACCTAGCAAGGAGTAGTTAACATGATTAGTGTAGATCATTGTGTCAATTGTATGTGTTGTAGGGATACTGATAGATTCCTATTGTGTTGCAGCATGGAGCCTAAGGATAATAACCTGGGAAGTGGCTCCGAGGAGACTGCGAGTGATGAGTCTCCTTCTGTGCCTCAAGTTTAACGAGGCAGGTTTTACGGGAGATCGGGTGGAGTGTGGGGAGACGCGAGCTCTCACCTACTGCTACGGGGTGCACCATTGAGAGGTTCACACGCATGCATCCTCCGATGTTCTCTGGAGGACCTGACCCGATAACAGCAAAGGACTGGATGGAGAAGACTGAGAGGATTCTGGGAGTTCTGCACTGCACGGATAAGCAGCGAGTCCTCTATGCTACTTTCCAACTGGCTGGGGAGGTGAGTCGATGGTGGACTGCGGTGAGTCTGCTGGAGAGGCAGAGAACTGGTCCTGAGGAGATGACATGGAGTCATTTCAAGGAGGTGTACTTTGACAGATACTTCTCGGCATCAGTACGTGATGCGAAGGCAGATGAGTTTTCTGCTCTGACGCAGGGGAGTTTGACGGTGCAGGGGTATGCGGCTCGATACATAAAGCTGTCCCGTTTTGCACCATGTATGATCTCGAGCGAGTATGAGAAGACTCGGAGGTTCGAGAAGGGTTTGAGGAAGGATATCCGTAGACTGGCGGGTATGCTTCAAATCCGCGAGTTCTCGGTATTAGTGGATAAGGCCACGGTGATCGAGACTGGTATTCGAGAGGACGAGGCGGATCAGGAATCGAGGAAGAGGACAGTACCTTCTGGTTCTCAGACAGGATCTCGTCAGGGACCATGGAAGAAGAGGAGCAAAGGCTCGGGTTATCGTCAGAATACCGAGCGCCAGGTTTCTCAGGGGAGCCAGACTGATGGTCGTTGTACCAGATGCAATAGGTGCCACGAGGGTGAGTGTCGGCTATTTGGTGATAGTTGCTACAACTGTGGCAAGTCAGGTCACATGTCTCGTGATTGTCAAGCACCGAGGCGAGACGTGCCTGCAGTTAGTGGGGACCAAGGGGGTAATCAAATACCTCGGGGAACCGCTCAAACAAATACAGCTCCGACCAGAGTATACTCTCTTACTCCAGTGGACGCTGAGCATGCAAGTAACGTGGTGACAGGTACCTTATTATTGCTTTCGAATAAAGCTTCTATTTTGTTTAATTCTGGTGCAACCCATTCCTTTGTGTCTATGAATTTTGTGGGACGGTATGGGGTTGAGACTCGAGATATGAATGAGGTGTTATCTGTTACTACACCATCTGGGAGTGTATCCTTCTGTAGGAAGATGTTGGTAGACTACCCAGTAGAAATTCAGGGAAAGCTGCTATCGGCGAATCTTGTAGTATACGACATGTCGGGGTTTGATATCATTCTGGGGATGGAATGATTGTTCTCCAGTTATGCTGTGATCGACTGTCGTAGGAAGGTAGTAGTTTTCAGACCTCCTGGGGAGCAGGAGTATGAGTTTGTAGGATCATGTGTGCGTTCAGCGCCACAGATTTTGTTGACATTACAGGCGAGAAGGCTACTCTTGAACGGATGTCAGGGGTACTTAGCTTGTGTGGAGGAACCGCCGCGGGATGAGTTGAGACTCGAGGATATTCAGGTAGTTAGCGAATTCCTGGATGTGTTTCCATATGATTTACCCGGTTTACCTCCAGATCGTGAGGTGGAGTTTGCCATAGAATTGCTGCCTGGTAAGGCACCGATCTCTAAAGCTCCATACCAGATGGCTCCAGCAGAATTTCAGGAGTTGAAGGAGCAGTTGCAGGATTTACTGGACAGGGGATTCATTCGACCTAGTATTTCGCCTTGGGGAGCTCCAGTACTCTTTGTGAAGAAGAAGGACGGGTCGATGCGGATGTGCATTAATTACCGTGAGATTAACAAGGTAACTGTGAAGAATCGTTATCCTTTACCTCGTATAGATGATCTCTTTGACCAGTTGCAGAGGACGTGGGTCTTTTCGAAGATCGATTTGCGGTCAGGATATCATCAGGTGAGGGTTAGAGCAGAGGATGTAGCGAAGACGACTTTCCAAACCAGATATGGCCACTACGAGTTTTTAGTCATGCCTTTTGGGTTGACAAATGCTCCGGTGGTGTTCATGGATCTGATGAACAGGGTTTTCCATGAGTACCTAGATCGATTCGTAGTGGTATTCATTGATGACATTCTGGTATACTCAAGGAGTACGGAAGAGCACGCGGAACATTTGAGGTTAGTGCTACGAATTCTGCGGGAGAAGAAGTTGTATGCTAAGTTGAAGAAATGTGAATTCTGGTTGAGTCAGATCGCGTTCTTAGGCCATGTGGTTACTAGGGATGGTCTATCAGTTGATCCTAGCAAGATTGAAGTTGTGGTCGATTAGGTAAGGCCAAAGAATGTGTAGGAGGTTTGTTGTTTTCTAGGACTGGCGGGATACTATCGTCGGTTCGTGGAGGGTTTCTGTAAACTGTCTGGACCTCTAACTCTATTGACCAGGAAGGGAGTCCAGTTTGAGTGGACCAATGATTACGAGCAGTGCTTTCAGGAGTTGAAGCACCGACTGGTTACTGCTCAAGTGTTGACCATTCCTTCGGGGGATGGTGGATTTGTGATTTATAGCGAGGCGTCTCTAAAAGGCTTAGGATGTGTGCTTATGCAGCAGGGTAAGGTTGTGGCGTATGCTTCTCTGCAATTGAAAGAATATGAGAAGAACTACCCTACACATGATCTGGAGTTGGCAGCTGTTGTGTATGCACTGAAGATCTGGCGACACTATTTGTACGGGGTGCAATGTGAGATATTCACTGACCATAAGAGCTTCAGGTATTTCTTCATGCAGAAGGATTTGAATATGAGGCAGAGGCGGTGGCTTGAATTGATTAAAGACTACGATTGCACGATCAATTATCACCCGGGGAAGGCTAATGTGGTAGCTGATGCGTTGAGTCGGAAGTTAGGGCCTACGGCTGTATCTGCGATTGTAACTCAGTGTCACATCAGATGGGATTTGGAGAGCTCAGGTATAGAGTTGGTGGTGGGTGATCATCAGGCTTATCTTGCTGGTTTGGTGGTCCAACCGACTTTGTTTGAGCGTATAAAAGCCGCACAGGCTAGTGATGCAGAGTTGGCAGAGGTTATGGAAAATGTACAACAGGGACTGACTACAGAGTTTAACATCTCTGAGGGAGGTGTGCTAAGGTTTGGGACCAGACTGTGTGTTCTGAACGATGATGAGATCAGAAGGACGATTCTAGAGGAGGCGCATTGTTCTATGTATACGGTACATCCTAGTAGTACAAAGATGTATCGGGACTTGCGCGAGACCTTCTGGTGGTCTGGTATGAAGAGGAAGATTGCTCAGTTCGTGGAGCAGTGTCTGACGTGTCAGCAGGTGAAAGCTGAACATCAGAGGCCTGCAGGGCCGTTGCAACATTTACCTATTCCGGTGTGGAAATGGGAGCATATTTCCATGGATTTTGTGACCGGATTGTCGCCAACGCTTCACGGGCAAAATGTTATTTGGGTGATCGTGGATAGATTAACGAAATCTGCTCATTTCATACTGATGAAATTTAGCTATCCTTTGAGTAGGCTAGCAGATTTGTATGTGCATGAGATTGTGAGAATGCACGGGATACCAGTGCCATAGTGTCAGATCGAGATCTGAGGTTTACTTCTCGATTCTGGACGAGTTTGCAGAAGGCATTGGGGACGAAGCTTACTTTCAGTACAACGTTCCACCCCCAGACTGATGGACAGTCGGAGAGGACGATACAGATATTGGAGGATATGTTGCAAGCTTGTGTGTTAGACTTTGGTGGTAGTTGGATACAATTTATGCCATTTGTGGAGTTCGCTTATAACAACAGCTTCCAGTCTAGTATTGGGATGGCACCGTTCGAGGCTTTGTATGGTCGGAGGTGTCGATCTCCCTTGTGTTGGGATGAGGTTGGTGAACATCAGGTGTTAGGACCTGAACTTGTGCAGCAGGCGTCTGAGAAGGTGGGTTTGATTCGGGAGAGGATTAAATCGGCTCAGAGTCGGCAGAAGAGTTATGCAGATGTTCGTCGCCGTGAGTTAGAGTTTGAAGTGGGAGGTAAGGTATTTCTGCGTATTGCTCTGATGAAAGGAGTGATGAGATTCGGCAGAAAAGGCAAGCTGAGCCCGAGGTATATCGGACCATTCGAGGTACTTGAGCGAGTGGGTTCGGTAGCCTACAGAGTTACATTACCTCCAGCACTTTCGATGGTCCATGATGTGTTTCACGTCTCCATGTTGAGGAGGTACATGTTGGATCCTTCTCATGTGATTAGCTATGATGAGTTGGAAATTGGGGATACTTTAGCGTATGAGGAGATACCTGAGTTTTAGACCGTAAAGTTCAGAAGCTTCGTACCAGAGAGATACTGTTAGTGAAGGTATTGTGGCGAAACCACGAGGTTGAGGAAGCTTCTTGGGAACTGGAAAAGAAAATATGTTGGAAGTATCCACAGTTATTTTGAGCACTTGTACATGATCCTACTGTGGGTTGGGATAAGTGGTTAGTCGTCGGGAGCGTGAGTATTGTGAACTCCTGAGACTGTTGTATATGTAACCAAGGTGTTCCTCCGCCATAAGTGAGTATGTATGTGTATGTGTATGATGGGACTGTGTTGTGATGATCACCAGTTCGCTTTTGAGTTGTGTCTATGGGTGTGTGTATGATGGGATTGCGCTGTGATGATCGCCAGTTCGCTCTTGAGTTGTGTCTATGTATTTGATTGTATGTATGGATCTGGGAATAAGAGATGGCAAATTTCGAGGACGAAATTTTGTAGGGAGGGGAGATTGTAAAAACCCAAAATATGAAAAATGGGTTCAAATATTAAGAGGGGCAAAATTGGAAATTTTCGGGTCAAGGGCTATAAAAGGAAATTTCTATTACTTCTTCATTAAGTAAACTCAATCCTATCTCTCTCTCTTTCTAAACTCTCTCTACTCTCTCCTTCTCTCTAGAATTCTTTGCCGATCATTGACGGAATCGAAAAACGGAAGCTACCACGAGGATCGTGGAAGGATTCTCTACAACTTCTATAGATCGGAATCTCGTTTCAGAGATTTTCGGGTTTCGGCGTAAAATCGAGGTAAGACTCGATTTTTAATTCTGATCCGGTAGTTTTGTAGGTATTAGTCTTGTGAGTATATTCTGTATTGTGATTTGTAGGTTTTGAAACTCGGTTCGCTGTTTAGGGACGTTGGAGTTCGGGATTTGCTTACGGGGTTAAGGTGAGGGGAACTATGTTTATATTGGTTATTTTTGAAATCGGACTCGGTGGAACTGTGGTCCATGGTCCTGTGTATGTTTTGGCTACTCATTTGGGGGGATCTAATGGGGAAAATTATGGGTTTTTCATTATTACAATTTTGGGAAAAAGGGGGCGACAGGTTGAATCCCGGATTTTGTTGAAAACCGAGTATATGTGTGATTTATATTGTGATATTGGGATGAACATTCCTTAACTTTGTTTAAATTGTATTCGTTTGGAAAACCATGATTTAGATTACCAAATGAGTGTGGTTTGTTTGGTTATATGAGCATGCATGTGTGTGTGATATGTTGAAGTGCTAGTAGGAACGTGGTTCCGAAATTGTTTCGGGTACTGAGAGTGGTCGGCTCTATATCCGAGGGCGTGTGTATCGCTAGCCACGTTGGCAAGAGTAGCCGGCTCTATATCCGAGGGCGTGAGCCTATTCCGGCAGATCAGGCCGAAGGGTGTGGATCCATCAGTTAGCACCGGTACGATGCCATGGGAGTCGAGGACTAGCCATGTGTCGGTGGCGCCGTGCTTCGTGGGTTGGCTACGGGCCAACACCGGAATGCCAGACCGGTTTCAGGCCAATGGGTGTGACGACACCGGATTACTGATCATGTGTGTGTATTATTATGGGGCTGCGTATAAATGGCCATCGTGTGCATGCGTGTGTGCACTGTGTAAATTAGTACTGGATTGCATTGAACTGCTTGTATGTTGTGTCATGATAACACTCAAATGCCACATACCGATATAACCTGTGTTCTTCCTTACTGAGAGGTGTCTCACCCCTACTGTACGTATATTTTTACAGGTCCTTTGTGTAACCAGAACTCGCGTCCTAGTGTAGGGAGCGTAGTGGCCAATGTACTGCGTTAGCGCTTAGGTAAGTGCTAGGACTGTAGTTTTGTTGGGTTGTCATTTTGAGTTGTATTTGGGCACCCAGTTTGTACGTTTTGTTAGAGCCTTGTTCTGCTCTTGTATAGACTCTGGTATGGTACTGCATATGTTGATATAAAATGACTTTTTCCGCTGCGTATATTATTATGATTGGATGTGTTTAGGGTGCCTGGGAACCCCACGGGGTCGGACCCTCATCCAGTGTACTGTATACATGATGATTCATATGATACAGGGACAGGTTAGGTTACATATTTTCACCCCCGGGTCCCATTTCCGGGTTCGGGGTGTGACAAACAGTCCACATCACGTGAATCTCGTGTAAAGTCCATCTTAGGTGGATCTCATGTCATATCAAACAATACACATGCAATACATATTTTTATCACATTTCAGTATTCGCAACATCTCATAAAGATACATATCATAATTCATCACACAATTTAGCAATATATTTCAAATATGTTTTGTAAAATAAGTCAACCCTCATTTATTATTCTTTTACTGAAATTATACCTTTAATTTCTTACATGTTGAAAAATCTTCAACTTTCATCTGTCCATTTTCACATATACATACCTAATAAAATAGTCCTAGGCTCAGAAGTCATAATTTAAACGGTTGACATTTTTAACCCATAAGAAAACATATATATATACATAAATTATCCATTTTTTATCTATTTAAATCATAAAATCCTTGTTTAATATATATTCCTCCTTACTTGCTTTCTTGAACTATGCCAACAGGAATCCCCAAAAGATGCTTGTAACGCTCACCCGGACCCTGGTTCAAAAACCCTTGTTTAATTAAATAAACCCCAAATAAACTACAATTTCTACATTTTCTCAACTTATAAACCTTAAATAAACCTTTAAAAACCCAAAACTGAAAATCTTAACTCTTACCTCAACTTAGGAGCGTTTCTCGAAAATCCTAGTTTAGAAAACTGCTCCGCTAAATGTGTAGAGATTCTTTCCTAGAAAATTGTAGCGGTCTCCGATTGTTGATTCGGGCTAAATCCGGGCTGGAAAGTTAGAGAGAAGGCAAAGGGACGTTTAGAGAGTGAAATTCGGAGGAAAATATAATTTCTTCACCAAGAAGTTTCCCCCAAACCCTTTTATACTTGATTTTGCCACATGGCCTCGTCAACGAGTAGACAGAATTTGTCGACGAGTCATAAAAGGAACCTAGTCCACAAGGAGATTCATTCATTGACAAGTCTTAAAATATGAAATTTGTCGAGGACTGAACTTCGTCGACGATCTTTGGTAGAACACTCGTTGACAAGGACATGAAACTCGTCAACGAGGTTTGCTGTTCCCTTCTTCCAAAATTCTCCCTTTTCCCCTTTATTCCTTATTTATCTATTACATCTATAATTTTCCTAATTACTTAATCATTAAAAGTTTTTGGATCGTTACATTCTCCCCTCCTTAGAAAATTTCGTCCTCGAAATTTCACTAATCATTCATTTTCACATTTCTACCATAGTTAACTTAATATATTCCATATAATTCAGTATACATTACCAAATATTTTTGCATCATCTGTAATATAATCATCATATAAACTTTCAATTCATCCATAATTAAATTAAATCATAATTATCTTAATCATAAAGCCATACCTGCGCCCCTGGAATTATCTGGCTCAGGCTAGATCAACGAGTAAACTCGTGCTGAACCACCTCTGCCAAGTGGTATTGGTTGCTTTCCTCGATTTTGATTTGGTGCAGGTGTATTTGATAATAGCACATGGCAGTTCCGCATGACATGCCCCAGCTTACCGCACCTGAAACAGTTAGGAGTACGAAACCAGCATTCACCCCTATGCCTCTTATTACATGTCTAGCATACGGGGTAAGACTGACTATTCTAATTACCAGGATAACCCCGATCTCCTACCCCCTGCCTCAGGCTGACTGCTTCTTTCCCTTTCTTTCTTGATCCCTGACTGACCTTATCCGGAAAACTAGATGGTGCAAACCTATTATTTTGCTTCGATGGCCCTAAACTACCATATAAGCTCTTTTCTAGTACTGAAGCCTTATCCACCAAGTTCGAGAAATTCTGGACCTGGAAACCCACTACCAGCTCAAATATCTTCCATCCAAGGCCTTTTTCAAACATTCTGGCCTTTCTCGCCTCATTCGGAATCATAAAGGGTGCAAAGCGAGATAGTTCTATAAATTTTGCCGCATACTCTCCAAGAGTCATATTTCCTTAGGTCAGATTGGTAAAATCCTCAACTTTTTCCTCTCTAGTGGATGAAGGAAAATACCTGTCAAAGAATAGTTCCTTAAATCATTCCCAGGTTAGCGCCACTTTCACTACCCTCTGTCTCTCTAGCAGCTTCATAGAAAGCCACCAGCGTTTTGCATCTCCAGTCATCTTAAACACGGCAAAGTGGACCTTCTGTTCATCCGTGCAGCCAAGTACTTCTATTATTTCTTCAATTTCCTAAACCCAATTCTCTGCAGTTACTAGATCAAGTCCTCCCTCAAACGTCGAAGGGTTCAACCTCATGAACTCTTTGATGCTACTGCCCTGATCTGCAACTGGATAGTTCTGCTCTTTAGGCTCCTTCCTCATTTCTGCCCTAACTTGACGGGTTATACCCTGTAACATCATGGATGTATCAATTTCCTCTTCACTAGAAGTCACCAAATCATGCCTTCCTCCTGCCTCTACGTTATCTCTAGGGTCCATCTTGAAAATAGGATAAGAAAGAGATAAGAATTCCATATCATAACCCCAATAACACAATTATATAATTTAAATCCAATATACATATGATTACGTGTCAAAAATAGGGTAATTCGGCATTTAAATTCATGCATTAAAGGTCATAATTTTAATTAAATGCTCGATTATGTCCATCATTTTAATCAATGAGTTCGTTCGATAATGATCCTATGTTGTCGAGGAAATTTACAGTCATTCGTGTTTTAATATTGCAGGACAATTTTTTGAGATCAAGATTGAAATTAAAAACATACATAAAGCCATGCATGTACTTGTACATTGTCGTGTTCGCAATGAGAGCCCGTGTACGTGTGGGAAGGAACCCAACCATGTGAAGAATCATGGAGTGATGGCCATGTACTGGGTTTAAAAAGGAACTTGAAGGGTCGTGGGTTTCCCACATGAACTTAGGACTGCCAAGGCTATGAGTGTGGGCTTATGAAGAGTAGTTGGGCTGGAAAATTTTGGAAGCCTTTCGTGAGTTTGTGCTGGAGGAACCAAAAGAAAATCCAAAGGAAACAACAACAAAAGAATAAAAGGAGGTGGGCCGGGTCAATTGATGTGACCCAACCATGCATTTAAAAATTTTGTGTGTGTGTGTGTGTGTGTTTTTTGTTGGGCTAGCACGTAAAGGAATAAGGGCTAGGCGTTGTGTGTGTGTGTGAGTTTGTGAGTTTTTTCTATGCTTTGAAAAGTCAAATAAAGGGGGAGAAAAGGAGGGGCTAGAAAGAAAAAAGATAACTAGTTGTTTGTAGGGTTTTCTTTTTAGGTTTTTAGGGAGTCGTGTGGGTTGATGGGGGGCTGCTCTGCGCACTGCTACAAGGGGAAGAACACAACATCCGTAGCTGCTATGTTGGAGACCCTCACGGCAACCTCTCTCTCTCTCTCTCTCTCTCTCTCTTCTTGTTTAGTTATTTTAAATGTTTGTTTTAATGGATTGTGGGAAAAACTTTATGTATTTTAATGGTTGTTTTTAATACATTATTAGAGTGCTTTAATACCATGTGTCTCTACTTTATTGTTTGAGTATGTTCATTGGCTTAATTAATTGTTTATCTTTTATTTAGTTATCCTAGATGCTACAAGGTTGGTTTAATTTGTTGCTTAACTTGGTATACATTTAGTCTAATGTTTGGCATAATTATAGGGTGGATTAATTAGTTTTCTTTTAGTATTAGTATACATCTAGTTTATTGTTCTTTAAGTTATTGTATTTTATTTTATTATTGCAATGGTTTATTATGGAATTAATTTGACCCGAAAAATTTGGATTGCAAGCATGAGGGGCTAAGTTTGGTAACTCGCGTTGTGGGTCAATGTCGTTTGCTTTCCATGGTTTATTAGTTCTCCTATGATATTATAGATAAACTTTTATTTGGCTAAAACTGAAAATTGAAGGCATCATTGATAAATCGTTGGCTCTTATTTCTTGTTTTGTTGTTGACGATAGGCACTTCAAAACCTTGATTTAATTTAGGATTTTTCGTCAATTAATTTTTACATGAAATTCGGTTGATGCTTAATGAGAGTAATTATTTTCTTCCATTTGGATGTGGCAAATTTTACTCGAGCTTTAGTATGAAAAATTCATCTTATTAATGCCTTGATTGGATTAACAAGAAGAGGAGTAAGGCCTAGGGAATTAGTAAATGGTGGAAGCAAAAGGACGTTGAACCCATAACCCGAGTGTTTGGTAAATAGTTTCAGTTAATATGTTTAGTTTTTGCTGCATTATTAGATTTATATTTTTGGAAAATTGATAAAATTTCAGTCTCATCTTGATAGTTTACTAAATCATTTCCTATTTTGTTTACTGTATGCAAAAACATTAAAAAAAAAATCAAAAAGATTTTCACACCACATTTTTCAGTAATGGGTTTTCATTAAACTTTCGCAAATACTTTAATACTCAGTGGTCCCTGTGGAATACGAACCTGGACTCATCTTTGATACAACTTGACACTTTTGCACTTGGAAGCAAATCTCAGAACGAGTCAAGTTTTTGGCGCCGTTGTCGGGGACTAATTGGTGTCATCAAAGTGTTTTTCAGATTTCAGAGAGGGTATTTATAAAGCTGTGAACATCCTCATAGCCTGGGTGATATCTACTTCCTCTCCGTTGACCTGTTTGCTTTTATTTTTTTTGTTTTATTTCGTTTATACTGAGTTTGTATGTCTGGTTGGGTTAGAGATAACACATTTAGACTGGTCAGGACAGACTCATCCATCTCATCATCAAGTGCACCTATTTCACTTAAATCACTTGAATCATCATCTGACACTCATAACATCATGGCTGAGAATGAATATCATGATAAAGAGAACCCTAATAGGACCCTCAGAGAATATTTGCAACCTGTTAAGACCAGCACTCCATCATGCATTATTCTACTTTTGAATGCAAATACTTTTAATTTTAAACTTGGGATGATTCTATTGTTACCTTATTTTCATGGCATTGAATCTGAAAACCCATATTTGCATATCAAAGAGTTTGAAGAAGTGTGTTCCACATTCATGGATAGAACATGCACTGAAGAGGTAATAAGACTGAAATTGTTTCTATTTTCTTTAAAAGATAAGGCAAAAACCTGGTTGAATTCCTTAAGACCAAGATCCATTGAGACTTGGAAAGAAATGCAAACTGAGTTTTTAACGAAAATTTTTCCCATGCAAAGAACTAATGCTTTGAAAAGACAAATCATGAATTTTTGTCAAAAGGACGTGGAAACATTTTATCATTGTTGGGAACATTTCAAAGACCTCTTAAATGCATGTCCTCACCATGGGTATGAGAATTGGAGGGTCATCTGTTTTTTCTATGAGGGGTTGCAACCAAAGATGAGGTAATTTGTAGAAATAATGTGCAATGATGAGTTTTTCAATAAAGGGCTCGAAGAAGCTTTTGACTATTTTGATTATTTGGTTGAAAACGCCCAATCTTGGGATGTCTCTTATGTGTATGATAGGTCTGAAAAGCAAAAATGTATTAGTGGGGGTGGTAAGTATCAATTGAAAGAAGTTGATGATTTTAATGCTAGGCTTGCACTGATTTCTAAAAGGTTAGATTCCATTGAACTTAAGAAGGTAAATGAAATGCATGTTTTAGCATCATCTTCTGAAAAATGCAGCATATGTGAGGATCCAGGGCATGTGACTAATGCATGTCCAACTATTCCTGCTTTTAAGGAAGTTTTGCTTGATCAATCTAACCTAGTGCATATGGTTTCTAAGAATTCTTTTGGACCTTATTCTAATACTTATAATGCAGGTTGGAGAAATCATCTAAATCTCTGCTGGAAAAATGACCAAGTGGGGCCATCTATGCAAGGACCAAGTCAATATACTCCTTATGCAGCAGCTGGCCAAGGCTTGGGACCACCTCACTTTCCAAATTAGCTACCCCCAATATAGAGAAAAGGAGTGGAAGACTCCATACAACAGCTAACTGTTTGCTTGCAACAGTTTATGCAGAGTCGGAACACGATCAACAACCAGAACTCCTAGGCCATCAATGACATCAGAGAGACTCTCACTAGAGTAACCACCACTGTAAGTAACTAGGAGAAAGGAAAATTTCCAACTCAACCCCAACCCAACCCACATGGGCATAGTTAATCATCTCAGAATACTGGTGAAGGAAGCAATGTGAAATCAGTGAAATCTATTACAACTTTGAGGAATGGTAAGGTTTTGGGTGACCCTGCCCATAATGCAAGAAGTTTAGGTAAAAATGCTAACCCTTCTCTTGATAGTGGTGAGTCAAGCACTTTAAATTCAAATAATGATGCATGTCCCATACCTGCGCCATTTCTACAACGTTTTCTTTCTTTGCACAAGGATAAACAGCATGTTGAAATCTTGGAAATTTTTAAGCAAGTTAGGATTAACATTCCACTTCTCGATGCTATAAAACAAATTCCTGCTTATACTAAATTTCTAAAGGATTTATGCACTGTGAAACGCAAACTAAATGTGCAGAAAAAAGCTTTCCTCACTAAGCAAGTTAGTGCCATTATTCAAAATCACACACCACCTAAGTACAAGGATCCTGGGTCACCTACTATTTCATGTGTCATTGGAAATTCTAAGATTGGGCAGGCCTTGCTAGACTTAGGTGCAGGGGTTAGTTTGCTACCTTATAGTGTGTATGAACAAATGTGGCCATGGGAATTGAAAACCACATCCATTATTTTGCAACTTGCTGATAGATCCATGAAAATTCCTAAGGGTATTGTTGAGGACGTCTTGGTCCAAGTGGATAAATTTTATTACCCTGTGAATTTAGTGGTCTTGGATATGAAAGTGTCATCCCACGCAAATTCTTCACCACCTGTGATTTTGGGAAGACCATTTTTAGCAACTTCTAATGTCATAATCAACTGTAGGAGTGGTGTTTTAAAATTGAGTTTTGGAAATATGACTTTAGAACTGAATATCTTCAATTTGTGCAAGCAACCTCAAGAACATGAAGACATTCAAGAAGTCAATTCACTAAAATCCTTAATGGCAGACACTTTTTGTTTAAATTATGATTGTGATGAGCAGTGGGAGGATTTAGAAGACTCCTTTGATTTAACTGAGTCCACTGATCATTTTTCTTCTCTTTGTGCTACAGGTGATTCAACTGAGATGCAATGGAAGCTCAAATTTGAACCACTACCGGCAATACAAACCCCAGCACAACCATCCAATGAGAAGACACCAGTGTTAGAATTGAAGCCACTGCCACCGGAGCTGAAATACGCCTACCTTGGACCAGAGAACTCATTTCTAGTGGTGATTTTGGCATTGTTGAACCATGACCAAGAGAGTAAGTTGTTGAAAATTTTGACACAACACAAATCAGTCATTGGCTGGTCCATTGCCGACATCAAAGGTATAAGTCCTCTCATTTGTACACATATGATATATTTGGAAGAGGATTCAAAACCCTCTAGAGAAATGCAAAGAAGACTAAACCACACAATGAAGGAAGTGGTAAAAAAGGAAGTCTTGAAATTGTTAGACATAGGCATCATATATCTAATTGCTGACAATAAATGGGTTAGTCCAATACAAGTTGTTCCAAAAAAATCTAGTATAACTGTTGTAGAAAATGATAAGGGAGAATTGGTGCCTACTAGAGAGACCACAAGCTGAAGGATGTGTGTAGATTATAGGAAATTGAATGCCGCCTCTACGAAGGATCATTTTCCTTTGCCTTTCCTTGACCAGATTTTAGAAAAAGTGGTAGGGCATGAATATTACTATTTTTTAGATGGATTCTCTGGTTATTATCAAATAGAAATAGCTCTAGATGACTAAGAGAAGACTACCTTCACTTATCCCTTTGGAACTTTTGCCTTCACGATAATGCCATTTGGGCTATGCAGCGCCCCAGCTACTTTTCAAAGATGCATGTTAAGTATTTTCAGCAACTTGATTGAGGACAGTGCAGAGGTATTCATGGATGACTTTTCAGTTTTTGGAAAAACATTTGATGCATGTTTGTCTAATTTGTAGGTTGTTCTGAAAATATTAGAAGAAAAGCAATTGTTGTTAAATTGGGAAAAATGTCACTTCATGGTCCAACAAGGAATATTTTTGGGGCACATTGTATCTTCTTGAGGCATAAAGGTGGATAAAGTTAAAATAGACTTAATTTCAAATTTGTCTGCACCTAAAAATGTGAAAGATGTTAGATCATTTTTAGGGCATGCTGGTTTTTATAGAAGATTCATAGGGAATTTTAGCTTTATCTTTAAACCTCTTTTGCAAACTTTTGATGCATGATGTTAAATTTGAAGGGACCCAAGAGTGTCAAAATGGTTTTGATGAATTGAAGACATGTCTCACCACTGCACCTATCATTCGATCTCCTGACTGGTCACTTTCTTTTGAATTAATGTGTGATGCAAGTGACTTTACTGTGGGGGCTGTTCTTGGACAACGAAGAGGTAAACTACCATATGTCATATACTATGCTAGTAAGACTTTAAATGCTGCACAGAAGAACTATTCCACCACATAAAAAGAACTACTAGTTATAGTATTTGCATTGGATAAGTTCAGATCTTATCTCTCCTGATTCTCCTGTCATAATATTCACTGACCATGCAACTCTGAAATTTCTACTGTCAAAAAAGGACACTAAGCCAAGGCTGGTAAGATGGATACTCTTACTACAGGAATTTGATCTCACAATAAAACATAAAAAGGGAGTGGAAAACGTGGTGGCAGATCACCTTTCTCGGCTTCAACCAGAAGTTTCTGAGAAGTTTTCATTAATTTCTGATTATTTTCCTAATGGACAATTATTTGCAGTTGAATCTTTACCATGGTATGCTGATATTGTATATTTCTTGGTCACAGGGAAAACTCCACCTCATTGGAATGCTTAGGACATCGGAAGGTTGAAGGCTGAAGCTAAGAATTTCTTTTACGATGATCCTTATCTCTTTAAATATTGTTCAGATCAGATCATTAGGAAGTGTATGCCTAACAATGAAATTTCTAGTGTTTTAAATTTTTGCCACACAGAAGCTTGTGGTGGGCATTTTTTCGCCCACAAAACAGTGGCTAAAGTCCTTTAAAGTGGGTTTTATTGGCCAAGTATGTTTAAGGATACTTTGAGTTTCTGTAAAGCTTGTGAACCTTGTCAAAAATTAGGGGAAATCACTAGGAGAAACATGATACCTTTGCAACCTATACTAGTGATTGAAATTTTTGATTGTTGGGGTATAGATTTCATGGGAACATTTCCTTCTTCTTACGGCTATTTATACATTTTGCTTGCCATTGCTTATGTTTTTAAGTGAGTTAAGGCAGTCCCTAGTAGAACTAATGACCATCAAGTGGTTATAAAACTTTTGAAAGAAAACATTTTTCCAAGGTTTGGCATGCCTAAAGCCATAATCAGTGATCAAGGCACGCACTTTTGCAACAAACATGTTTCAGCCTTATTGAAGAAGTATGGTATCCATCACAATATCTCTACTGCTTACCATCCTCAAACCAATAATGAACCTATTTTGTTGAGGAAATTTACGGTCATTCGTGTTTTAATATTGCAGAACAATTTTTGGAGATCAAGATTGAAATTAAAAACGTACATGAAGTCATGCACATACTTGTACATTGTCATGTTCGCAATGAGAGCCTGTGTACTCGAGCCATGTACATGTGTGAAGGAACCCAACCACGTGAAGAAGCATGGAGTGAAGGCCATGTACTAGGTTTAAAAAGGAACTTGAAGGGTCGTGGGTTTCCTACGTGAGCTTAGGACTGCCAAGGCTATGAGTGTGGGCTTATAAAGAGTAGTTGGGCTGGAAAATTTTGGAAGGCAGCCGTGAGTTTGTGTGCTGGAGGAACCAAAAGAAAACCCAAAGGAAACAACAACAAAAGAAAATGAGGAGGTGGGTCGAGTCCAGTAATGTGACCCGGCCATGCATTTAAAATTTTTTTGTGTATATGTGTTTTTTGTTAGGCTAGCACGTAAAGGAGTGAGGGCTGGGCATTGTGTGTGTGTGTGAGTTTGTCCGTTTTTTTATGCTTTGAAAAGTCAAATAAAGGGGGAGAAAAGGAGGGGCTAGAAATAAAAAAGGTAAATAGTTGTTTGTAGGGTTTTCTTTTTAGGTTTTTAGGGAGTTGTGTGGGCTGCTAGGGGGCTGCTCTGCGCACTGCTGCAAGGGGAAGAACACAGCAGCCGTAGCTATTGTGTTGGAGACCTTCTCACGGCAACCTCTCTCTCTCTCTCTCTCTCTCTCTCTCTCTCTCTCTCTCTCTCTCTTCATGTTTAGTTATTTTAAATGTTTGTTTTAATGGATTGTGGGAAAAACTTTATGTATTTTAATGGTTGTTTTTAATACATTATTAGAGTGCTTTAATATCATGTGTCTCTACTTTATTGTTTGAGTATGTTCATTGGATTAATTAATTGTTTATCTTTTATTTAGTTATCCTAGATGCTACAAGGTTGGTTTAATTTGTTGCTTAACTTGGTACACATTTAGTCTAATGCTTGGCATGATTATAGGGTGGATTAATTAGTTTTCTTTTAGTATTAGTATACATCTAGTTTATTGTTCTTTAAGTTATTGTATTTTATTTTATTATTGCAATGGTTTATTATGGAATTAATTTGACCCAAAAAATTTGGATTGCAAGCATGAGGGGCTAAGTTTGGAAACTCAGGTTGTGGGTCAATGTCGTTTGCTTTCCATGGTTCACTAGTTCTCATATGGTATTATTGATAAACTTTTGTTTGGCTAAAACTGAAAATTGAAGGTATCATTGATAAATCGCTGGCTCTTATTTCTTGTTTTGTTGTTGACGTTAGGCACATCAAAACCTTGATTTAATTTAGGATTTTTCGTCAATTAATTTTTACATGAAATTCAGTTGATGCTTAATGAGAGTAATTATTTTCTTCCGTTTGGATGTGGCAAATTTTACTTGAGCTTTAGTATGAAAATTTTATCTTATTAATGCCTTGATTGGATTAACAAGAAGAGAAGTAAGGCCTAGGGAATTAGTAAATGGTGGAAGTAAAAGGACGTTGAACCCGTAACTCGAGTGTTTGGTAAATAGTTTCAATTAATATGTTTAGTTTTGGCTGCATTATTAGATTTATATTTTTGGAAAGTTGATAAAATTTCAGTCTCATCTTGGTAGTTTACTCAATCATTTCCCATTTTGTTTGTTGTTTGCAAAAATATAAAAAAAACCAAAAAGATTTTCATTCCACATTTTATAGCAATGGGTTTTCACTAAACTTTCACAAATACTTTGATACTCAGTGGTCATTGTGGAATTCGTTCCTAGACTCATCCTTGATACAACTTGACACTTCTGCACTTGGAAGCAAAACTCAGAACGAGTCAACATACAAGTTCCTCATATAAGGATCAGTTTCACAGCTCAGAAACGAAATCATTTGAGGTTTACCGTGGCTTTTCTGAGGCCGTCGAATGCTTCAGAAAAATCACAAGAAATCATTGACGTATTTCCGCCTCCAAACTATAAAACAATATCCTATACTTCTCAACACCTATCCAATCCATCTAGTATCCTTATCCTAACTAATTCCTATATTTTGGTATAAATCATGCCTAAGTTTGCAGAACCCAAAATCTATTACTCTAATACAAAATTGTAACACCCCAAACCTGAAAACCCGGTCTGGTGCATTATACCTGATTAACCATGTCTTGTGGCACCCCAAACCCGTCTTGTGGAACCTGGGTGCCACATCATTCATTTTCCTGTATCTGTTATTCTATTTATAATTACGTAGCAGAAAACATAACTACATTCCTCAATCAGTATAATACTAGAGTTTTCTACATCTATCTACATTCCAATATAAATCATACATCAACCTGTATCCACATATAAATAGAACTCCAAAAATATAAACCACAGCTTCCAGTATTCACATTCATCCATTCCTCAGATGACTTAAAACATAAAATATAAAACATAATTTTATACAATCCAATAGTATTATCAAGTTTATACCCCTTTTACTTGCTTTCTATAACCAAAAAATGCTATCATAATCCGGAGCTCTCTAAGCTCAATCCCGTGGGGATTCTGAAAAAGATAAATTTGCATTTGAGTGAGACACATCTTTGTAAGGGAAGAAACTATATATATTAAATCAGCGTGTGGCCAACAAGAGGTTTGTAAATAACATATAAAATCATCATTTTTATTTAATCATAATTTCTAAAAAAACCTTTCCTGAGCCTGATTAAACCCATGTAAGGTATTTTACCAACAAGATTTCCTAAGGATTTGGGTGATTACCCACCCATACAAGTAGCACCCCTCTGCTTTGATACTTTAGGCAACCAATGATCATAACTAAAGCATATCAGGGCACTTACCTTACTCAGTAAGCCCTCAAGTGAATAAATAATCTCATACTCACACAGTTCATACAATAGTTTACCAGCGAAGGCTCATGAGAATAGGGAAATTTACCCGCCCATACAAGTACTTTCCCTTTGCCCTAGTACGTTATGTAGCCTATTGCTACATCTGATACCTACTAGGGCACTCGCCTTTCTCAGCAAGCCCTCGGGCGAAGAGTTTACCCCGCCCATTTAATACATATCATACTAGCGTGAATACTGATATTACAATATACAATTCATTCTTACTTTAATTGGAATTTGTTATCTCTGTATATACATCTTTTCATATTCTCAATAGTTCATATTACGTAGTTCACTTTCGTAGTTCACATTGCATAAAACTCATATAAAGTCTACCTTGCGTGGATCTCATGTAAAGTCCAACCTACGTGAATCTCATATAAAGTCCAACTTACGTGGATCTCATCTAAAGTCTATCCTACATGGATCACATGTAAAGTCCACATTACGTGGGTCTCATGTAAAGTCCACATTACATGGGTCTCATGTAAAGTCCACATTACATGGGTCTCATGTCATATACATCATCTGTAATAGTCCACATCACATGGATCTTGTGTAAAGTCCATCTTACGTGGATCTCATGTCATATCAAACAATACACATGCAATACATATTTTTATCACATTTCAGTATTCCTAACATCTCATAAATGTACATATCACAATTTATTACATAATTTTCATTTTACTCAAGGTGACACGCTGGGCCTGATGAAACCTTTATCCAGCAATTCCTGTAACTGTTCTTTCAATTCTTTGAACTCTACTGGGGCCATACGGTATGGTGGTTTAGATATTGGTGCAGATCTCGGCAACAGATTTACGGTAAACTCAATCTCACGGTCAGGCGGCAAACTAGACAATTCTTCTGGAAAGAAATCTGGGAACTCCCTCACTACTAGTATGTCAGCTTGTCTCAATTCTTCTTTTGAAAATTCTTTTATGTATGCGACATACCCCTGGCAACCACCCTGTAGCAGTCTCCTCACCTGAATAGCCAACACTAGCTGTGGTGAGGCACGTACACGTGAACCCACAAATTTGTATTCCTACTCACCTGGGGGTCTGAAAATAACTTCTTTTTTATGGCAATTTATACTGACATGATGAGTAGCTAGTTAATCCATACCCAATATTATATCAAACCTATGCATATCTAGAACCACTAGATCAGCTGATAATACCCTCTCCTGAATACTTACTGGAAAATTCCGAAGTATCCTTTTACATCTCACCACAGACCCCATTGACGTACCCACATACAGTTCTATATCTAATGGTTGTGTCTCTATTCCAGCTATCTTCACATATCCCACCAATATAAAGGAATGAGTGACACCTGTATCAAACAAAACAATAATTATATATGGTAAAGTAGTAAGGATACCTGTAACCACGTCTCCAGCTGTCTCGGCATCTCCCGGCGTCAACGCATAAACCCTCGTCGGGGCGCTTGATATCCTCCTCGAAATGGTCTAGGAGCCAGTACATAACCTGGTGTCATCTGATAGGATCGAGCCATATGACTGGGTCTCCCGTAGTAGTAGCAAACATTCTCCCCCAACTGACATTCACCGGGGTGTCTTTGTCCACATCTGGTACAAATGGCAGGAAGTTGTCCACCCCGAAACCCACTGTGCTCTACCATCTGTCTCTGGCCTCCACCATACCTATCTCCTCTCCAAGGGCCTCGACTGGGACTCACCTGAAAACTCGAGGGCGTAGTCCTCTTCCTTTGACTCTGTGTATCGGTCTCCCTAGGTAGACTTTCATCCGCTATAGTGGCCCTGTCAACCAACTCTGCAAAATCCTGAATCTTCAGTAGTGCCACCTGCTTGTAAATATCTCGCCTCAAATTCCTCTCGAACATTCTGGCTTTCTTTACTTCATCGGGGACAATATATGGGCAGAAACGTGAGAGCTTGATAAATCTCGCCGCGTACTGTTATCGACCCCTGGGACAGACTCAGAGACTCCTATACTTGGGCCTCTCTGACTGAGGTAGGATAGTATCTATCGAAGAATACATCCCTGGAACGTCCCCAGGTCATCGATATTGGAGTTGTCCTCTGCTCCACCAATAGTCTAGTGGCCGTCCACCATCTCTCAGCCTCCACTTCTAGTCTATACGTAACGTACAAAACTATCTGCTCGTTGGTGCAGTGAAGTACTGTCAGAATCTTCTTTACCTCCTGCACCTAATTCTCAGCAACTGCAGGGTCAGTCGCTCCTAAAAAGGCTGGCGGATTCATCTTCATAAATTTTTCTATGGTACATCCCTGAACTGGAGATGGACCTCCCTGCTCTCTAGAACTCCGCGCTATCTCAGCCATAACTTGTTGAGCCACACTACATAGCACAGTATCTGAATCTGCACCTCCTACGTTAGAAGGCCCGACACCATCGTCCCCACTAGCATGAGTGCTACTGCCTCCTAGGTCCATCCTGCAAATGTAGAGAAAACCGTTTTAGAATCCTATTTCTCGTACAAACCTAACTTATTCCATTTAACTAAAACTTCAAATTCTCTATTAACCATCCCTCACGATCCTAACCCCAAAATCCAATCTTGCAACCTAAATACACAACTCGTCAGTAGTTTACCATGACTTTCCTGAAATCGTCATCCTTGGAAAAACATAAAAACCACCACGAAATCCTGTATCCAGATCACAGAACAAAACCTCAAATTCTTTTTCCAATATTCTGATATTGTTTTCCGCTGCATTCTAAAGTTTACAGAACCTAACAACCTAGACTCTGATACTAAAATGTAACATCCTCAAAATTTCTCCATTTTTTTTAATATCTATATAACCATACCTAAACAGCGGAAACATAAGTCATATAACCACATATACTATACAATACCAGAATTCTGTACATACAGACTATAGCCATAAAACATTTCCCTCTGGTATCATCTACCTAAAAAATACATCTTTGTGTAAAACTTACCCTACAACTAGGGCAACAAAGTAGTCACTCTATCTGCGAGGCTGCTCTGCTTGCCTAGCTGGCTCACCTGAAAAATGGTAAAGTAATAAGGTGAGACGAGGCTTAGTAAGTGGAAATATACTATTACTAGTGTGTGGCGACCGAGTCGTAAAACTATAACATTAATATATAAAACTGCATGATCTGGAAAATCTGTAAAACACATGTATAGTGGCTTAAAACATTTGAATCATTTGAACTTTCTATCGTTCATACTGCTATATCATACTATATACGATAAAAGCTGTAAAATTGTATACATATACATAACTGTGATTTTTCCTTCAGACTTTGTATGTCATGATTTGACCTCTTATGACAGGGTTGTGCGGCCTGTAGGCTGGACTTAACCTGGTCGGACCTCCAGGTAAGTCATCATACACCACACTACCTCAGCCCGACCAAATTGCATCCACTCCTAAGCTCAGGACTGACTGCTACCTTGTCAAACTGGCCCCCTCAACCCAGCATACCAGGGAGCTGCATCCTCTCCGAGCACAGTTTGACGGTACCCACACATTATCTGAGATATGTGGTTGCACTCTATTTGTATTAGCAACGGTACCGTGCTCTATAAACTGTATCTGTCTGTAATCTTTCCACAGGGATATGATACTATATATATATACACACTCTTTTAACTGTTTTCATTATGTTTCCAAAATAACCATAACACTATAATTCTATATTGTAAATACTGTAATATCTATGGCATCTTGATGCTATAATTGTATAATATGTCTATATCTTCTATCAGTGTAATCTGTCTGTATAATCTAAGTGTTATGACATTTAGGAAAAACATAATATTCTGTAAATACTATATATATACTGATCTGAATAAACATTTGTATATTGTCATATATATATATATATATATATATATATCTGTCTGTGTAATCATTTGAATAAAAATTGTATACATTCTGTCTATATAAAATCCATAAATATCTAACTATATCTGTACAACTTAATATACTGAAAAAAAAAATTGTATAAGACTCCATATCAAATAATATCTACTCAGGCTACACATACTTTCAAAATTCGTATTTTGTATAACAACTGGTATACATGCATATATATATATATATATATATATATAATTCTCTGATAACGTAAGTAAATTTCCTAACATACCATATTTCTCTTACCTTAAATCTGAAAAGCCTCTTACTGAACCCTAGCCCTACACTCGCAGGGTTCTCCACTCAACATCCTGAAAACAACATCCTCCCAGAACAAAACATCAGTATTTTCTTACTTATAACATTTCTTATAACTACAAGGAAGACATAATCTGAATAAAATACCTTGCCCTGGATTTGGGATGAATTCCAAACCAACTTCTCCCACGATCAGCTCGGTAGACTTCCAAAGAACTTCGCCAGAAGCGTCGTGGTGGCCTCAAATTTTCAATTTGGAAAGAAATAGAGCCAGAATCGAAGAGAGAAGGGAAGAGGGGCGTAGAGAGAGAAAAAGGGAGTGTTTTGCGCCAAATAATGCTGAAAAAATCCGAATTTTCACTATTTATAGGGTCAGATTCGTCGACGAGACACGTCACCTTGTCTATGAGTCCTGTAAAAATTTTGTCGACGAACCTGCTCCCTCGTCGACGAGTTTCAGTCACCCTTAAACCCTTTCTTGGTATCTTCTCGTTGACAAGGCCTCCTTATGCTTTTGTTGACGAACTCCCTGTATTCGTCGATGAGGCCGTGTGTAAAATTTTTCGGACTATTACAAAGCTGACCCATCTGATTACTAGAAAAGATGCTTGAATCACTAAGTATCCTTTTCTTAGAACCATAAGGTCACGGATTCTTCTCCAGGTTCACATGGGGACAAAATTAGTGCAGACATATGAGGTAAGTTCATAAGAACTTGAATTAGTACAGACATATATGACAGGTTCGTGGGAACATAAAGAAGTGGACAAAATATGGATGAATGACCGTCACTCTTATCAATTCATAACATCAATTCATAACATATATAATTTTACAAATGATTTAAAAAAAAACAAGTCGGCTAATAAGACGTGTTTTCGAGTAGAAAAAGAACAAGTGATACGATACAACTTATTTTATTTTATTTTTAAAATTTAAAAAACAAAACTCCGAAACCTGTTTTCGGATCCTTAAAACCAAACGGGTAAAATTCCGCATTAACTTTCCCAACTGCAAGCTTTGAAAGACCCACCGGACGCCGGGCCAAACTTTCCCTCATTGGGCGATCCATTACCATCATCATCAGTTTCATCTCTCATTTCTGCCTCCGAACCAACCAAACTGAAACAGCGTGCGGCCCACCGCCTGCAGAGGCCACAGGCTCCCATCCCAAAACGACGCCATTCCGACGAGGTTCGTCGTCGGACCGGGCCCAGCACCGCCGTAGCACCCCTTGCATGAACGCCCTGCAATTCCCAATCCCTTCTCCTCCTCCTTCTGTGCATCCCAAAACCCTAAAACCCTCAATCACTGCACAACCCTTCCCCATGATGAAGGACCGGCCTCCTTCATCGTACGGCTCCGTTTACGTCCCTCCCCACCATCGTCGTCTCAGGTCCGTCATCACTACGCCAGCTTCCTCCAACCTCTCCTCCTCTGCCACCGACGCGGCCGCCGACGCCGACGACTCCAAGGCTCTGGACACTCGGCCCTCGGCTCTCAACTCTCGAAACAGTCCTCCTTTGCCGTATTTTCAAAACCACAACCACCATCATCCTCATCCTCATCCTCATCATCAGCAACATCAGCCGCCAGTCCCGCTGCCACCGCTACAGCTGCAGAAGAAGAATTCGGCGCATGATTTGGTGTTTGATGAGTTCTCAGAGGAAGGGTCCGACCGCGAAATTGAGTCATCGCTGCCCCCGGTCTGTTATTTTGTTTGTCTTGTTTTATTTGGTTTATTTGGGTTGATTGAGGATTAATTGTAAGTAGGGTTGTGATTTCTCATTGTTTTGATTGTTTGTCAGCATTGAATAGTAACTGAATCTTTGGTGTTAAAATTTCTCAAGCATTTCTATTCCATTCAACAGCGTGTTTTAGCTTGTGCACTTAAATGCAAGGACGTGTTTAGTTTGGAATTTTTTTAATTACAATTGGGCTCTTTGCGCCATATTTTATTGAATGTTTGTGTTTTTTTTTTGGGCCTCCAGCATTTCTTTGGGAATTTCTCATGTAATGTTGTGAATTTAGAGTATACACTGATCATGTTGAATAGAATAATTGGTTCATAGTGTAACCCACTAAACACATGTAGAATATTGACATGCATGATTGTTCCTTTTCATTGGCAAGGGTGTCACACTAATGCCACAAGGTCACACGTCCAAGTCACAAAAACATGCTCTCCCATTGAAGAGGTAAGGCTGTGTACGTTATGCCCTCACTAGACCTTGTGGCATTAGTGTGACACCCTTGCCAATGGCATTAGTGTGGCATGGGAGCTTTGTGCACTGAGGGTTGCATTTTTTTGCTGGTATTATTTTCCCCAAATTAACTTGAAGACATTTACTGTTTGGGGCTGTCTCTCTGAATTTTGTGTTACCCAAGGCAATTCTTTCAGTTAAATAAGATGCTAATAAATCTTTGTTAACAACCTTAATCTGCTTCCTTTTAGGATTTCTCTATGTTCAATTAATCTCAAATGAGTACCATGTGTACTCACTCCTAATTGTGCAGTTTCTGCAAAGCCATGCTGTTTTTGACATAGTAAGCTAGAGTCTAAAGATTCTTGAACTATGATGCCAAGTTTTGGTTGTGTTGACCATTATAAGTCCATGAAATTATTTGTTGAATTCAGAGCAGCTGTTCAAATGCGTTCATGAGTATTTAACATAGTTACTTATAACGGTGCTTTTAGCTTTGATTGTATTTTGGTTCTTCCAATATATATATATTTTATATATATGGTATTGCTTATTGTCAAACTGTCTCAGGTTGCTTGTAGTCTGTTACAACTAATGATATGTCACACATCATCACCTATAAAACACCGATACTTTTGGTAGCCTGAACTGTTACTGTCAAACACATGTCAGATACAAATACCTGCTTGACAGTCCCTGACATGTATCTGACATGTCTTGGAAATTAATTAATTAATTTTTATTTTTGGGGACAGCTGAGACACTTCCCGACATGGATAGGACACCTTTGATACACTTCTTGCACCGGAATGCTGTGTCATGTTGCACCTTTTAATTCTGTTAACAAAGCCCAAAAAGAAAAATTGAGAAGTAGAGAGTTTGAGAGTCAAGAAGTTCTTTGATATTGGAGTGGTTGGATTTGGAGCCCTAGTGCCACTGCACCAACCTTGTAGAGTGCTGTCTTTCCAACCTTTAGAATTCCCCTCTCTGTTTCTAAAGCCATTGCTAGTTTGCCACTCTGTTAATATTTTTCTTTTTCTTTTTAATTTCTTGATGAGCCATACCCATTGCCCACCATCAGCTTTGCCCTTGAGTTGTTTTCTTTTGTTGTTGGACCAATCTTCTATAATATGAATGTAGTTGATGATTATAGAAGTGCAGTTTGTAAAATGTGTAATTGATAGTTTTGCATGAATAGTGCTCATATTTGATTTTAAATAAAAAATTACCACCATATTTGTCATTTAAAAGGAAAAACATGCCTTAATACATATATATATATATTTATATTTATTTATTTATTTATATATATTAATCCATTAATGTATCCCTGCTGCGCTGTATTCTCAGTTTTTCAAAATTGTTGAATTTTTGTGTCAATATTGTGTCATATTCGTGTTTTATGTCGCTACCGATGTTTCCTAGAACTTGAATTTGTGCTCATGTTTCCTAGTTGCGTATTGCTGATTCTGCAGAAAACTGTTAAAGGGAAGGTATAATTATGTAGTCCATTCAGGGCCATGTTGTTTCATTGAGGAAGTTTCAGCACTATCTTAGGCAACAACTTTGGATAAGATGGGGTCATGGCTGTCTAGTCTTGGGGGAAATGAAGTTTGTCTAGATGGTTGTGCCGAAATAAAGGCCGGTTGGAATTAGCTAATTAGCGGTGTCCTGTGAAGTATGACATCATGGAATTGAAGAGGGATTTTCTTAATTATATTTTTTAATTTTTTTTCTCAAAGATTTCTTGTCCTCCCCTAGTTTGTTACTCTTCTTTTTCTTCCTCAATATATATATATATATATATATTTTTTTTTTTTTCTATTTTAAAAAGAAAGCTAGCTGCAACTTATTGTTGTGTGTGGCATGATGGCCATTAAGAATTGTTATTATTCTCTGTTACTGATGGGGAGCACCAGTACCTAACAGGTCAAGGTTTTGGGGTGTACTATAGTGATGAAAAATTTTGCAGAGACTGTATCTAGATCAAGATTATTAGTCAATTTTTATCATCAGAGTACCCTTTAAATAAGCACTCATTATTTATTTAACTTTTAACTGATAAAAAGTTCATTTTGAATTTTTATGTTTTTATTGTGTTCTATTAAAAAAAAATTCATTGTCAGTGGAATGCCCATAGTTTCTTTGATTGTGAATTATTGCACTGGTATGAATTTGACCTGAGTTGCTGATTACTACATCCCAGTTAGAGTCATTCATGTTTTTGAGAAGTAAATTGCCATGATTTTAGACTAGGGGCATCCCTTGATATGGAAAATTGTTGCAAATAAAGATTTTTTTTATCTGTTGTATCGGGAGGATGTCATTGCATCCCTGTTTTCCTCCTTTTTTTTTCTTGTTGCTCTCTTCTTCTTTCCCTGTCTAATATAATATTTTGTTTATCAAAAAAAAAAAAAAATCTTGCAAATAAGGGTGTGCAGGTTTTATTATCCAATTTTTTTTTGGCTATGCTCTGTGAACCCATAGCCAAAGCCAAGGGGTTATGTTTGGTAGCCAAATGGTGGCACACTAGCATTAGCTACGGGATATGTGGGCATCAGATCTTGGTACTTCATAACAATGAGATTGTCTCACAAGAACACCTATATTGATTCTTTTCCTATCATGCTTTGCTTACATAGGGCTGCTGCCCACTGTTTATCATGAAATTGCTTATTTTGGTGAACAGCTTTTGTTACATTGTTTCAAGTCATGCACATGGACAGTTGTCTGGGGGAACTCTTTATAGCGGCTTCTTATACTTCCATTAATCTAATTAAACTTCAAATTTTTATCAAGACAATGTCCTGTCATATGCAAATAGTTCTTTGTAGTGTTACCTCCATTTCCCTATAAATGCATGGACAAACACAATAGTGATTCACCTGCCTCAAATCTGCGTAAAGTATTGAATTGTACTTCTGACTTCAATATATTTGAAATTTTACCCCTTGGTGCCTTCTTTGGGCTGCTTTCTTCTTTGTTGCAAATGCAAGAATTATCTAATCTGCCTCACGGGAGTCCATTAGTTTGGTCTATCAGATGCTTAGTTAATGTTACCTCCTTTATCTGTGAATGCATGGACAAACATGATATAAAGTAAGGAGTTGGTACTTCTGAGTCAATGTGTTTGAAATTTTACCCCTTGATGCTTTCCTTGGGCTGTTTTCTTCTTGTTGCAAATGCAAGAATTATCTGATCTGCCTCACTGGAGTCCATTAGTTTTATCTCTTGAGTGCTTAGTTAATGTGAGTTTACACTTAAATTCTATGATATTGTGTTTATAAATAATTATATTTTCAGGGGGCTTCCACATTTGATAATGTTGAAGAATGGAAATGGAAGTTAACCATGCTTTTACGGAACAAGGATAAGCAAGAGTTGGCATCAAGGGAGAAAAAGGACCGACGAGATTTTGAGCAGATAGCAGCTCTGGCCAGCAGAATGGGTCTGTATAGGTATCTTCAAGTTCATAAGAGTAGACTTGTATCATTATTTTTTCTGTTGGTTATCACATGAAATTCAGGTAGAAATTATCTTTGGCAGTCATGTGTATGTAAAAGTTGTTGTTGTTAGCAAGGTCCCACTGCCGAACTACAGATTTGATTTGGATGATAGGCGTCCGCAACGGGAGGTATTTTCTCTTAATGCAGTCTTCATTTGTTTAATAGAATTTGGATTTATGTATTGCAGTACAACTTTTTTATTTTATATCAATGTGTAATAGAAGAAGTACTACATAGAATTTAGTCTTTTGCTCCTGTTGCTTTAGAGGAGTTTGTTTTTTAAATCTATGGTGGGATTAGCAAGCATTTATTTATTTATTTTTTCCTTTTTAACTTAATTTTTTTAGAGGAACTCCGATTCTCATTATGGTAGATTCTCTATGTTTTAATGAAATCCTCTTATTTTCTTATTAAAAAAAAGTCAGTGCAAGTTAGATAAAATGGAGAAATGGTTTTGAGCATGTTATGAGATTATAGTATACCCTTGTAATTAAAAGGAAGTTAGAACAGCTATAAGACTAGTTCTGCTATAAATGGATCTAGGCATGTAAGAAATAACATATCTAAAAAGTAAAAGTTGCTGAAATGAGAATGCTAAGGTGGATATGTTAAAAACTTAAAAAAATAATTTATGTGAACTAGGCACAGCATTTGTAGAAGATAAAATAAGGGAGGGGTAGCTGAGATGGTTTGAGCACCAGCAAAGAAGGCCAAATAATGTGTTGGGAAGACTACGCTGGATAATGTTAGTGGTAATAGGAGGGGTAGGGATAGACCTAAAATACGATAGTAATAATTCAACAGCCCTCCATTTGCCAGAGAATATTGCCAAGATCGTGTTGACTACGGAGAATGATTTATGTAGCCAACCCCACCTAGCAGGAGTCAAGGCTTGGTTATTATTGCTGCTGTCCGACTGTTTCTTTCCAAAATATTTTTAATTTTAATTTGTCCCATTTAAATGACATAGGTGAATTTTGCAAGTTCTTTGGTTGACAAGCATTATAGACGCTTTAATTCTTGGAAAACATAAAATTCAATGAGGATTGTTCTCTTATTTACATGGTTCCCAAGCATTTACCTAAAGCTATCACTAATTGACAGGTGATTTTATCTCCTGGTTTGCAAAGAAGAGTGGAAGCCTATCTTGAAGAGTACCTTTCTCAAATGTCTAAGAATCTGGGCAGTTTTCGAGATATTGCCTTTTCAAGGTCAAGTAGCAGTGGTAGTATTGCTACTGATGAAGGGCTTTTTGAGCAACCAGAACCTTTGTCAGCTAGTAAGCCTTTCATGGAGAAAATCATTCGGCAGAGAAGTTTGCTATTGTTGAATCAGCAACAAGCTTGGCAGGTTCAGATTATTACCTTGATGAATCTGGAGTAGCATTCCTGTTGCTCTAGTCATTTCAGTCAAAATTTGTTTTTTTTTCTCTCTTTGCGAGTTTTCATTGTATTGGAATGCTCAGCTGTGCATATTTTAGGCTGTCTTTTATATTTAGCAGGTTTTTTTTCCTGAACATTTATCTATTACAACTACGGTTTGTGTGTCGAGCGTGTTTTATTTTAATTTATTTTTTATATTATTGTTGCTGGGGTGCATGATAAATTGAGTAAGGAGCAAACTTATATCAGTCAGGGGATGGCTTATTGACAACAATAAATGCCCTTAGTAAATAGATGGGTTTTCCAGAAAAACTCTGGTTTCTTATTTTGGATTGCTCCCTTTCCTTTTTTCACGATCCCTGAAAGATGTTATGTTTCTCTCCTGCTTTTTTTTTTTTTTTTAATTTTTATTTTAAATTTATTTTTATTGTTTAAATCATTGTTCTATAAAAATATTGTTAAATATTGAACTTTTATTTTAGGATCAAGCCAAAGATCATCTTCTGCTTAATAAAATAATATGAAAATCACTAATCAGTATATGTGTGTGTGTGTGCACGCGCGCGTGGTGTGTGCTTTAATTAGGATATCTAATCACAAACCAGTAATTGCTATACTAATATGTTGAATATAATGACACGTGTATTAGTTATATACATTTATTTTTACAAATCTAATGTTTTTTTTTATTAATAAGTATTTTGAAAGTTTTTTATGTAAAAAAGTTTGTGTATATTTATTGTGGGCATTTTCCTAAAGACTAGTGTATTCATGTGGTTAGTTTTTTTCAATCACTCTATTTGGGACTGCAACACCAGTATCTCCTTATTTCTACTGAAAAAAACTGTATGCCTATACCATCATCATCATTATTTTTTGATTGGCCAAAGCAAAATTTTTATGCATTCACAAAATGGCATGCCTGCCTTGTCAAGTGAAATAGTCTTTGTTGAATTATAGAGGTCATTTTTAAGGGTTACAATTCATTACATGGTAGCATGAAATGAAGTTGGTGATTTCCACTATACTATGTCATCAAACCAGGGGACGGTTTTGCATTTTGCATTTTTTTAAAATAGTTGTGTGTTTGTTGTTGAGGTTCATTGAGTTGAAGCATGTGATTGATTAGCATGTGGATTAAATTTTGGAAAATCTTTTACTGTCCCTTTAGTTGGATTTGAATTCTTCATTAGTTGGATTCAAACTCTCTTTTAGAGACTTAGATATGAGAGAGTTTGGCATTGTGATGCTGGTCTGTGTGGATTTTTCCCCCTTGACAGTCCATGCAAGTCTAGTGGTTGTTTGCCCCTCTCCCTAGGGGTGTACAAAATTTACCGAAAAACTGAAAACCGGATCGAAACCGAACCGAAACACATTTCGGTTCGGTTTTTCGGTTTGCGGTTTTGGTTTCGGTTTTGAAATATAAAAAATTTCGGTTTCGGTTTCGGTTTCGGTTTTGGACCAAAACCGAACTGAAAAACCGAATTAATAAATAATAATTGTATAATTTTATACAATAGATGCTACGGTGCTACGGTGCTACCTGTTGCCTTGGTGTTGGATCGCCAGTCGCCGGCGAGAAACCACCTCCGAATCCACCTCTAGTCAGTCTGGATGGCGGAGATTTCTGGGACGAAGTCCATGCGAGTCTGCAATGCTCGCACTCCTCTTCTTGGAGCTTGAGACTTGAGAGAGATGCATCGGAGTCTCGGACAGAAACAAAACCCTCGGACAGATGCCTCAGAGTCTCAGACAATCACAGAACCCTTCTTGGAGCTTGGTTGATCTTGTTGGTGTGGAAATCCAGGGTCGTACTTCTCGATCACTTGCTGAGAAGATTTCTTCACCGTCTTGGTGCGCACATGCCCCATCTCTGTGTGTGTGTTTGCGAGAGAGAGAGGCCATCGGCGAACTGCAAAGAGGGCAACTGGGGAAGTACAGATTTGCCAAGGCATAGCAGGAAGCCAGGAACCACATGCTAGCCATCGGCCCATCCCACATCGGTTGGAAATGGGAAGAGAACTAGTATCCCACCCTATATATTTTATGTGGATCCTCCTTTCAACATGTCTTACGTTTTGGGCTTTGCTATTAAAGCCTTAGCCCAGGAATTTTATAATGTCACAATGGGCTGTGGCTGTTGATGCAGCCCAGCTCAAGTAATATTTTGTTTTGATAGCTCAAAATTCGGTAAAACCGAAAATAACCGAACCGAACCGCAAAGTTCACGGTTTGGTTTGGTCATAAACCGACGGTATACGGTTCGGTTTTGGTTCAGTCATTTTGAAAACCGAGGAGTTTGGTTCGGTTGGTGGTTTTGGTAAAAACAGAACCGAACCGAACTCCTCGGTTTCGGTTCAGTCATTTTGAAAACCGAGGATTTCGGTTCGGTTGGCGGTTTTGGTAAAAACCGAACCGAACCGAACCGTGTACACCCCTGCCTCTCCCAAAATTCTGATCGTGGCTTTCTTTTGGAAAATATATATTTAAAAACTAAGTTTTCTTAATTCAACAGTAACTCCCAGTTCTAATATTTTTGTCTTCCAGACAATAACTTGTGTACCTTAATGCCTGATTTTACTTGAAGCCATGCATCATATACTTGATTGCATAGGCTTGGTGGAGCAGGTGCTTCTTCTGCCTGTTTGTGACTGCCCACAGTTAGGTTTCCATTGCCTAACTTGGGTGATGCAACCACTTAGCACGTTGGTTGCAGTTGCATTGCGCCCAGCATTTGATGTCAAATTGATATTCCCCTGACTAGTGCTTAGTATAGTTTCACACTTGGAATTTTTTTTTCTTATTTCTTTAAAGATTTGTCGTTGTGATAAATATTTTCTGTCAGTACACATTTATGAAAGAGAAGAAAGTTACTAATTTTGTACGGGCAAAGTACGTAAAAAAGAGAACAGAATTACAAATGAAAAAAAACTAAGAAATGGAAAACGGTGATCCAAACAGCAGATCTTCAGGTTACCCCCTATGCTTTTCAAAAGATTCACTGCAATGTTCCCTTCAAGCCAGCCATAATTGCCAAGCCTTAAAAAACCCTCTTATTTCTTTCTTCCATTGCCACAAAAGGGCATTGGGAGCATGTCCAGCTGTATTTGCTTTTGGCTCAAATTCTTCATCCCTGAGCAGATCTTTTGTTGAGTGGGTTAAACCCATCTATCTGAAATGTAGTTTTCGACAAACTAGCAAATGGGGCATGTTCAATGCATGTGCCCGGTTTAATATTTAGTTAATATATAAATTTATTTTGAAGATTATGGCTTAATTATCTTCTATTCATTTAAAATAAAAATGTGATTGTTTGGTACAAATACAAAACAACAATCATAAAATAGCTAGTGATCATGGTTACTAAAAACTTAACTAGGTAAATTATAGAAATCCTTTTCCTTTTTTGATCAGTAAAGAGTAAATATATATTGATCAAAAGCGATATACACTGTACACTGGGCAATGGGCATACCCAGGCAACAGGGGAAGCCAACCCCCAATCCAAATTGTAGAACAATACAAACGAAAGGTAAGACCAAGCGGCCTCCCTAATCATGCAACAAAGTTACATCAGAACTAATAGAAGCCGACAGCAAACAGAACAAGATTTAGTCCAGGGAAAATAAGCCAAATCTGTCATAAACCACCCTATACGTGTGGCTTTGTATCATTTTCAACAGCTCCTCCGGAGAGATAGATTTACTCTCAAACTTCCTTTTATTTCTAAAATGCCATATGAAGTACACCGTGGCAGCCAAACATATCCTTTTACCAATTGCCTGGATTCCTGTGCCCCTAGCTTCCTTGTGGAGCCATTTTAGAGCAGATTAAAAATTAGTCATAGCCCTGGTTAAGCCCAGCCAATTACGCACCAGGTCCCACACTGTCTTAGAAAACCTGCATTTAAAGAAGAGGTGATCATTTGTTTCCACATCTGCTTTACAGAAATCACACTCACGGTTTAACCCTTCTCCTTGCAGCTTGTCATTTGTATACAGCTTTCCTCTAATTCCCATCCACAAAGTGAAGGCATGTTTTGGAGTACTGCCACTTTTCCACACCTCTTTGTGCCACGGTACTTCACTTCCTTTATTTCTCCAGAAATTATAAACTTGTGAGGAGCATATCTGGCCATCAACAACCCACTGTTTAATCAAAGACTCAGCTGACCTCTGATCACCACACATATGCAAAAAAAGGTTCTTCAGCTCAACCACTTTCTTAAACAGAGGGGAGTCTTCGTGCTTTGCTGCTGCCTCCCAAAAGCTTGATCCTCTCAAATAAATTTGATGCACCCATTTTGCCCATAGAGAGTCCTTTTTCTCCTGAATATTCCACATAGCCCTAGTGAGGAGGGCTTTGTTCAAGGTTTTTAGGTCAAACACCCCCAAACCCCCTTCCTTTTTTGGCAAGCAAACCTCTTTCCAGGCTACTGGGGGTCTTTTCTTTCCTCCCCACAGAAAAGTTCTGCATAGTCTAACAACATGATCCAAGACAGACTTTGGAATGGAAAAAATTGCCAACCAAAAACATTTCACTCCCTGGATGACAGAATTAATCAACTCCATTTTACCCATGTAGGAGATTGAGTGAGTAGGCCAACCGCTAATGAGATTAGAGATCCTTTTAAACAAAGGGGCATAGTGCATTTTATTCAGTCTCGAGGCCATTAATGGAATTCCCAAGTATCTGAAGGGAAATTCCCCTTCCTGAAAATCAGTAATTCTTCTTATTTCCTCCAACTCAAGATCCTTGACTCCATCAAACGGGATATTAGACTTCATGTTATTCGCCGCCAGCCCTGAACCGTCTGAAAATTTTTTTAGGCAGTTCATAAGAAGTTTAACAGAACTAGAATCACCTCTAGAGAACAATATCAAGTCATCCGCAAAGGCAAGATGGGTGATTTTCAACCCACCACATCTCGGGTGAAACTTGAATTCTGGTTATCCTCAAGAGTTTTCAAAAGCCTAGAGAAGTATTCCATGCAAATCACAAACAGCAGGGGAGACAGCGGGTCACGCTGTCTAAGACCTTTCTTGCCTTCAAAGAAGCCCTGAAACCCTCCATTGAGAGAGATGGAATATGAAGTTGTGGAAACACATTGCTTGATCCAATTAACCATGACTCTTGGAAAGTTTAAGTGCTCCAGTATCTCCTTCAAAAATTTCCAAGAAATAGAATCATAGGCCTTCTTGAGGTCAATTTTTAACATGCATCTAGGGGACACCCCTTTCCTAGCATATTTCCTTACAATCTCCTGAACAAGAAAAATATTTTCCACCATGCTTCTCTGTTTAACAGAAGCAGACTGAGCAGGATTCACAATTTCATCAAGGCAAGGTTTGATTCTACTAGCTAGGACCTTTGCAAGTACATTACATTACATTACAACGAGCAATAGGCCTATATCCTTGGACAGTGGCTGCATGTTTAGACTTTGGAATCAATGCAATCACTTTGTGGTTTATCTGTTTCAACAGTTTCCCAGAAGAGAAGAACTCTTTAACTGCTTGAGTGAAATCCTTTCCTGTAACGTTCCAAGACTTTTTGAAAAAGCAAGCTGAAAAACCATCTGGTCCAGGTGATTTCAGGTCACCAATACTGAACAAAGCAGCTTTTATTTCATCATCTGTAATTTGGCTAATCATTTGGGCTCCCAGGTAGTCACTAAGTATTTTCCCATTTGCAATAACCTGAGAGTCAACTGCACCAGTGGGAGATTCCAATCCCAGCAACTTCTTATAGAAACACAGGAATTCCTCCACCACCTGCTGTTGAGAATTTGTTTGCTCACCATTGGCTTTTGTCACAGCACTGACAGCAGTTATGTGATTCCTGCTTATATGTCTTTTCATCAAGGCATGACAAAATGAAGTGTTTCTGTCACATTCCTTCAGATACCTTGCCTTTGCTAATTGGCCAAGGAAGATTCTTACCCTTATTAGCCACCACCTTCTTTTGTAATTCCTCATCATCGGTAGAGTCATGCAGCCTTTGCTGTAATTCCAGAAGTTCTGACATTGCATTTTCAGATCTTGAGGAGATATGGGAGAAGTGTACAGAGTTTAAGGTCCTTAAAGGTTCCTTAAGAGCCTTCAGGGTTTTGACAAACCTGAACTGGCAGAATCCCTGAATTCTGAGATCCCAACCCACTCTGACGGTGACCACCTCCTGAAAGCTGCTATGATTCGTCCACATGTTAAAAAATTTGTTAGGCCTTTAATAAAAATTTTCTTCATCAAACAAGGAGACAAGACATGCTGAGTGATCAGAAAACAGCCCAGGAAATTGGAAAACAGCATGAGCTTTAAAACCAGCAAGGAGCCAATAGGAATTGACCACAGCCCTAACGAGTTTACTCCACACTTTTCCATTTGTCCATGTGAGGAAAGGAAACATCCAGAAGAGTTTACATCGGTCAATCCTGAACCAGTGAAGCACTCTCTGATGTCCTTCACTTCGTAGTTTGTAACAGGCCGACCATTCTTCTTTTCTTCAGCAGTCAGAACACAGTTAAAATCACCCATTAACAGCCAAGGAGCAGCATTCTGTTGACTGAATTGAGATAAATCCTGCCATAGGGATCTCCTGGCTACAATTGCATTGAAACCATATACAAAACAAGCAAACATGTTAGATGTTATAGAACAAACAACATAACAATGTATTACATGGGCATTCCTGTCAACAACTTGAAGGTGTACTTTCTGAGGGTTCCAATGCACTAAAATTCTCCCAGCTCTATGACATTCAAAATTATTTACCTGATTCCACATTCTGAATTTATTGTTCATCAGACTCTCTAGATTAGAAGTTGAAAGTTTAGTTTCCAATATACCGATGATGTCCACTCCGTTCCTTTTAATGAGGTCAAAAACCCCCATTTTGTTGCAGGGGCTTATTAAAGCCCCTGATGTTCCCCGAAGCAATCTTCATGGGGCAGGTTGGGGGCCAGACCACCTCTTCCTGTTAAACTGATTAAAAGGCCCACCCTTCTTCATGTTCTTTTTATTCCTCACTTGAATAAATTCATCCTTCTGTGTATTAGCTTTCTCATGCTGATTCTTGGTCTCATTAGCCACTACCTTACCCTTGTCAAAAGGTATCTCATTCCCAGCACCAACCCCCCCAGAATTCAGAAGAGTGGAACCATTTCAGGCATTCAAGCTGCTACCCCCTTGAGCTTCCAGACCACATGCACCTTTCAAGACCTGATTCTGAGCACTTCCTGATTCCAGCAGACCCGACTCCTCTGAGTTGTCACCACGACCCTGAAATTGAGGCATCTGCTGCAAACCAAGTCCAGCATCAGGTCCCTCTGCAATGTCCTCATTACCTGGAATGTCCCCACACCCCTGTATTTGACCCTCCTGTTGAGTGCATTTAGCTGCAACAGAACCCACTGCAAGGTTCATTCTCCCCTGCAAAATAGTCCTCAGCTGAGAACAAAACACATCTTCTGAACCCTCTGCAAGGTTCATATACCCCTCTAAGCTCTCTGCAATCTTCATTCTATCCTGCAGAAAAGCCTTCAGCTGGGAACAAAAAGCAGTTTCAGACCCGTCTGCCAGGTCCTCACGCTCCTGATCAGCTGAAATCCCAGAACCAGAAACACCACCAACAATCTCCTCAGCAGGTTTCACACTCCTGATTGCATTAGATTCAGAGTTCTGCTTCTCACCCCTCTTGACTTTTCCTTCAGCACCCCCAACTCTTTCATTTCTCACACTGCAATTGCTTTCAGAATGACCCACAGCCTTGCAGTTTTTACAGAATCTTGGAAGATTCTCAAAAAACACCTCCTGTTCAATCGACATATCATCTGGCAGCCAAACTTTGATCCTGCGTTTCACTTCCTTTGAAACATCAACTTCAACAAGGACCCTAGCATACAAAAGCCGATCCTTGTTGGTGGTAACTTTATCTGAGTACATTGGTTTACCAATTTCTGAGCATATCCTTCCAATTGCCATAGGTGTCCACAACTCAAGGGGCAAGTCTTTCAATTGCACCCAAACAGGAAGCGTGGTCCTCTGTTCAGAGTTGAATTGAAAAAATTTTGGCATCTTCTTTAAAATCAGAGTCCTCCCATACACCATGTAAGGACCATTCTTTAGAACATTACAGAGGTCCTCCTCCCTCTGGAACTTAAAGATAATCCAGCCCGTCATGTTGCATCGATTCCACTGGTACTTTCCATGTGCTCACTAGAGAGTTAAAGGCAGATCTTCCTGGAAACTTCCCAGTAAAATAGCCCACCAGATGCTTGCTCGAAATACCCACAGAATCAATCATCTCTGAAGCTGGAATCCGAGCCCCATCTCCATTCGCAGAAAAGGCTGGAATGGCACCACAGCTCCTTGGATTGATGATTGGTCCTAACTGCACGTATGCCTACACCATGGATGAACCTATGGATACACATGCACAAACACACATGTGCACATAAAGGACGCATGCTGATGCGCACACACACAAACACACTCAACACATACGTGTGTAGGCATGTGCTTACACATTCACGTAAGCATGCGCATGCATGCATGGTCATCTGCACAGTCACTTGTGTATGTGCACAAAGCAGATGTACACATCCATGTATGCACCACTGATATGTGCACTTTCTGACCTTAACACCAATGCATGCATGCACACTCAGGCGTGGACTTATAAGACTACACTCTAGGCAGGGTACTAGGTTGGTGTTTGATTGAAGTTGGAACTTTGGTTGGGAAGCAAGTTAATGTATCATTTTATTTTTCTTCTTCTTCTACTTTTTTTATTTTATTACTATATATATGCTCAAGGACAATTTGGTTTGAAGATGAAATTGAGGGAACAACTTAGGAGAAAATTCTTTTTCTAAATATGGTACCTATCTGACATTGGGAGTACTTCACACAGGATGACAGTGGTCAAAATTTTCGTTTTTCTCTTTTTGTGTAGTGTGTTTATATATATATATATATATATATATGTATGTATGTATATATATCATTATATCTTCTTGCTTCAAATCTATTTTCATTTAGCATATACTACTTAGGTTTGCTTGTTTTGTTTCCTTTTGGGTTCTAAACTGTGTGAATGCTTTCAATGCCATTGTTTCATTACAATCTTCTGATGGGATTGTGCAGAGTTCATAATGATACTTTTGGTTTCTTACAGGAATCTCCAGAAGGAATAAAAATGCTGGAATTTCGTAGGAGTCTTCCTGCTTATAAAGAGAAAGATGCATTATTAATGGCTATTTCAGAAAATCAGGTGTGCCAAGTCATAGTATGATGCCAATTTTTTTTGATCAATCAAGCAGTATGATGTTAATTGTTTTTTTTTTTTTGTAAATCAGAAAAAGTATTAATTGCTCCTGTTGTCCCTGCAACGTGTGAATGTTGTGTCTTTATATGGAAGCGTGAATAAAAAGAAAAATGATAGGAAAGAATAATTTTATTTTGCAGTTCTTGTTTTACACTTTTTGGAAACATTGTAAAGGATTTATGCCCTAAAGGATCTCAAATTTCACATAATCCTGCTCTTTGGTTTTAAAAGTTAATGGGAATTTGCTATCATGGGGCAATTTTTTGGAGGCACCGAGATCACAACCATATTGGCTGTTATGCCTCATTATGGTCATGGTTTTAAATAGCAGCTGCGGCTGTTATGTAATGGCATTATATAATGGATTCTTGAAGTCATAACATGGTTATGCACTGCTAAAGTGTTTGGGGATAAAAATACAGCCGTTGCAGAAAGATTGCTACCACTACATAACAGCTGCTATGACTGTTACTGGATGGTGCAGCTGCTACAGTACCGTCATGGAAAAAGTTCATTTTTGTTTCATTTTAATTTTTTTTAATACCTTTTCTTCTCATTTTCTTTTGGAAGTCAAACTTTAACAGCTATCTGAAAAGGAGGGGAGAAGATTATATGATGAGAATAATAATGAACAAAGTATTTTGTTAATATTCACAGAAATGCATTAATTAACAATTTTGATATGGACAATGCATTCAATGCTAGAATGTTGTAGATGGAAACTATTCTGAGTATCACACAATAACTACCCCCTTATCATATGATGCTGCTTGTTCTTTCTTGCTTTTACATGATTTCTAAACAACCTCTTGTTCAACTGAAAGTAGTACTTATTCTTTTTCTATAGGTTTGATCAAAGGTAGTAATGAAGGAGCAACCAAATTTTTGCTTTATATGTTACACCATTGACACCAATATCTCTTGCTTGCTCTCACTTTCTGGTTGAATTTCTTTTTCCATGGATTGAGGTAAGTAAGGTGGGGAATCTCCTATAGTCAATGCAAATTGAGAGGAAGACCTTTAATTTGCATTTGTAAAAGGTGGGGGTTGTTCAATTGGAGGAGAAATCCTGAGATAGTACCTGGTGGATTAGGATCACTAAATCAGCCACAATGGGTGTGCGATCGTTTGCCTTGAGATCTTATCATTTCTTTCAGTACAAGAACTCAAGAAGTTTGGCAAAATTCAATATTGAGTGGTGATTTAAGACAAATCATAAAGATACATTCTTGGAGCTGAGATTGCATTCAAATGGCAAGGGGTATTTGATTTTCATACTAGAGAGTTTGTATGGGGGGATTTGATGAAGATATGTTGAAGCTTTGGAGTTGGTAGTATGTGTGAAGAGTTTGAGTGATTTCTAGAGCACGATGGGTAATAAGATGTTAATGATTGTCAAAAATGGATGGATATGATGGTAACAAAATCTTAAATAAGAAAACCCCTTTTAAACCCTTCCCATCAATAGTTAACTGCAAATTTGCTAATTAGCACAGATCGTTCTTTACCTTACTTCTATCACCACCCAAGCAAACTTCTTTTCCTATAGGGTCAGGGAGCCACAACCCCATATTGTCCATTGACTGTTGAGCTTTGTTATCCTTCCCACTAATCCCTCCATGGTGGTTGGAAAAATTCCATCCCTACATTGATTACTCATTGGAAGGTTCTTACACAATTGGACTAATCCATCAACCTTCAAACAGAAATGCAGCACATGAGAAATATCCCTAAGGCAGTCTGATGAATAGGAAACATAGCTAATTATTTATGAAGAAACATAGCTTACGAACCTCATCCCATAACAAACCATCATCATATAGACAAAATCAAGATTAAACTCACTCTCATTTTCTGATGCACAACTGCTCATATTTTTCTTCACAATAGTATATCCCCTTCATTGTCCTTCTTATCTTTAGCTTATTTTGAACTCGAGACTCCTCTACATAAAAAATCCCATCTAAGCCTATCTTTGACCATGATTGTTGGGGTTTCCTTTCTTATATTCTCGAAAGAAAAGGGGTTTTGGGAGTTTATGGTGCAAACAGATTGAGCAGTTCATCACAACACAATCCTTCTTTAGTCTTGTCAATGGCTGCTGTTCATGCTCCTTCCACTCTTCTAGGGATCATGACAAGGAGATCTCCCATTGTCATGGGGGTTCTTAGCCTCTTGCTGCAAAATGCCATGAGAACATGACTCGTAAAAGAGCTGATGGTGGAAGGAAGCAGTAGGGAGCTGGAAGTTTTTCACTTCCTTCCACACTTCTAGGGATCATGATGAGGAGATCTTCTATTTCCTTTGCTTTTCATCATTGTCACGGGGGTTTTTAGCCTCTTGCTGCAAAATGCCATGAGGATAAGATTCTTAAATTGGCTGATGGTGGAAGGAAATGGTTGGCAGCTGGAAGTTTCTTAGCACCTCTTTGTGGATGATCTTCTGTGAAGCAGAGGCTTATCAAATTCTTAACCTGAGATGTTTACTGTTAAAAGCTTGACATATATATTGTTTGCCCACAACCTAATTATTTAATCTTTTAGGTGAAGTGGGAATCTAACATGGTAACAGATCTATGGTTGCTAGGAGGTCCTGGTTTCTAGTCTTGTTGCTGCAATTCATTGTATGGGGGAGGTAGTTAAGCTCCTTCTAGTTAAACGGGGAGTTGTTTGACAACCAATCCAAACAAGTGGCCTGGGTCTCAAATCTTACAAGCTTTCCACTAGGTCCCTCCTTAGTAAATGGCTGTGGAGATTCATGAACGAGAGCAAGCTACGATGGAGAAAGATTATTGCCTTAAAGTGTGATCTCGATCAGAATGGGTTGGCATCCAAGGAGCCAGGAAGTTGTATGGGATAAGGGTTTGGAAGTTTACAAGGAAAAGGTAGGAGTGTTTCTTCACTTCCATGCTGGAAATGGGAACTATGCCCTTTTTTTTTTTTTTTTTTTGGTATGACAGCTAGTGCAGCTCATCTTATTTTGGTTCTAAATGTCCTGCTATTTTCAATCTTTCTTGCAACAAAGATGCTTTGGCGAGTATGTATGTGGATTACTCTATAAATGGGACAACTTGGAACACTTTGGAACAAATTGGAACATCCATTTTATTAGAAATGCCCATGATTGGGAGCTCAATTGTTTTGCTGACTTTTATGGATTATGTATGCTAGAGTCCCCAATCGGAGCAATCCGGATGTGCCTTTATGGGAGTTCAACAAAAATGGCTACTTCAGAAGTTCCTTCTACAAGAAGTTGGACAGTCCCTCTGATGCCATGCTTAATTTCTCGTGGAAAGTTATTTGGAAAGCTCTTGTGCCAACCAAAAGATAGAAATGTTGATGTAAATAGGGTAGGGGATAGAATTGTAAAAATCAAGATGGTCTTAGGCCAAGAGATAATAAATATCATTAGTGCTTTTGCTCCTCAAGTAGGCTTAGCAGAAAATATTAAGAGACAATTTTGGGAAGATGTGGATAGTATTGTATAAAGGCATATCAGGGATTGAGAAAATATTCATAGGAGTATATCTAAATGGACACGTTGGAAAGGATAATAAAGGTTATGAGCGGATACATGGTGGATAGGGATATGGAGACAAAAATGAGCCTGGGGAGATGATCTTGGACTTCGCTATGTCATATGATTTTATTACAATGAATACTTACTTTAAGAAAAGAGAAGAACACTTAATAACCTTCAAAAGTGGACAAAATAAAAGTTAAATAGATTTCTTCTTAACTAGGAGTGTAGATGGGTTATCATACAAGGATTGTAAAGTTTTCCCAGGTGAAAACTTAACCACACAGCATAGAGTTTTAGTGTTAGATATGTGTATTAAAAGATGGAAGAGAAAGGATAAAATAAACCAGTGTAAGAGATTTAGGTGGTCAAACCTAAAGGGAGAAAATATAATAAAATTAAAAGATAAAATGATCAAAGATGGTGATTGGACTATAGAGGATGGTGTAGACACAAACACTCTTTGGAGTAGGATAGCTAGCTCTATTAAAAAGACAATGAAAGAGATTTTAAATGGATCAAGAGGAAGATTCTCGAATAGTAAAGAAAGTTGGTGGTGGGATCAAGATGTCCAAAAAGCCATGAAGACAAAGAATATTGGTATAAAACATGGTAAAAATGTAGAAACATGGATAACTTTGAAAAGCATAAAGAGGTGAGAAAAGATGCAAAAAAGGCCATTAATGAAGCTAAACATAGATTGTATAATAATTTGTATGATAGATTAGATGTCAAAAAAGGGTTAAGAGATATATTTAAACTTGTTAGAGCTAGAGAAAGAAAAAGTAAGGATTTAGGTAAAGTGAGGATGATATTGTCTTGGTTGAAGAAGACTACATAAACGAAAGATGGTGAAGTTACTTTAGTAAGCTATACATGAAAATCAAATAAAAAGCTTATACTTGTAATTGACAAATGAGGAAAAGACTAAAGATATGAGATTATTTGCAAGATTGAGTTAATGAAGTTAAGCTTGCACTAAAAAAGATGAAAAATAGAAAAGCTATAGGACCGGATAACATCTCAATTGAAGTTTGGAGATGCTTAAGTAATAATGGAAATATATGGTTAACTAATTTATTTAATGCAATTATAAAAATTTAGAAAATGCTAGATGAATGCAGGAAAAGAACTTTAATACAATATAAAAAAATAAAAGAGATATTCAAAATTGTAATAACTATCATGGAATTAAACTTATGAGTCATATGATGAAACTGTGGGAAAGGGTAGTTGGACAAAGATTAATGCTAGAAATGAAGGTCTCAAAAAATCAATTTGGTTTTATGCCTGGGAGACCTATTACAAAAGCTATATGTGTTTTAAGAAGATTAATGGAAAAGTTTAGGAAAAAGCAGAAGAATTTGCATATGGTATTTATTGACTTAGAGAAAGCGTATGATAGAGTACCTAGGGAAGTTCTATGGTAACTTTAAAAAAAAAAAGGCTGTATGTAGTAGGTATACTGATGTCATTAAGGATATGTAGATGGAGTAATGACTAGTGTAAGGACTATAGGTGGAGAGACTAGAGAATTTCCAATCACAATAGGTGTATGTCAAGGATTGGCTTTAAGCACTTATATTTTGCTTTAGTAATGGATCAACTGACTAGGAGTATCCAAAATGAGATTTTATGGTATATGTTGTTTGCAAATGATATTGTATTGACTGATGAAATTAGGGGTGGACTAGAGGTTAAGTTAGAATTATGGAGAGAAGCTTTAGAATCTAGAGGCTTTAGGATAAGTAAAAATAATACATAATATATACAATGTAATTTCAGTAATAGTAGGAGGAATATTGGAGATAAAGTTAAACTTAATAATGAAGAAATAAATAGCACTAATAGATTTCGATACCTTGGATCCATTATGCGAGCTGAAGGAGAAATTGAAGAGGATGTAATGCATAAAGTCAAAGAAGGTTAGGTAAAATGGAGAAGCGTTTCAAGTAGGGGTGAGCAAATGGTCGGTTCGGTGAAATTCGGTTAATTAACCGAAAATTTCGGTTAACCATTTCCATTAACCGAACCATTCAAATAAGAGATATTAACCGTACCTCGCCCGACCGAATTAACTATTCGGGTAATTCGGTTAACCGAATTTATTTAAAATTAATTATTAAAAACAGAATGTAATTATAAATTTTTTACCAATTCTGCAGCTCATTTAAATCCATTACATCCCAAAATCCATTTTTGTTATTTTTCCTCCATTTTCTCGGCAACCTAGCATATATTAAAGAGCTGTTTTAAGGTCTAACGCTACGAGTATCCCATCCTCGCAGGACGACATTGGCTGTTCCTCACTTCCTCTACTCTGCACAACCACAATGCTACTTACTGGCGATGGCTCACAAAGCATCGAGCGACGATTAAGCCACCTCGTTGAGCGCCTACAGACCATCCAAACAGCGACGAATCAATGACCAGAGCTGATCAGAGAACCATCGCAATCGTGATGAAGCGGAGTTGACGCCAACGATTATCATTAGCTCGTTGAAGAGATTGCAGGGGAGAACGATCGCGGATGATGACGACGCGTGTGCTGTTCGCGGAGAACGGATATAATTATTAAATCGGTTAACCGAATTTATATTTCCTGTTCATCGAACTGAAAACCGATTCACCGAAATTTGGTGAACCCCAACCGAACCGACCGAACCGGTTCTTTTACCCGAACCGAACCGACCAATTTCGGTCGGTTAAATCGGTTAATTCGGGTTTACCTAAATTATGCTCACCCCTAGTTTCAAGTGTGCTTTGTGGTCGTAGAATACTCTTAAAATTAAAAGGGAAGTTTCATGAGACGGCTATAAGACCAGCTATGTGTAATGATCTTGGACCCGACTTCGGTGAGGTATTGTCCGCTTTGACTCACTGGCCTCATGGGTTTGTCCTATAAAAGACGCCTCAAATAGTTGGAGCTCAAACCATCCTTATAAGCCCAGGACCTCCCTCGTACACATCTAATGTGGGACCGTGACATGCTCTTTCGTCTAATCTTTGACGCCCTTGTCAAAGTGGCTTACACCTATGTGTAGGATCTGCCCACATGATGGGACCCTTAGGGTGGTTCTGATACAAAATGTAACGGTCTTGGACCCAACTTCGGTGATGTATTGTCCGCTTTGACCCACTGGCCTTACAGGCTTGTCCTATAAAAGGCTCCTCACATAGTTGGAGCTTAAACCAGCCATATAAGCCTAAGATCTCCCTAGTACAATCGGATGTGAGATCGTGACACTATGCTATATGGATCATGATCAAGGTCTTAAATTTCGATTTTGCCTCAAATTTCAAAGCTCCAAAATTACGGAAATTTCGACGAAAATTTCGATTTGAAAAAATAACGGAAATTATTAGTAAAACATGAAATTCTTTGTGAAACTTTAGAAATGATTAACAAACATAATAATATAAGTTTTAGGACTAATACATTACAAATTAAATACATCTATGTTTTGTATGAGGTAGAAAAGTTGTAAAATAGTATGTGTATCAAACATATTTGTAAGATAATGTACATTAAACATATTCAGTTAATACAAATGATATTCATAAATCATTATTATTTATTATACAAATAATAATAATTTAGACATGAATGCTTAAATAAAATGTTACTGTAAGTTATTTTTTCATATAATTTCAAAAGCACTTGTAATATCTTTTGTTTCGATAAAATAAATTAAGATAGAAATTTCACTAAAATTTGATCGTATAGTTAAAATTGCAACAAGTTTTGCTAAAATTTCAAGATTTCGATAAATTTCAGATGATTCAATGAGATTTCGACGAAAATTATGCAAAATGGAAATCGACTGCCATTTCAATTTTGAGGGTGACGGAAATAGGAAATTTCAACAATTTCGTGGTAATTTAAGACCATGATCATAATGTTGGGCGACTAAGAAACAACATAACTAAAAAGTAAAAGTTGTCATGATGACAATGCTTAGATGGATGAGTGGTATAACATTGAAAGATAAATTATGAAATGAACATATTCGTGGTAAGTTAGGCGTAGCTCCCATAGAAGATAAGATAAGGGAGGGACAATTTAGATGGTTTGGGCACTTGCAACGTAGGTCACATAGTGCGCCAGTGAGTAAAAGTGAGTTAGTTACTCTGAGGGGCAGTAGAAGGAGCAGGGTTAGGCCTAAAATAACTTGAAATGAGATAGTAAGGATTTAATAGCTCTGAATTTGTTAAAATAAATTGTCCATGATCGCATGGCAGAAAAGGATTCATGTAGCCTGACCCCCCCTTGTGGGACTTGAGGCTTGGTTTTGTTGTTGTTGTTGTTCTTGTGCCAACCAAAGTTGCTTTTTTTTTTTTTTTTTTGCTTGGGAGGCAATGTTGGGGACAATCCTCATTCTTAATAACCTTCAGAGAAGGGTTTCCACCTATGTCAATAGGTGCTTTCTATGCAAGGAAGATGCTGAAAATGTAGATTATTTATTACTGCTTAATTGCCTTGGTACTAGATTGTTTTAGAATTTGGTCACTCTTTTGGGACAGCACTGAGGCACAGCTGAAACCATGGAAAAGGAAATCTGAGCACAGAAGGGTATTTCTATGAATAGAGGGAAAAAGCCCTGTCCTTGTTCCCCTTTACTAGTTTTTTGATTATGTGGGTCGAGAGAAATGCAAGAGCTTTTGAAGGAACAACTACTTCTCTCATAATCCTCTAGTATTGATGGATTACTACTCTTTCAAGCTGGTTGTATGGGCAGTACATGCTGGATGCACATACAATTCTTGACCTTTTGGACACACCATCTCATAGTTGATTCTTATTTATTTTATTTTATTTTTTTGGGTCTTTTTTTTTGCTTACATGTTAGGGCTGCAAATGAATCAAGCCACTTATAAGCGGTTTGGCTCTGTAAGAACTCATTCAGGCTTGTTTGCTATATAAATGAATGATTCTCAAGTTCAAATTTGAGGCTCATTTAATAAACAGTCCAAACCTGAACATGAATGGGCTTGGTTTGTTTCAGCTTGTGAGTGGCTCAGTTTACAGGCTTGGTGTGGGCTCATTTTATTGGCTTGGATTAGGCTCATTTATGGACTCATTTAATGAGGTCGAACTAGGCTTGATAGACTCTAGTGGGCTTGGGATTGTCTAGGTGTGGACTTGTTTAGCTCAAAATCTATAATCTGAGTTTAGTGATAGGCCCGACATCTAAATCAAATAGGCTAGCTCAGTGGGGCTAAAAAAAAAGAGCAGTATTGATTAGAGCCCCAGTTTCACCTTTTCGCCGAACAAAATCTTAGGAGCCTCTTTCTTCCATATTGAGAGGTTCCAAAAGAACCAAACCATTCATGAGCATCTTGGTAGCTTTGCTCGGTAAGGGCTTGTTAGCTCGGTCATTTGCATAATGAACACGCTTCGGCTGTTAAAGCTCGGTTTGAGCTCAAGCTCGAGGTTGTTTAAAAATTTAACAAACAAGCTTGAACACGGCAAAGCTCAGCTTGATTTGTTTGCAGCCTAACACCCTTGGTGCCCTATTTTTGAAATTTCTATTTAGTGATAAAAAAACCACTCACTTGTATTTATTTTCAAAAACTTACTCTTGCACATCCGAAATAATTCAAGTATTCACAAGAGAATTCCTCTTATCTAGATTCTCCTAGCTTACTATACAATGCATGTACAACTTAGTAGTATCAGCATTATGGCATACCTTGCCAAGTAAACCGTTACCTTGTTCATTAGCAAGCAAAGTCCGAGAGCTTTCACATTAGTAGTATCCAAAGGACGCTTGTTGGGCTTCTAATTCATGCCATACCAAATTCTCTTTCCTGGACGACTTGATGCACCGAAAAGGCCTTATTAAACACTGTTGAGCCACCTGATGTGTTGCTGCTTCCCCACCTATGCATCCTCAGTCTTTTGCGTAGTTCTAGCTCCTTTTTTTGTTTAGTGAGCCCGGTGAGAGCTAAAACCTTCGTGTGGATTGCACAAGCCCTTTTCCTGAAATCTTTTGATTGGAAACATGGCCTTTTGAAACCTTCCGAGCCTTAACATGGCTCAAACTCTCATATGGAGTGCCTTGGCCAGGTTGGTCCTTACTAGAAGTCCTTTGGCCAGAAGCATGAGCCTTTGCAGAAGCTCGAGGGTCATGAACAAGAACATTTGGGCATTGGGCCTATTCCCTAGGCTTGGCTCATTTGGGAGCTTAACTCAATTCTTTTACAACCTGGTAGCTAACCAAAGTCCAAAATTGTTGTTTGAACGTCCGGGCCCACTCCAATGCATCTTCGTTGCATTCTCAGCCCTGACTGAAACCCAAGCAACCTTTGCTATGAGAGCTGTAGCTTCCATTTAAAGATGATTATTTGCCAGTGATGTATGAATAGGCTACTCCACTAACTTTGTTCTTTTCCCCATCACTACTTGGCTCCATGAATGAGTATGTTATTGCATAGTTTTAAAAAGAGGTGTGTTTCGTATCAGCTACGACGTAATGGTATTGGTGGCTTTTGAGACTGTTAGGGGGCAGTATGGTGATGATCCCTTGATTCAGGACCAAATCGGTCAATATGGTCTGTTATGATACCATAGCAGCTATTATGGACCCCTATGGGCCATTATACACTGCTATTGGCCGTGCATTACTATGTTGGCTATGAATGACTAATATAGATTTTTAAGTCCTTTTTTTTTTCTTTTTTTTTTTTTTTTTTGCATTTTTTGAGTCCCATTAAATATTACTTTTGGCTGTACATTAACAAACTGGATGTGATTGACAAATATTTTTTTTGTGCTTCTTTTTTGCATTTGTATCACTCTTTTTCCTGTATTAATGTTTAGAAACTAAATTTTTATGCTGGTCTGTTTTTGTTAGTAATTTTCAAATTTTATTTTCATTTTTAGTATACTCACTTTGATATTTAATATATATTTATTGAATAACATTCAATATACCTTACTTTTTATTTTATTAAAATAACATATATATTTGCATATTGTAAGTTCCTTCAATTTTTTTTAGTATGTTTTTAGCCTTAGAGTTGGAGGCAAAGATCTATTGCTATGCGTGTATGTTCTTTTTTAAATTATGAACATTCTATATTTTATATTTTGTTATATTTATGTTTTCTTGGTTTAAATTCACTTATAATCAATATAGTAGAGAAAAGTAGGAAATGCATGCTTCTTTCTTGTCAATAGCAACTAAAGAAACCAAGAGAACATCCAATACCTTGTATGTTATATTTTAAATTGATTACATTTTGCTAAAAATTATTTAAAGTACTTGTATGTGGGATTCTCGGATGGAAACATGTGACTTTATATGCTTTTAATGAGTTTGCTATTGCAAGAAATTAGTTCACGTTTGTGATATCCTAATGTCTGTAACTATTGAGATCATATCAGCATTGACTACTATTGTTATGTTGACCACCATTTTACGCCTCACTGCAAACCTTCGCCTACAACACCATTATTAGGAAGGAGATCCCTAACCAACCCATAATTCTTCTTCCACAAAACCTTGCCATTTTCATACAGTGCCTCACATTACCAAATCAAAGACTTCCACATCCCCTTTCTAGCCTTCCTAAAATTGATGACAATTTTTTGAGAACCACATTGTTGCCATCCAAGAAATTCTCACTATTGAATAATTGGGTGAAATGGAAAACCTATTACCTACTCACAATGATAGGTCTCTCCCTTTATTTATAATATATGTGAAAGTATATATGACCATAATGCCCTTACTAACTCTTACTTGGTAACATAACACAGACATACTAACAATGCTAATGACTAAGATAACCATCAACACTCCCCCTCAAGCTGGAGCATATCATTCAAGCTGGAGCATGTATGTATGATATGCTCCTAGCTTGTTACAAATGAATTTAGCACAAGCACCCCCCAAGGCTTTAGTAAATAAATTAGCAAGTTGCAAATCAGATTTCGCATGAGTTGTTTTAATGAGCTTCTGTCCAAGTTTCTCCCGAACAAAGTGGCAATCAACTTCAATGTGTTTTTTATTCGCTCATGGAATATTGGGCTGGAAGCAATATGAATGGCAACTTGATTAGCACATATAAGCTCCATAGACTGAGAATGTTGAAAACCCAGTTCTTCCAACATGCTCTTCAACCAAACAAGTTCAAATATAATGTGAGCCATGACCTTACACTTTGCCTCAACACTTGACCTAGCCACTACAGTTTGTTTCTTACTCCACCAGGAAACCAAATTTACCAATAAGGATATAGTACTTGGTTGTAGATCTTTTATAAGAAGGTGAGCTGGCCCAATCTGCATCAGTATATCCATGATTATGAGTGTGATCTCGATCTTGATATAAGAGACCTCTCGTAGGTGCACCTTTGGGATATCTCAAGATGCGAATTACTGCATCCCAGTGACTTGTTCTTAGAGAATCAAGAAACTGACTCACAACACTTGTTGAGAAAGACATATTTGGCCAAGTGACTATTAGATAATTCAACTTTCGAACAAGTCTCCGATATCGCCTTGAGTTGGGCAACAAATCACCTATATCTGGCACTGGCTTACTGTTAGGATCCATAGGTGTATCAATGGGTTTGGATCCCAATAGTCTAGTCTCATCTAAAAGATCAAGAACATGCTTCCTCTGTGACAAGATAGTTTTGATACGAGATCTCGATACTTCTATAGGTCTGAAATCCTTTATCAGAAACTTAGTTTGCAAGGAATGCTTTAGGCTTTGAATACCTTGACATCATCACTATTAATCACAATATCATCCACGTACACAATAAGCAGAATCCTTTCGGATGGAGTATTACGATAAATTACAGAATGATCTACTGCACACCATTGAAAGCCAAACCCAAGTACTATAACATTGAAGTGACCAAACCATGCCCTTGGAGACTGTTTCATATTGTGACTTCTTGAGCTAACGCACCAAGCCTGACATCCCCTGAACAACAAACCCACGTGGTTGCTCCATATAGAACCTCCTCTTGAAGATAGCCATGCAGAAAAGCATTCTTCGCGTCTATCTAGTGTAGAGGCCAGTGATAGGTGGTGACTAAAGAGATGAACAAGCCAGTGATAGGTGGTGACTAAGGAGATAAACAAAAGTATTGAGGCAAGTTTGGCTACAAAGGAGAACGTGTCTGAATAGTCTAGGCCATACACCTGAGTATATCCCTTAGCAGCAAGGCGGGCCTCCAATCGAGCCAGGGAATCATTGGGATTAACCTTCACAATATACACCCTAGGACAACCAACTGCAGATTTATCACGAGGAAGATGTACCAACTACCAAGTCCCAAGTATCATTATCCTGTAGAGCATGCATTTCTTCTATCATTGCATTCCTCCACCTAGAATGGGATAGGGCTTCAAGATTAGAGTTGGGAAGAGCAATAGAAGATAGGGTACTAACAAAACAGTAGTATGAGGATGACAAGAAATCATAAAAAACAAAATTAGAGATTGGATGCTGAGTACAAGTGTGTTTACCTTTTCAAACAGCAATAGGAGGATCAAACACTTTGGGAAGAGGATCATCTGATGACGAAATTGGAGGCGCAGAAGTGGAAGCTGAAGAAGGCTCTCTTCCCTTGAGTTGTTGTGTGCACACATGCAAATTGGGACAATCCAAGTGATGAGAAGGACTCAAATTGGATGAAGATGCAGGAGGACTAGACGAAGGAAATAAGTTAGGATCGGGAAGGCTAGGCAGAGGAAGAGACTCATCAAGGTCGATAGAACTTCGGGATCAAAATAGTACGGTGTAGACTTAAAAGATGTGACATGACATCAGTTGAGACAAAGATTCGATGTCAAGTGGGACTGTAACGTCGATATCTTTTTGAGCGTAGGAATAACCCAGAAAAATACATTTGATAGCACGAGGATCCAATTTATCCCATCCTAGATTTAACTGATTAATGAAGGACACACAACCAAATATACGAGGAGTAAGGGAGAACAAAGGAGCCTTAGGGAAGATAATTGAATATGGGATTTTACCACTAGGGACATAAGATGGCATTTTATTGATGAGAGAGCAAGCAATGAGCACAACATGACTTCAAAAAATTTTGGGGATGTTCATTTGATACAAAAAGGTTTGAGTGACTTCAACAATATGTCTGTTTTTCCTCTCTACAACCCCATTTTGTTGTGGAGTATGGGCACAAGAATGCTAATGGATCATGCCAGAGTTTTTCATATAGGTAATGAATTGAGTACGGAAGTGCTCTTTAGCATTATCACTACGTTGTATTCGCTGGCATATCAAACTAAGTTCTTATTGGAGAATAAAAGGCACAAAAGATATTAAACAACTCAGAACGATATTTCATCAAATACAACCAGGTTATTTTGGAATAGTCATCGACAAAAGTGATGAAGTATCGAAACCTTGACTTTGACGTGACATGACTACGACCCCAAACATTGGAATGGACTAACATAAAAGGGCTAAGGACTCTTTTATTGGCTCAAGAGGCAAAGGGAACATGATGATGCTTTCCTAATTGACAAGACTCACAATTGAGGGTAGACACGGAACTCAAAGTAGGAGTTAGCTATTTTAACTTGTCCAATGATCGATGACCAAGGCGACAATGGATTTGATGTGGTGTGACAGCAACACTATAGGCAATGGGAGAAGAGAGCGACAAAGTGGTAAAGTCCATCAGCCTCATGTCTTGTGCCAATCGTCTTCCTTGTCTTTAGATCCAGAATAAGAACACAGTTAGGAAAGAAGGTTACTGAGCAATTTAGTGACTTCGTAATTTTGTTAACAGACATGAGATTAAAGGGAGGTTTAGGAATGTAGAGAACAGAAGAAAGAGAGATGGAGTAGGATTTACTGTTCTTATTCCCTTAACAGCAGTAGTGGACCCATCAGCAAGGGTAACTCGAGGTAGATTTGTGTAATACTAAAGAGTAGAAAAGAAGTTGGTGACACCTATGATATGGTCTGTAGCAGCAGAGTTGATAACCTAGGGACTAGTGGGAGAGATACTGGATGGCATTTAGATGGCATTGTTACTTTTTTGAGCAAAAGATGCAATCTGATGAGATTCTTGTTGGGATGCTTGATACTGCAGGAACTTTAAATACTCTTCTTCTGAAACAGCTATAGCACGCATTTCACTCAAACAAGTAACTGATGAGGGAGACACACTATAGGGATTTGGGAACTCCATCCCAACACAAATACAACCTCGATAGAGCAGCAAATAAAAAAACACAGTGGGCACCATGTTTTTCAAATTCACCAACACTAATACAACCTTGATAGAGCAGCAAATCAAGAAACACAAAGCAGGCACCATGTTTTTCAAATTCACCAACTCGATCCCAACATAAACAACCTTCGACAACTGATGCGAACCACAAGCCTGCAACTTACCAATAAAAAAACGCAGAAAATACCACTTTCAGCTCAATAAACTCAATAAACATTGACAGACAGCTTTGAGAAGCACCAAACAACCATTTCTCAGATGTCGTAAATGAGCAACTAAAAAGGTAAGATCTTTGAACAAAAAACATGCCTGAAATTTGCTTCGTGTGTCAGCGCACGAGGTTTGGCCATGGCAACCTTTGACCAGTGCGTGAGGGCATGTGGGGAAGCTGCTGGAGATGAGATTTCAGTAAGAGGCAGATCGGTAGTGTCTGTGTGTGACTATGGTGTTGTTTTTGCAAAATATATGGTGGATTTTGTGTTCCTGAACTGGCAGTATCGCCCGGGAATTTCCCTGCGACTTCTCTGGGTTCCGGCAGCTGCTGGCTATTTTTTTGGGGCTCTAGTGTAGCTGGAAACTCTTATATGATGGTTGACATGCAGCAGATTTAGGGTTTTGGGCTTCCGTTTTGTTGGTGGCTGTCACAATTAGGGTCTAGGTATCAGAATCTTGCTCTTATACCATGTCAAATAATTGGGTGAAATGGAAGACCTGCTCACAATGATAGGTCTCTCCCTTTATCTATAATATATGTCAAAGTACATACAATGACCATAATGCCCTTACTAACTCGTACTTGTTAACATAACACACACACACTAACAATGCTAATGACTAAGATAACCATCAACACTCACCACCAATTTTGAGTTGGGGTTTGCTAGATTACAGAATGAATTCACTCCCCCATGAATAACTCTCTCGCACTCTATTCAGTCTCAGGTTGGGTATCATTAATGTTGCTTTGCATTTGTTTCAGATTTTGGGTAATAAAAGGTTAGATCAGGTTAAGATTAATGGACAGACTTTTGCTTCAGTCAGCCCATTGCAAATAAGGCCTTATATCTGAATTAGGCATAGCCTATTGTTTTTGTTAGAGGCCCAAAATTCAAGATGTTTTGTGTTGGTCCTAAACTTAGTTCCTCTAAATCAAATGAGGGTAGGGATGAGGTGTCGGGAGTCCATTAATGTGAAGTTGTCCACTTTCAGTAAGAGGGTGAAATGTTAGAAGTCAGACTCAACAAGAAGGCTTAAAGGTAAGCATAAACTCATGTCACCCTACTAAAGTTGATTTGCAGTCGGAGAGGAAGTGGTCAATTGCATCTTCTTTACAGTTGAGTGGTAATAATCCAGTGGGATTTGAATGGAAGGGTCCAGTAAAGGACAGAATGGTTCACAAAAATCTGGGAGTTCAGTTGTTTCCGCTTTCTTAGTGGGATGGGACTGCAGTAGTGATGAGACGCTATCCGGTAAGCATCCTTCGTTGACTTGTTTTTTTTTTTTTGGAGGTGGGGGGGGGGGGGGGTGGGGTCAGTGTGAAATTAAAGAGTGATAGTAAATTTTAGATGTGAAGGAAAAAGGTAAGGTTTGGGTAATTACGTTTATTCTCATTGATGCTGGTGTGAGCAGGTATTGAAATGATTAAAAAAAAAAAGAGAAACAAAGGTAGTTCTGATGTGTTTGTCTGTTTTAGTCTTTTTGAATCTTATGTTTGAATTTAGTACCCTCACTACATTTGGTATGATACTAGCCTTTGTGAAGGTTTAAAGTCTTACTTGATGCTCCTTTTTTTGTTGTTTTAACCTTTTGATTGTCATACCATTTCCTTTCCAAATAAATTGGGTTACTTTGGGCCCACACATTGCTGAACTGCCCAATGCATCATATTTAACATTATGCACAATATATAGTGATTTATAGTGTTTTTTTTTTTATCTTCAAATACTTGAAGTAATGGGGAATATATCTAGGAGTAGAATGTTGAAGAAGATGAAATAGTTATAATAATATTGTAGAATTGTAAGACCTGTTGTTGATCTGCAGTTCTGCATTGGTATATTGTTAAATTGTCTTAGTATTTTTATTTGATGCCATTTAATAATAAAAATTTGTATTTTAAAGGTGGTTATCATCTCTGGTGAAACTGGTTGCGGCAAAACTACGCAAATTCCTCAATTCATACTAGAATCTGAGACGGAATCGGTTCACGGTGCTCTTTGTAATATTATATGCACACAGCCTCGACGAATATCTGCTATGTCTGTTTCTGAAAGAGTTGCTGCAGAGAGGGGGGAGAAGTTGGGTGAATCTGTGAGTTTCTCGAAACTAACTCACTCTGAACAACACCTTTTTTGTCAAAATTTCCCTCAAATTATTTAATATTGATCTATTCTGTTTATTTTCTTTTCTCTTGAAGGTTGGATATAAAGTTCGGCTTGAGGGCATGAAAGGAAGGGATACACACCTCCTCTTCTGCACCACAGGCATCTTGTTGAGACGATTGTTGGCTGACAGAAATTTGAAAGGTGTTACTCACGTTATTGTGGATGAAATTCATGAGCGTGGAATGAATGAAGGTAAAAGATGGACTTATTGAGTGGTTTTCTCTGGAATTTGAATTGTGATTGTTGACTGATATGCATTTGTTGCCAGATTTTCTGCTTATTGTCTTGAAAGATCTCCTTCCTCGTCGGCCAGAATTGAGGCTGATTTTGATGAGTGCAACCTTAGATGCAGAACTTTTTTCTTCATACTTTGCTGGGGCTCCTATCATTCAAATTCCAGTTAGTTTAAATTGCATAATTTATTAATTGCCTTGCTTTCTGTAATTTTTCCCATGCCTATTACTATCATTTTGTTTCTGTATGTGATTGTTTGAGCTTGCAACTAGTCAACTTCTTATTTTGATTGTAAAAAAAGATATATTCATTGTAGAGGAAAGGATGTACAAAGAGGAGAAGAAGATCCTCCCATAGAAAGAAAAAAACTAAATATACAAGGAGATGATAAAAATAAAACCGCCTTCCAATCCTCTCCCAAGGCAAAGTACACAATTGAGTATTTATATGCCTCACATTAAAAATATAAGTGTAAAAACAAATAATATACAGGTGACAGGTTGGTGCTTTTGGTGGTTTGTCTTGATCATCAGAGGCAGCAACTCTTGAGGAATAGCAGATGTGAAGTGTTGGCCTAAAAATGAAATTCATGGACACTGGCATCCTTCATTATTTTGGTATTGAGGTTGTCCAGAGTAGCTAAAGATTAAATTTCTCAATGGAATATATTTTAGACTCTCTAGATGAGATTGGTATGTTCGTAGCTAAACCAACTGATGCTCCCATGGATCCAAGTATGAAGTTATCTACAGATGATGACTAGATCTTAAAGACAAGTGTTGGTACAGGCAGTTGGCTGGAAAACTTTAACTATCCCAGACATATTATTTGCTGTTGGAGTTGTTGGTTAGTTTATTGAGAATCCCAAGCCAACACATATGGTATACTACACCAGTGCCTCAATGGTTCTCTTAGTGAAGTTTTGGTCTATAGTAGCAATGGTGGATTTGAAATTTCTGCAGTGGAGGATCATAGGTCTGATAGTTATGTTTGTGGGTGACCTGGAGGAAACAAACTGTGGCTGTGAGGTTTAGAAGCACATACAAAGCTCTGGCCTGTACTTTTAGTGAGTTAATATGGCTGTAGCCCCTTACATTAGAGATGGGATTTTTGATGACAAAGGCTATGGATATGTTTTGTGATAATGAGGTTGCTATCTACACAAGTAATCTAATGTTTATGTGAGGACCAAACACATTAAAGTCAACTGCCATTGTGTGAGAAATGTTGTCATGAAGAAGTTTGTGGTTCCCTTCGTGTGAAGTCTTGTCATCAACAAGGAAATTTGTTTACTAAGGCCATATTTAGATTTGCTTTCTCTATTGCTTGCTCAAGTTGTTGATATGTGGTATTTATGCTCCACAAGCATGAGGGGGAGGGTTAAGAGTAGCAATATTTTTGTATTGTATGATGTATTTGTTTAGATATGTTTTTCCCCCAAGAACTCCTCCTGTGATGCACTTAGTGTCCTAATATTTTCACACACAGCTGGTCCCAACCCTAGGCAAAGGAGGGGGGTTATGTTAGGTAGTTGACAGTCAGTGTGAAACTTGTCAGATCACTATGATATGAGTTCTTACCAATTATTCGCTGGGGCATTCCCTATGAGTGACGCATTGCATTTATACCTCTTGGGTGTAGTGAAAAGTGGGCGAGGGTGGGCTAGGTAGTCACCCCGAAATGATGTGTTGTGTCCTCCCCTGGGTATGGTGTCAAATATGCGAGCGTTCTTGCATCATTCTAGACATGGGTAGGTGAAGAAGTTAGTTCAGAAGACTAGGATTAGATTTGCAACTTGGAATATAGAGACACTTACGAGTAAAAGTATGGAACTTATGGACACAATAATTAAAAGAAAAATTAATCTAATCCGCCTTCAAGAAACTAAGTGGGTAGGGGACAAAGCTAGAGAAATTGATAAATCTTAAACTTTGGTGCACTGGAAAAGAAAAACATAAGAATGGGGTAGGAATTGTTGTAGACAAAACTTAAAAGATAGTGTTGTAGATGTTAAAAGAGTAGGGGTTAGAATTATAAAAATCAAGATGGTCTTAGGCCAAGAGATAATAAATATCATTAGTGCTTATGCTCCTCAAGCAGGTTTAGCAGAAAACGTTAAGAGAAAATTTTGTGAAGATTTGGATAATATTATAGAAGACATATCAGGGATTCAAAAAATTTTCATAGGGGCAAATTTGAATGGACATGTTGGAAGGGATAATAAAGATTATGAGATGGATGATATTGACATGGAGATAAAAATGAGTTTGGGGAGATGATCTTAGACTTCGCTATGTCATATGATTTTATTACAATGGACACTTGCTTTAAGAAGAGAGAAGAACACTTAATAACCTTCAAAAGTGGACAAATAAAAGTCAAATAGATTTTCTCTTAATTAGGAGGGTAGATTGTTTATTGTGTAAGGATTCTAAAGTTATCCGAGGTGAAAGCTTAACCACACAACATAGAGTTTTAGTGTTATATATATGTCTTAAGAATGGAAGAGAAAAGATAAAATAAACTAGTGTAAGAGAATTAGGTGGTGGAACCTAAAGGGAGAAAATATAATAAAATTTAAAGATAAAATGATCAAAGATGGTGATTGGACTAGAGAGGATGGTGTAGACACAAACACTTTTTGAAGTATAATAGATAGTTCTATTAAAAAGATAGCATAAGAGATTTTAGGTGAACCTAGAGGAAAATTTTTGAATAGCAAAGAAAGTTGGTGGTAGGATCAAGATGTCCAAAAAGCTGTAAAGATAAAAAAAAATTGGTATTAGACATGGCAAAAATGTAGAAGCATGGATAACTTTGAAAAGTATAAAGAAGTGGGAAAGGATTCAGGAAAGGCCGTTAGTGAAGCTAAACATAGATTATTTAATAATTTGTATGCTAGATTATATACAAAGAAGGGGAAGTAGATATATTTAAACTTGCTAGAGCTAGAGTAAGGATTAAGGACTTAGGTAATATAAAATGCATAAAAAGTGTGGATGATATTGTCTTGGTTAAGGAAGAAGACATAAAAGAAAGATGACAAAGTTACTTCAGTAAGCTATTTAATGAAAACCAAGTAGAATTCTTGAGCTTAGAATTGACAAATGAGAAAAAGACTAAAAATATGAGATTTATTCGCAAGATCAGAGTCAATGAAGTTAAGTTTGCACTAAAAAAATGAAAAATGGAAAAGCTACCGAATGACATTCTAATTGAAGTTTGGAAATGCCTAGGTGATAACAGAATTATATGGTTAACTAATTTATTTAAGACAACCATAAAAACTAAGAAAATGCCAAACGAATGGAGGAAAAACACTTTAATGTTTGTATACAAAAATAAAGGAGATATTCAAAATTGTAATAACTATCGTGGAATTAAACGTATGAGTCATACAATGAACTGTGGGAAAGGGTAGTTGAAAAAAAATTAAGGCTAGAAACGAAGGTCTCAGGAAATCAACTTGGTTTTATGCCTGGAAGATCTACTATAGAAGCTATATATCTTTTAAGAAGATTAATGGAAAAGTTTAGGGAAAAAAGAGGGACTTGCATATGGTATTTATTGACTTAGAGTAAGTGTATAATAGGATATCAGATATCTAGGGCAGTCCTATGGTGGGTTTTAGAAAAAGAGGGTGTGTGTAGTAGGTATACTGATGTTATTAAGGATATGTATGATGGAATAATGACTTGTGCTAGGACTATATGTGGAGAGACTAGAGAATTTCCAATCACAATCGGTGTACATCATGGATCTGCTCTGAGCCCCTATCATTTTGCTTTAGTGATGGATGAACTGACTAGGAGTATTGGTGAATGTTGTTTGCAGATGATATTGTATTGATTGATGAAACTAGGGGTGGAGTAGAGCATGCTTAGAATCTTGGGCGACTACGAAGCAGCATATACAAAAAGTAAAAGTTGTGGAGATGAGCATGCTTAGATGGATGAGTGATGTAACGTTAAAAAATAAATTAAGAAATGAACATATTTGTGGTAAGTTAGGTGTAGCTCCTGTAGAAGATAAGATAAGGGAGGAATGACTCAGATGGGTTGGGCACTTCCAATGTAGGCTGCATAGTGCGCTAGTGAGGAAGGGTGAGTTAGTTACTGTGAGGGGTAGTAGAAGGGGTAGGGTTAGATTTAAAATAATTTGGAATGCGATGGTGAGTAAAGATTTAATAACCTTGAATTTGTCATAGGAAATTGTCCATGATTGCATAACTTGGCAGAAAAAGTATTCATGTAGCCGACCCCACCTAGTGGGTCTTAAGGCTTGGTTTGTTGTTGTATATTTTCCCCCCAAGAGTACGTATTTAGGAGTACTGATGGTCTGGAAGTTCTAGTTTCTTGTAATCTATTATCATCTTCTCTCTTTTACGATTTCTCTTGTCCTAATCCCTGTTCTATTGGCTTATAATGAAGGAATTTTAGAAAAAATATTTTCTATTTTTAAGAGATTTTTAAAAATATTTTTACATTTTTTTTTAATATCTGTTGATATTATTGGATCAAGTCTTTATGACAATTTTTCTGAATTATTGAAGCCTTATAACTTTTGAAACTAGTATCAAGGGTTTTTGATTGAGCCCTATAATTTACTAGATGTAATGGATCTAAGCAGAGTTAAATTGTTTAGAAATTGTGTTTTGTGTGTCCCCACAGGCCTAGTGATTGCTTGTGAGTGTAGCCATTACCCTGTCTTTTTCCTCATCCTCTCTCTTCCATCACTGCATCTATATATTTTTCTCATCTTATTTGGATGAGGTATGAGGTGTGAGGCATAGATTTGGGAGTTGTAAGTCTCATGTTTTTTACTCTAGGCATGGCAGGACTGTAACGTGCACATTCCTTGTCTGTATATATTAATGAGTTTAAGTAAGTCAAGGATTATTTTTGTTCAGTTTCTAGCAACTGGGTGGTGGTGGTTGTCGTTTTTTATGTGACATTGATGATCTTATTCATATTGAAATGCAATCTGCAGATTGCTTTGTGCCAAATTTTTTTCCCCCTGAAGCACATAGCACTTGAGCAATCTAATGTATCATTAGCTCTCAGTCTGTTAAGGTTTATATTTGCACTTTAGAATTTTAATTTCTTGTTTTTTTGTATTCATTTGTTTTGTTCCTTTCTTATTTGAAAGTCTCTGTAGTATGTAATTGAAAGAGAAGACATCCCTTATAAAGAAAGAGAAATTTTATGCAACGTTTGGTCCTTTCACCCCCCTCCCCCATTTATGATGTTTATCAGGTTCTATTACCTGGTTCACTTATTTTCTGGAGACATTTGGGATATGATTGGATACTGATTGACCTTGTCATCATTCTTGAATTTTTTTTTCCCATTTGTGTCACCAATCAGTTTTTCTTAGGATACAGCAGGGCAATTGCATACCATATGGGTGGCTACTTTTTTATTCTTTGCTATAAATTTTTAGGGTTTCACATACCCGGTTCGAACACATTTCCTGGAAAATATTCTGGAAATGACTGGATATCGATTGACCTCATATAATCAAATTGATGATTATGGTCAAGAAAGAATGTGGAAGATGAACAAACAAGCTCCGAGGAAGAGAAAGAGCCAAATTGCTTCTGTTGTTGAGGTATAGAAAGCTTTTAGACTTTGGAAGGTTATTGTTACTTGTCTGTATGCCTTGTGCTCCCAGTGCTAATTTTTTTTTGGTAAATATGTAATTAGGATGCTCTCAGAGGTGCTGATTTTAAGGAGTATAGCCCACAAACCCGAGAGTCTTTGTACTATTGGAATCCTGATATTATTGGATTTAACCTTATAGAGAATCTTTTATGCAATATATGTGAGAAAGAAGGACCTGGAGCTGTTCTAGTTTTTATGACTGGGTGGGATGATATAAGTTCTTTGAGGGATAAGCTCCAAGCCCATCCTATTTTGGGAGATCCAAGCAAAGTCTTGTTGCTTGCATGCCATGGTTCTATGGCAAGCTCGGAGCAGGTATTTTAGATATTTACTAGCTTATCATTGTGGGTTGGCTGGATTACATGTATATTTTTCTCAGTTCAGATTATTAATTTCTTTAGTCAATTGATGCTGCTTTAGTAATAATGTTGTAGAATATATATTGTCCATTGAATCTTTTGATACAGTTGCATATGCAAATGTGCACAAACCCTTGCCCAGCATTTCTGTTTTTAATGAAACACTTCATTTATTTATTTGTTTTTTTGTTTGTTTATTTATTTATGTTATTTTGACGGGTCATGGAACTCTATTTTGGTGTGTACATCAAAATGTTAGAAGTAGAAATGTTCTGTTAAAAACAACCTTTAGAGGGTCTATTCCCCACTGTGTAGCTGAGTTCTAGTGGGCTTCATAATGAACCAAAAAATAAAAGAAAAAAATGGAAAATTAGAAAAGCGCTGAATTTAAGGATTCGCTACTAAAAGAACTTAAATGAAAAATGTGGCCCTTCAACAGTTACAGAATAATTATTTACCCTTTTTTATGACTCCTTTGCCATGTTTGAAGAGCAGAGATTTGTTGCCATACGAAAATCTTTGGATTAGTTGGTGGAGTGCCAAAGTGAAGATGGTCTATGAGTGATGGAGGATTGTAGAGGTTGAGGGTCTTGCTGTATCTGGGGTGGAAGAGAGCTACTGGTTGCCTAAAGCAGGGGTAAAATGGAAAGAGAGATTAATGATTTGGCTCTCTTTTCATGTTCATTTGGGGAGTGATGAAAGGGTATGGAGCTCTGATCCTTCTGGGGAAATCTCTTTTAAGTTATTTTTTTTTTATCCTATCTGACTCATGATCCTAATGCGGCCCCTTTTGTGTTGTACTTTTTGATTCGAGGAATGAAGAGGAGATAAATAATAGATCTACATGAACTCTCCAAAGAACATCAAATCCTGAATTGGTATCCCACCCGTTCTCATTCAGCCCAAACTTGCTTTTATTGACTCTGCCAAAGGGAAGAATCCTCTAGGAGAAACTGCCAAAGCGATTTAGCCAAGAGCGCAGTGTTTTTAGACGCCAAATTTCTGAGACCCAAACAACCCTCCAATTTTGACTTACACAACATCCCAGCTCACCAAGTAGTCCTCATAACCCCTGACCTTAGTTTCTCAATCCTACTAGCAATCCCCATAGGAATCTTAAATATAGGCAAGTAATATGGTGACATGCTAGATATACAAGCTTGGATAAGAGTGATTCTACCACCAAGAGAGAAAAGAGCTCCCATCTAACCATCTAGATGCTTGGCCACCCTTTATGTTACCAGATTCCAAAAATTTGCAGATCTGGGTTTCCCCTAAAACAGATCCCTAGATATTAGGGGTGTAATCGGTTTTATTTGGTTTTGTTATTGGCAGAACAGAGCACCAAACTGAAGTCTTTGGTTTTAATATTTCACAAACCGAGACCGAACTGTAAACTGTGGTTAATAAAATAACCAAACCACCAGTTTTATGGTTTGGTTTGGTTAACTTCAGTTTTCATTTGTTTGCAAAAAAAATTGAAAACCTGATTTTATGGTTTTTAGCCATTTGACAACTTGTTGCCAGAATATTTAATATCCAAATAAACTTTTTTTGGGTTAGATCATTCATCTTATGAATATTTTTTAATTAAATAAAAATAATATGATCATATGAATCTAAAATATAATAATATAAATACGTCCATAAAATTTAAAAAAATTTAAAATAATAATAAAGGTCATTTACAGCATATTTTTTACTATTTTTTAATTGTCATGTACAATAAGATTATTCTTGTGAAATGAATTTTGAAATATAATAATTAAAATATTTTTATTTTCATTATTGTATTTTTAGTTTGTATTATTTTGTAATTATATTATTTTAATTATAATATTTTAAATGTTATTTGATTTAAGGGGAAAAATGAGCATTTGCATAATCAAAATTTAATTTTTTTAGTTTTAGAACTATTAACTAAAGATGATGTTGGTTTTAAGTTTTAAGTTTTTTTTTTTTTTTTTGGTTTTTAATTTTTGTTTTAGGTTTTTGTTTTCATAATTTTGATAGTAATACCAAGTGACCCTTCAGCTATTTGAGCAGGAATGAGAAGAGAAGCTTGTTTGGATGTGATACTCAAGGAACTTTGAAAACTCTTCCTTTGTAACAGATAGAATATTGATTCCCATTTGCTGAAAGGGGTAGAGTGGAATTTGTGATGGCTACATTGGTGATGTGTGGGGGTTTGCTTTGAAGGTCTCAAGGATCCTCTATGACCACCTTGTCCACAACAAGTACACTTGCCTGGGGGGCCTCTATCCATGGTTTTAAATCACGGTAGCGGGTAGCATAACTTAATGGTAACAGGTGTAACGTGAAGCGGGAGTAGCGGATGTTACATAACGAGAAGTGGGTGTAATGACCGTGAATTTTTTTGAAGCACGCACAACCGTGTGCATATTAGCGTAGTTGCATGTTTTAAGCATTTAAACATTCTTAGAAAGAGTTTTAGTGTATTTTGGATCCTTTAGTTTGAGTAACTACGTTATTTGGTATGGGCAACAAGTTTACATTTTTTTTTAAACCACCATTGATAGAAAAATTATGTGTGTGTGCATATTTATACTTCTCATTGTTCTTATCTGTGATAAATTCTTATGTGTGCTAAACTAATTAATAAAACAAAATACATTTTACACTTCATTAATCTATTAGACACATAAGACATACGAATAATACAAATATAAAATAGATAGAAAAGAAAGAAGGTTGAAGTTGAAAAATATAGAACATAAATATCACATTACTAATATTATCAAAATAAAATATTTTCCTAGCAAGTTAGTATTTTCAAATTGTTAATTAATGCATCTATTGTGAGTATTTAAAGAAATAGTAAATTTTGTATCATTGTCATCCTTTGAATAATCTTTTCCCCCACTTGCCTCTTGGTATATTGAGAATGATATATGAAAGAGAGGGAAAAAGTGAGAATAAAAAGTAAAAAATAAAATAATTTTTTGGTGTAACAGTCATGTAGCGGTTACGTAACAGCTGCTACGGCCATGATTTTTCTTTCTGCCGATTTTGTGGTGTGTAACGGTATCGGTAACCCAAAAACCGTTACGTAATGCACCGTTACGTAGTCGCGACCTTTATTTAAAACCATGCCTCTATCACACCCATCTCTTCTGCCACAACTACTCGAAGCACCTCGAGAACTTCAACTGCTACTTGGTTGAAAAACAGAATCATCATGTGTAAGAAAAACACTCCTCTAGGAGATAGAGTTGAAACATCGGAACCAGAGGTTAAGGAATGGGTTTTGGTGGAGGCATGAAGCTTGAGAGAATAAACATCAGGAAAGAATGGTCACCTCGGATAAGACTATAAAGAATCACTACCAAGAATTCCGGATAAGACTATGTTAAAATTGTTGCCGTGTGATTTGGAGGTCATGGGTTCGAGACGTGGAAACAGCCTCATTAAAAAAATAAAAGGCAAGGCTGCATACTATAGATCCATTGTGGTTTGCCCCTTCCCTGCACCCTGCATGTGTGGGAGCTTTATGCACTGGGCTGCCGTTTTACTACGTTAAACCTGCTAGGACTCAAAAAGTTGTCATTTGCTTCCTCTACTTTTGTCTCACATACGTTGGTTGTTATGTGTTGCACAATCACAACGCTAAGCTCCTTTTTAAATGCACTTTATCTTTGCAAAGTACTCTATGATTCTCGTCCCCTTGCCATAAGTTTTCCAAGGAGAAATCGTATATATAGGTAATGTTACTAGAATAAAGAGTTTGGCATAAAAAAAAAAAAATCCTTGCATGCATATCGATGCATGGGCGTCCATGTAATCTAGGGTTCCATCAAGTTCCACAATAGGGACACAATCAACACATCTTGCTAAACCCATACTTCTTTTCATTTCGTCATTGAGGCCTAAGCCAGTGAAATAGATATCTAAAACCTTGGACCACTGCACATTATTCTCTTAATGCTACATTTGGTTCTATGCTAATACTCATAGACAAGACCAACAATGAACAAGGTAAACAAATGGAACAAATGTTGAGAATGTTTATTAAATTGGGAAACCTAATCACAGCAATAAGTCTCCCTCTATTTATAATGTTTTGTCTTGTACATTGATCTTCATACCTTACTGTCTTGGGCCAAACATTTCACACTTTGTGGAAGGCTGTGCTGCACTAGTTATAATGCTTGCTTAACTAGTTAGTTGAAAGTATACCGTGGTTTGACCACATGAACAAATTAAGCAGAAGCACTAAACAAGTATGAAAATAGAAAAAAGTCATGTGGTAAATTGTAAAGCAACACAATTCATTATTATAAATTGTAAAGCAACATAATTCATTATTAACATCTTCATAGACAATGTGTATTTATCAAGGGAGGACGGTAGGCTAAACACGTTTACAAAAGCTTTTGAGTTTTACAATGATTGATGAACGCTCACTCTCCTCTAAAGAGCTTTTTATGCTATTCTAGCTCTAGCACTAGGAAGTTGGGGTGTACAAAATTTACTTGAAAACCAAAAAACGGACCAAAACTGAACTGTTTGACAGTTCGGTTTGGTGTTTTGGTTTCTTTATTCGGTTTCAGTTTTAGCTTTTATAAAAACTGAATTTCAGGTTTCGGTTTTGGTTTTATAAGAAAAATGAATCAAAAAAACCGAAAAACTGATTAATATAATTTTTTTAATAATATATATTTATATTCAAACTTAATAAATATATATTAATAACAATTTGATAATTTTTCTTCATAATAAAATAAATTTTCAGTTGTATTTATAGAGAAGCAGAGGCACCCCTCAAGTCATATTTTCCATGTGGGACAAGTGATTGAAGGGTGAAGAATGAGAGGCTGAGAGCATTGAAAGAGGACTGAGGAGTGAAGAGCTGGCACTGTGGGGCGTTGGGAATGGTTGTCCACATCGGCATGGAGGAAGAAGGGAAGGCCCTTACCCCTCCTATGAAAAAGAATTCTGAATTGGCTACTAAGTATGCACTCTTATTGTTCAAACTTACTGGGCCTGGCTTCTCTATTTAATTGAGGAGCTGGACCAATCTCTTAAAGCCCATTTCTCTTGGGCTGTGGCAGTTAAAAGACCATATCTTTTGGGCATAAAACATTTTATTTTGGCCTTTCATTTGGCTTACTTTTAGTTGGGCCAATTACGGTTTAAACTTTTGTATTAATAACCGAGAAAAACTGAACCAAATCTGAAAAGATTGGTTTATGGTTAAACTAAACCGTTGGCGTGCAGTTCGGTTTCAGTTTGAATAATTTAAAAAAATCGATTAGCTCGGTTTGGTTTCCTCCAAAAATATGTTCCAAATACCCAAGATTGGATTTCTTGGTACCAACATCAAAATATTGCAGCTGTGTCTCAATCTGAATGCCTGCAGATTCAGTTCATCCTCCAAAACATTGATATTTGCATTGATAGTTCAAGATCCAACAGTGTATCACTAAGCCAATTCAAAATATTGCAAAAACATGCAAAATATCTTGTATAGAACCAATTTCTTGCAGTTCTGGAAGGTACAGGAGAAACTGGAAGCTATCGCAGGTGGCCAGCACATGGGGGGCGTGTGAGCCACTGCTGGTGATCGTCAAGCCATGGTTTTCTGGGTAATGATAGATTGGAGGGTAATGATTCCATTGGTGGTAGCAGTGTGAAGATAAAATATCTGGAAGTTAGTGATTTTGAAGAGGGGGGGGACGGCTGGAAAAGCTTTAGGTGGGGTGTGGATCCACACACTTTGTTGGATGGAGGAGAAATTTGGTGGAGGGCCTCTCCAGAGGTGTCTCTATATAATGATGTTGGAGTCTGGAGGTGTCTCAAAATGATGTCAGCACTGTGGTGTTTGAAAATGAAGGGCAGTGACTGTAATTTTCGGCAATGTGCAGGTGGATGACCATTGCGATGATTTTGCAGTTTCCTTGAATGCTTCGTGTAACATTTTGAAGTTGCTCTGCAATAAGATTGGTGACAATTGAAGTGTATTGAAGTGGCTCTGGTATTCAAGAGCGCTTGTAGGAATTGGACCATTGCTTGTGGATCAGTTACATATGATACCAGAGGAATATTGCAGGGATCGAGGTTTGTTCTGACTGATGTAGGAGAGTAAGCAACAGAAACACAGACAATTGAGGGAGAGAAATGGAGAGAAGGGAAGGAAAAAAATGAGGGCAAAATAGAGAAACTGAGCAGATGCAGGGAAGAACAGGAAGTTAGCAACTGAACAGAAAGGGGAGGGTAGAAGGAGAAGGAAGAACGGTGGAGAAAGAACAAGAAGAAAAAAAAGAAGGGAGATGGTTGCGTGAGAGAGATGGAAACAGGAAACCAGTTCTTAACTCAAATGTGGTAACTGTCTAATAGAGTACAAGGAAAGTACATATACACACTAATTTCAACTAAACAAATAATTATGAGAACCCCAAAGCACTTAAAAGTACATGAAATAACCCTGAATTAACTAAACTTCTATCTAGGTGTACTAATTTTTTTAAAAAATGCCTAATTTTCAAATCTTTGAATGAAATATGATCGCTAGAATTATCCATGAACAATCTTCCATTAGTAAGAATGTTGGGAGGTTGTGGAGCTGTGCTAAGTTTTATGTTTTATGGGGAATTTGGTTGGAACAGAATGCTTGGATATTTTCTGCAAAAAGATTCACTTTAGATTTACGTTCGGACATGATGTGGAATTTGGCATCTGTTTGGGCTTATAGTGCAGATTGTTTCAAGGGCTGCTGCTTTGAGATGTCAACTGTGATCAGGTAGCATATTTAGCTTATTGTGACTATTTTTTTTCTTCTTTCTTTATGTTTGAGGACTCCTTTGTCCTTTTCTGCAACTTTTTTTCTCTTTGCTGTCCCTAAATGCAGTTTCTTTTTTCTATAAATAATAATAATAATATGAATGGTTAATTCTGTTTTCTGTATCCTTATAGTTTTTTTTTGTGGCTCTTTTATGTCATTCATTTATAAATAATTTCTATCCCCATAATTTCATGTTTCATTCTATATTTTCACATGCAGTTTGTTAGTTCTGAAGTCTGAGCTCTTGTATCAATCTCCATTTTCTTCACTCAGGGAAGGAATAAATTTTGAATTCAATTCAGCCATTGTAGATGGGATTGAATTAATGATCTTAATGCTCTTTGTATGTTGGTGAATTTCTTAATGGTTTTTATTTGGAACACATGCAGAGGTTAATATTTGATGAGCCTGAAGATGGAGTAAGGAAAATAGTTCTAGCTACTAATATTGCTGAGACTAGCATCACAATTAATGATGTGGTTTTTGTTGTTGACTGTGGAAAGGCAAAAGAGACTTCATATGATGCTCTGAATAATACACCTTGTTTGCTTCCTTCCTGGATATCCAAGGTTTCTGCTCAACAAGTAAGGCTATCTTCTTGTTACAAATTAGATTCAAAGATAGGACTATTAGCAATTTGTGATTGAATTTTGTGAACTTGTCTGTTTTTGTAAAATTTGCATCTGGCATCTTATGTTTTTTGCTTTATTTTTCAATAACAATAACAACAAAAATATCATTTTTGTTATTATTATTGTAATTTTCTTGATAAAAAAATAATTTGGTAATAGAAGTAAAGAGAAACATGGTGGATAAAACATCCTTGTAAAAAAATTAAGATGGACAAAAATTAAAGAGAAACAAAACTAGGGGAAGAAAACAGCAAAGTTGTCTATGAAAGGGAACAAACTTTTATATTTACTTCATGCATAGGCATAATTCAGGCATTTACTTTGAAATTTTTATTTCTTTAAGGATTTAGTATTATTTCTCTTGTCTTTTTAGTTTTAGGGATTAAACCTATATAAAGGCTTTAGACTGGTGTATAAGGTAGAATAGCTGTAATATCATAACCTCAATACAAATCCTAATTGAACATTGAGAATCCTATTTGCATTTTGGCTTTTCCTTTAATTTTCCTTTGTTTTCTGTTTAACTTTCCCATATTTTCTTTTATTTTTCATTACACTCTTTTTCTAATTACTCCTGCACCATTTGGTGTTGGAGCCTCTTCTCAACCCACCTGCGCTGCTCGCTGCATTCCAATTTCTACCATCCCAATCACACTAGCGGCAACCGAAACCCTAGCTTCATCTTATACATTGTACCTGCAGCCATCTTACAATGCTGAAGCCCCCTCACCCTCCAACTGTTCCCACAAATCCACACAGTCCTTTCTATTCATATTGCTGCTGTCAGTGAACAAGGACGAAAACTAAGGGAAATGAAGTTAAATAAAAGGGAAATCATCACTGCTAAAGTGGAGAAGTAGGTGGTGAACAGGAAGGAAATAAAAATTGTGGCTGTTTGAGCAGAGCAGGGAAAATTAAGGCAAAAAGAGGAACAAGCACTGTCTTGGTTGGCTTATTCAATCACATTGTGCCACCCTCCCTAAACCTACCCAGGTTTGTATTATCTGGACCAACCTCACTATTTTTTGATCCAACTTCACTTGAAACTGACCCACTTTATTTAATTTAACCAAAAATTCAGCCCAGGCTCCTGAGAGAGAGCCAGGCTTAGATGGGGCCAATACCAAAGCACAAATTACCCAGTTTTTCCATACTATATAGCTAATCAGAAATCACTTCATTTAATAATCGTTCTGGATCATGCTATCTTAAAAGGTTTTGTTTTCTCACCAACCAAACAGATTACCTATCTGAATTCCTTTCTTTTCTTGCAAAGATCCAATCAAATCTAAGGATTCTTGTTTCTTTAGACCTAAAATCATGAAGAAGCAATAAAGATTTTATGGGTTGAGGAGTCTTGTTTCTTCAACATTCTTGGATTTGAATCTTGAATTTAGATTGAAGAATTCTTGCAATCCCTTGTTGCTTAAATATTCTTCAATTGATTTTTGTTAGCAGCATCAAATTTCCTGTGTTAAAAGCGAAACGTATAACTTGTACAAATCTTTCCATTTTCCAATTCGTACCAATCCATTCGTTCATAGAACTATTTACTCAATTGCAGACATTTTAGAAACACCCCTAACAGAGGGACAAATAGTCAATTTTGAAAGAACTTATTGTAAACCTATTTCAGATATGAATCTATCTAATTCAAAAGGGAATAACTTGCATCAATATCTCAATTTCAATTCAAACTTAACTTAATCTCCGCCCTAGCCTAAACGCCCTTGCAAGTTAATAGTTGAACTTATTGTAGTATTTTTCAAGCGGTTGTCATTACCTTTTTAGGCTTGGTCACCGGTGAGATCTTCTCCTCTCTTGTTATTTCTTTTCTTATTACTATTATTAATAATTTTTTCTATAGTTGATTAGTAGTGGAGATTTTGTGTTTATGATTTGTAGGCTTAGTATATGCATTTTTTTGTGTTTGTTGTGTTTTTCATTAGCAAGTTTTGGAATATACAAAATTTTTCAAAAAATACTATTGCATGGTTTTTTTTTGTGGTAATTTTTAGTCTAGATGGGATTCACACCAAAATTTTATGCTTTATGTGTGGTTTCTACTAGTTGAAGGATTTGATTTAGAAAATTGTCTATGTGAATAAATATTTTTTAAACACAAACGTGTACTTTGCTTGTCTAACATAAATTCTTTGTACACACAGTTGATTCCAAGCCCAAATAAAGGAGCGGGGTTGAGTTAGGTAGCTAACAGCCAACGTAAAACTTTGTCAGATCTTATTATCATGAATTCTTTCCAAATTCACCTAGGTCAAGGGAATAGAAGGGGTCAGTATAAAAGGGAGAGGGTTAATAAGATAACACAAGAAACTAAGATTAGATTAGTAACTTGGAATATAGGGACTCTTGAAGGAAAAGGTATGGAAATAGTGGGAATAATGCTAGAAGGAAAATTAACGTAATTTGCCTTTAAGAAACGAAATGGGTTGAAGAGAAAGTTAGAGAAATTGAAAAATCAGGATTTAAACTTTGGTACGTTGGAAAAGAGAAACATGAAAATGGGGTGGGAATCATTGTAGAAAAACACTTTAAAGATAATATAATAGATGTTAAAAAAAAGAGTGATAGGATCATTAAAATTAAGATAGCTTTAGTCCTAGAGAAAGTAAGTAAATGTCTTTAATGTGTATGCTCCCCAAATAGGCTTAGTAGAAAACCTTAAAAGGCAATTTCGGGAAGATATGGATGGTATTTTACAAGGGATACCAATGTTTGTTAAGACATTCATTGGAGCTGATTTGAATGGTCACTATGGAAAAGATAATATCGGATATGAGAAGATAGATGGAGGCCATGGATATGGAGATAAAAATGAGGCCAATGATATACAATCTTAGATTTTTCCATGTCTTACGATTTGGTTGTATTGAATACTTGCTTTATAAAAAGGGAAGAACACTTAATAACTTTCAAGAGTAGGTATAATAAATCCAAAAAGATTTCTTCTTAACTAAGAACGAGGATCGTCTATTTTGTAAGGATTGTAAAGTTGTTCCAAGTGAAAGTTTGGCTACACAACTTAGAGTATTAGTATTAAATATTCATATTAAAAAATTGGAAGAGAAGGAGTAGCATAAATCAACAAAAAAGGACTAGATGGTGGAACTTGAGGGAAGATAATATAGTAAAATTCAAAGATAAAATGAACAAAAAGTAGGATCGGACAATAGGGGATAAGGATGATGTAAATACTACTTGGAATAAAATGGAAAATTCTATCATAAGGATAGCAAAATTGGTTTTAGGTGAGTCCAAAGGAAGATACTAAGGTAGCAAAGAAAGTTGGTGGTGGAATCAAGAAGTCCAAAAATCCGTTAAGACAAAAAGAAATTGGTATAAAATATGACATAATTGTGGAAATGTAGAAAATCTTGAAAAATATAAAGAAGCAAGAAAAAAAATGCAAAAAAGACTATGAGTGAAGCTAAACATAGAGCTTATGATACTTTATATACTAAACTAGATACAAAAGTAGGAGAAAAAGACATTTATAAACTTGCTAGAGCTAGATAAAGAAAATGCAAAGATTTAGGTGTTGTAAAATGTATAAAAGACGAGAATGATAATGTCTTAATTAGAGAAGAAGACATAAAAGAGAGGTGGCGGTGATACTTTGATAAGTTGTTTAATGAAAACCAAAATGAAATATTGTACTTAGAAGTGACAAATGAGGAGAAGGCTAAATATAGGAGATTTATTCGCAAAATTAGAGTCCTTGAAGTTAAGATAACATTAAAGAAATGAAAGTGGAAAAATCTATAGGACTAGATAAAATACCAATTGAAGTTTGGAAATGTTTAGGGGAAAAAGGAATTAATTGGTTGACTAATCTATTCAATACTATAATATAAACCAAGAAAATTCCAGAAGAATGGAGGAAAAGTACGTTAGTACCTTTGTACAAAAAGGAAGGTGATATTCAAAACTCTAATAACTATTGGGGAATTAAGATTATAAGCCGTACGATGAAATTATGAGAAAGGGTAATTGAACATAGAATAAGAGTACAAACGAAGATTTCAGAAAATCAATTTGGTTTTATGCCTGGGAGATCAACTACATAAACTATTTATCTTTTGAGAAGTTTAATGGAAAGTATAGGGAAAAGAAAAGGGACTTGCATTTGGTTTTTATTGACCTAGAGAAAGCTTATGATAAAGTACCTAGGGAAGTTCTTTGGTGGGTCTTAGAAAAGAAGGGAGTTTGTAGTAAATATACGGAGGTTATTAAGGATATGTATGATAGAGTAGTGACAAGCATTAGGACTGTAGGAGGAGAATCTAGGGATTTTGCATTCATAATACATGTACATCAAGGTTCTAATTTGAGTCCTTATTTTTTTACTTTAGTAATTGATGAACTAACTAGAAATATCCAAAATGAGATCCCTTGGTGTATATTGTTTGCAGATTATCATGTTGATTGATGATTGTTGGAGTGGAGTGATATCTAATCTAGAACTTTGGAGAATCACATTAGAGTCTAAAGGGCTTAGGATAAATAGGAATAAGACAGAATATATGAAATGTAATTTCAATAATGTAAGGAGTAGCAACGGAGAGAAGATTAAACTCAATAATCAAGAGTTTAGTTGCACTAATAGATTTAGATATCTTGGATCTATTATGCAAGTTGAAGGGGAAATTGAAGATGTAATACATAGAAATGTGTAAAATGGAGGAGTGTGCCAGGTGTGTTGTGTGAACGTAGAATACTCTTAAAATTAAAAGGAAAGTTTTATAAGATGACTATAAGACTAGTTGTGTTTTATGGTTTAAAATGTTGTACAACTAAGAAACAACATGCACAAAAAATAAAAGTTGCTGAGATGCGAATGTTAATACGAATGAGTGGTTTGGCATTAAAAAGATAAAGTAAGAAATGAGCGTGCATACAATAATTTAGGCATAACACCGGTTGAAAACAAGATAAGAGAGGGGTGACTTAGATGATTTGGGCATTTGAACGGTAGACCTAGTAGAGCACCTGTGAGGAGGAGTGAGTTATTTAACTTTTTATGCTTGAAAAGGGGTAAAGGTAGGCCTAAAATAACTTGGAATGAGGTTGTAAGGAAGGATTTAACAGTCCTTAATATAATTGAGGAAAACACTCTTGATCAGGTGAATTGGCGGTAAAGGATTCATGTAGCCGACCTCACCTAGTAGGACTTGAGGTTTGTTGTTGTTGTTGTTGTATCATGCTATCTTTTTAGTGAGATTGTTTTTCTCTTCAAAGAAACAGTTCTTGTATCGCATATAATCAAATAATCCTATACAATCGAAATAAATATCAATGTCAAACATAAATTAGCGATAGCATCAAACCTTAATTCTACAATTATCAGAAATTGAATAAATCATAAATCATAAAAGAGACATCTAATTAACAATATGGATTATCCTAAAGATGTGCAAAAATGTTTTGCCGTGGATTTAGATATGGGGATAAAACACCAAGTTTCTTCTTATCTTCATTTTGAACAGGGAATCAAATCCACAATTCAAAATCCTCTATGAAGAGGAGGGCTGAAAGACACCAACATGCCCGCACAAACTAGAAAACATGCATTTGCAATACTACCCTAGCATGATAAAATAGAATAAAATATGATAAGATAAACTATTTAAAATGAGCAAATACATTCAATAAAAAAAATTTCTTTCCTGATTCTTTGTTTCTGATGTGACACGACAATCTAATTGGGGTTCTTGAAATTTTTGAATAAATTTTCAATCTGCACTTGAGTTGGGATTGTAATTGAGAGGATGAAAAATTATGATTATTCTAATAATGAATCAAAACGTAGGGTCTATAATCATGTTTCTAATTTATCACTATGATAATAAAAATAATAGCATGCTATAAACAAGTGCCTAATCAGGATCCAGTTAATCAAAGCAGTTATCTAAAAAAAACATTAGCATGGTTAATAGTAGAAAGCAAACTAAATGCTAATAATGCTTCAAACTGAACTATGATGTGCATGAATCAAGAATTAAGCAAGACACAAGATAATGATAAATAAACTCCAATCATGCTGGCTAGGAGTAAAGAGAATTGACATGCCAATGAGAGAATAAGAAAACCCTAATCATGCTTCTAATTCATCATGCAAATAATATTAAATGCCTTTTTTTTTTTTTTCAGAAAAAAGGAAGTTCCTTATTGATTAGACAAGATCAGACACAAAAGCAAGTTTGAAATGTCAGGCAAAAATCACAGAGTGAAAATAGGAAGAGAGGAGTGAGTAAAGAGAGAAGAAAAGAGGGTAGAAAGAGAACAAAGAAGTGGAAGAGGAAAGACGGAAGAAAGATGAAATGGACGCGAGGAAGAGGGGAGTGCCGTGAGATATAAAGAAATGTCAAACTTAATTAACAGTATAAAGTTTTATCATCCTTACATCATAAGCCTCTATTTTGAGGCATCTAAAAATCCTAAAGATAAAACTATAAAAAATTATAAAGTAACCCAAAAACTGTCAAAAAATCATAAAAAAACCTCAAAAGTAATTAAAATTACTGAAGTAAACAAATATCCCAAAACTAATATAAAATCCCTATTTTTTAAATCTTCAAATGAAATATGATCACCTAGAATTATCTACAAGCAATCCTCCATTCAAAAGCCTTTGAAGATAATAAGCATCAGCTCAAAACAAGGGTGTTAGGATGGAGTAGCAGTAATTTGCAGAGGGAATAAGAAATGTTACAGAAGGGTGAGGGCCGTGAGGCTGTGGGTAGCACTAATTTCAGACAGATGGGATGGTTAGGATGTTTTGGAGTCTGAACATATGTGGTGTGGATTGGATTATTCACTGAGGAAGAAAGATATTATTGAAGTGGTCAATCTTATGGCAAGTGGAACACTAAGAACATGGGATGGGTCTATTACAAATGATTCAACAAGATTCAATTTTGGACTCGTTGCATTCAACCAAATTGAATGAGCAAAAAGATCCTTGTAGCAGACACACAAAATATTGTTTTGGTATCTGCTACATAAATAAATTTGAGCGTCTTCCATTTGTGAAATAAATCATTCCTTCTATCTTACATTCGTACATAAATAAATTAGTCTTCCATTTGTGAACTAAATCATTCATTCTTTAAAATATTTTAATTTTAAATTAAAATAAAATGACCATATAAATATAAAATATACTTAAAATAAAAATATTCATAAATCTTCTAAAATTTTGAAAAAAATAATAGAAGTTTACTAAAAATTCTTTTTTTCCCATTATGCATTTGCCATGTATAATAGGATTGTTCTTGGGGAGCACTAAAAGTGAGTTTCAAAATAGAATAATTAAATAAAATAATTATAATTAATTTCTATTTTTCATTATAATGTTGATTAGTTTATATTCTTTTTTACTTAAATATTTTATCATCTTTTTTTATTTAATTGCTACTTGATTCAAGGGCAAAAATAAAAGTTCAATTAGTCTTTGATTGGTTTTAGTTTTGGAAATAGGTTGCTAGCTTTGTGGTTTTCAGCTTTTTTTTTTTTCCTGATTTTTATTTGGGAATGATACCAAACAGACCCATAAATACTTTGTATCCTCACCATCTTTGGGCAATCCAAAGCTAAGGTAATGTGTCCTGTACCACAACAAATAGCTTATAATGTCTTATGTTTGATAAATTGACCCTCTACCGGCATTAGGCATGGGAAGCTTAGCTATAGCATAATGTAGCTCAAGTGTGTGCTCCGGGTGTCATTTGACCTTTTTTTTTTTTATTTTTTATTTTTTTTATTTTTAATTTTTTTTATAAATTTGGATTTGGATGAAACCAGAGAATTTTTTTAAAAAAAGTCTTGGCTTATTTGTTCTTATTTTTCTATATAGATGTAAGAATTTTTTTTTTGATAAACAAATAATTTTATTAGAAAGAAGGAAGGAAGAGTACAACAAAAAGAAGAAAAAGAAAATGAGCTTATCCTCTCAAATGAAAGGGAAAATAAAAAACAGGATGAAAACTCAGAAAACAGATAATTGCGAAACAACTTTACTGGAGCAAAGCAACCCAATCCTGTTGCAAACGATCAAGCCCTTTGTTGATCATTCTACTCAAAGCAACAACCACAAGAGTAAAAGGAAAGGGGATAGAGGATCTCCTTTTCTCAGGCCCCTAGAAGCTCTAAACTTGGAATTAGCCCCTCCGTTCACCAAAACCAAAAAAACAATAGAAGAATGGCACCTGTTTCCTCCATCTTGCTCCTAACGCTATTCTACCCATCACTGTATTCAAGAAAGACCAAAGACGTAGTGGTTTGATGGGTTAACACAATGTTACCTAGAATGTGGAATGGGAATGGGATCTTGGTATGGCACATGCTAAAAAATGGGGACATCAAGGGTATACTAGATATATTGGTGGGAAAAGTATAATATCACATTCACATGTATATCTTGGAGAGGTGTTGAGGTGTTTCTAAATGCAGAAGAGATTTTCTATTGTGGAATAGATTAATAATGATAGAAATAGACTTAATATGTGATGATTCCTCAATTTTAACTAATAAAAAGTTACGTTATGTAAAATACATTGAATTAAAACTTTGGATCTACAGATTTAGCATTCTGGAATGAAAATGTATCACACTTTGGAATGTTCACACCAATACGTGGTTTGCTCGGGTGTTAGTGTTTTCTAGTAACTATGGGTTAACTTGTTGGCCTAGTTGGTCTAAATATCAGCAGGTCCAGTGGGACCTCATGCTGGCTTGGATGGTGGTTTGAATTAATTGAAGCCTTGCTCATTCCCATTTTATTTTATTTTGTAGGTGTGTTTATTTGGTGATGTGTTTTGTCCAGTTTGGGGAGAAGTTATATAGAGGACCTGCTCCTCCATGTGTCCATTTGCGTGTTTTTTTTGGATGTGAAACAAGTGGTGGTGGGTTCCACATTTCAGGACCCATTTGCCACATGTTTTGCATCCAAAAAAAGGCACATATAGACAACATGGAGGGGCAGGTTCCTTTATAATTTCTCTGGTTGGGCCATTGATGACCTAGTTGACCCAACCTGCCTGCCTTTTCTTTCATCGGTCAGTTTTTAAGACATTAGAGAACATTAAAATTTTTTTAGTTTCTATCTTGTAAAATGGAATTTGAGCTCTTGGAAACACAATATTTTTGTGTGACATGGGATATGGACCAATAGGTTGATGCTTCCACTTTCCTTTATTTAGGTGGTGTCTTCCCCCCCCCCCCCCTTTTTTAAAATGAAGTTTGCAATGAAAATGCTCGGTGTCGTTATTGCCACTAATAAATAGATAAATAAAGAACATGAAAGAATGGACCAAAATTTCTCAATTTTTGTCATATTTGACGTGGTTAAGAATAAGATTTTTTTGTGCATGTGCATTGCTTTCTTCCATGAATGAATTTTTATTTTTAAAATTTTTTATCTATTTTGTAAATGAAATATAGTTTCCTTTTCTGTCTTTGATATGTAGAGAAGAGGAAGAGCTGGTCGTGTTCAACCTGGTGAATGCTATCATCTCTATCCTAGATGTGTATATGAAGCTTTTGCAGATTATCAATTGCCAGAAATTCTGAGGACACCTTTGCAGTCCCTTTGTTTGCAAATCAAAAGTTTGAAACTTGGAAGTATTTCTGAGTTTCTATCTAGGGCTTTGCAATCACCAGAGTTATTAGCGGTAACATACAATTATAACTTCATTAGCCCAAATCTCCCACCCCATCTCCCAACAATCTTGTTAATTATATGTTTTTATTACATTAATGTTTCTTTCAAATTTTTTTTGTAGGTTCAAAATGCCATTGAATATTTAAAAATCATTGGGGCTTTGGATGCGAATGAAAATCTGACTGTTTTAGGTGTGATTATATATATATATATATCTATATCTATATTGTATTTTCCGTTGAATTCTGCAATGTTGATAATTTTATTCATAGAGGCCTCATGTGGTTTATGTTACTTGGCAGGACGGTACTTGACAATGCTACCAGTCGAGCCGAAGCTTGGAAAAATGCTTATATTTGGGGCAATTTTCAATTGCCTGGATCCTATATTAACTATTGCTGCTGGCCTTAGCGTTAGAGATCCTTTCTTGACACCATTGGACAAAAAAGATGTAAGGTCTTCGTTTTCTTTTGATGGATAATTGAAATCATCCCATTCTATATGGTTATAAGACGAACACATGTACCCTCGTACTCATTTGTGTAGTTTAATGATAATTTCATTTTTAGTTTAATTTGCAATTAATTAGTCTATGTTTATTTATTTATTTAATTTGATGCTGGTCTTGTGATTATGTATTTATCAAGGTATTTTTCATTATTTGATAATTGTGTAATCAATTTCATTGACCATTGCTGCTAAAAAGCTAGTTCAATATCAAATGTTTTAAGACTTGACGGTTTAAGTCATTTGATAGAATAAGTTTCATTTAGCTATAAGTTTGGCTGATCTGATGTGTGAGATTTCTTAAATTCTTTGCTCAATATATTGGCAGTTTTATTGATATTAAATTATAATTCTTAAGTCTTGAGTTTGGTTTTGCGCTTGAAGGCTTTCTTCTGTTGGTAGATGAGGTGTTCTTTCTCTATACATATCTGTGAGAGTTCCATTGTGGTCAAGTTTGGGGCTTTGCAAGGAAAACATGCTGGTTAGTTTGAGCAAAGCTCTCTTTCATGGCAGAAGAATCTCTCATCATTTCATACTTGGTTAACATCTCTGTGTACTGACCTCCCAAATTTTAGTCTGGATGTCTTTTCACTGTCTTCCTGTCTTTAAGTTTGGATGATCTGAAACAGTTGGCTGTATTGGTTTTGTGCTTGTTCCCCACAGTGTCACCATGCATGCGGAAAACAAAAAAGGGGAATAACTCGAGCAAACACACAAAAGAGAATAAAAAGGAAAAAAGAATGACTTAATGCAGAATGGGATCAGGTGGGAATGGAATAGCTTTTGTGTGAAGCATAATAATTTACAAAATAAAATTGGCACTATTTAGAGTCAATAACTGACAAAATTGGTGCTATTTCAAGCTACATGGGATATATTAGGAATAATTATAGCTATACGTGATAGATTAGGAATAATTATTCCCAAATTTCACCGGTTGATGCTATTCCGTGTTGGCTGGAACAAAATCAACTTTGGTATTTGCAGTTGTCTTAAATAACACTAACATTTTGTTTATACTATTGTATTTCTATACAATAGTTATTCCATGCTCACCTGATTCCATTTCACAAACGGAATGTAACCAAAGTTCTCTCTTGGAAAGCTATTAAAATTATTCAGAACATGTGTGGATCTTAGTCAAGCTGATAGATGCTGGAAATGTATCATGTCTGATGCATTATCTATTGCAGTGAAGAGCAGATTATGACGTGTTTGTTTACTTTGCTATTTTTCATGTTCTGTTGTTGGTTTTCAATTATTTTTAGAAGTTGAAAATCAAATTTTATGGTTTTAAGTTGTTTTGGTGGCAACCTATTGCAAGTGTATTTTAATATCCAGAATGAAATCATTTGTTTAATGCATAGGTTTGAATTAAAATCAAAATAAAGTGACCATGAAAATTTAAAATATAATTAAATAAAAATATCTATAAATTTGAAAAAAGAATAATAGTCATTTAAAAACATTTTAAACATTTTTCAATTGTTGTGTAGAATAAGATTGTTCTTCTAGCATGAAAAACTGAAGTTTGAAATGTAATGATTAAGTAAAATAATTCTAATAATTTTTATTTTAATTTTATATTTTCATTTTGTATTATTTTGTATTCTTATTATTTTAATCATATTTTTAATTGTTATTTGGTTCAAGGACAAGAATGAGCACTTGTTCAACTGATTTTTTGTTTAATTTTAGAAATATTAACCAGTTATTGTTTTTCAGTATTTAGTTTTTGTTTTTGTTCTCATAATTTTTGACAGTGATACATATGACTCCTGAGGGTTTAGTTAAAGTGGCGATATAATATGGTATGAAAGCCATAGTTTCCAGGAGGTTTTGGATACCATTTATGTTGCCTGATTTTATCATTAATTTGTTAAAATTCTATTATTTTTTCATAATGGGTGTTGTTTTTCGGTTCTTTACCTCTCCATGTGTAATTGGGTTGCAGGGGACTTTTAAAATCTAGATATGCATTGTGTATGCATGTCGTTGTCTGGCTTTTCAATCCGTCCAGAAATATTTATGTTATTTTAAGGTACTATATTCAGTACAACACATTTTTAAGGTTAGGCTGTGCTGCAGGGAGTTGTATGCCCCCACTAAAAAAAACTCTTTTTTTTTTCTCATTCTTATTCTTCCTCTTCTTAACTCTTTCTTATGTGGTATGGTCCTTAACTTTGGTGGATTGGTTATGGAACTTGTAGAGAATGATTTCTCTGTTAAGTAATGAATTTTTGTCAAATAAACGAAATCATCACAGAAAAGTTTCAAGAGGCAATGCTTGCACCATTTTGAAAGTGAGTTTGCACCCGTGTAGAAATGGTCACATTTTGGAATTAAAAACGATCCATGCTGTGGCAGCATTCCAGGAAGCATTCATGCTGACAAGAGACAGATATGACATGATATTGGCACCGTGATATGACAATTTCAAGAAAATGATGATTTGACACAATAAGGACATGTTTTAATTTATGTAAATATATATTTAGGCATGTTGTTCCTTTAGATGACAAGTATTATGATAATTTTAAGCACCACCTATGTGAGATTATCAATTATACATTTTACAAACTACAAGCATACAATCATTGACTACATTAATATTATAGAGATTTGGTCCAACAACAAAAAAGCAACTCAAGGGCATGGCTCATCAAGAATTTGTTTTTTTAAAAATCAACAAAAAGTCACAAACTGCTGATGGTTTTTGAGAGGGGGGAATTCTGGGGATTGATAGGTTGGACGGTGCTCTACAAGGTTGGCACAGTGGTGCTAGGGCTCCAAAGTCCAACCGCTCCCATATCGAAAAATCTCAACTCTCAGTCTCTTTATTTGTCAAAATTTTCTTTTGGGTTTAGTTAACATAATTAAAAGGGCTACAAAATGCGTTTTGGTGCAAGCATGTAGGTGTCCTCGTATTGTTAGGAAGTGTCTTAGTCATGTCCAAAAATAAAAATAAATCAGTTAATTGATAAGACCTTAGGGTTTTATCGTAGGAAAATTGGGAAAATTGAAAGGATGGAAATAGAAAGAGAAAATAGGGTCTATCACTTCGATTTGATCTGCCTTCAAATTAGCCAGAGGCTATGAATTATGTTATTGTTTGAATGAAATAGCCCCATAGGATCACATGTATATAGGGTAGGGAAGCCTACTCCTATTAGGAATGTAAAATATCCCAATTCAAGTCGTTAATGGATTCAATCCTAATTGATTTGGGAATCCTAGCACATAAAGTAAAAATCCCAACACTAACTAGAATCCCAATTGATTTGGGAATCATAACACATTTATTAGAAATCCCACTTTGGAAATTAAAGCATTATAGAAATCCCAATTGATTTGGGAATCCTAGCACATTAATTAGAAACGACAATAAATAAAAATCCCAATAGATTTGGGAATCCTAATATTCCTGCCTCCTTCAAATCAATCTTGTCCTCAAGGTTGAGCAGCAATAAACTTTGGGAATCTCTCCTCTTAAGGATTGTTTAAGTTCCCAAGTTGCAACTTTCAGCTGTTAAGTGAGACTAGTGAACTAAAACTTCAGTGATGTCTTAACTTCTATTGTTTGACCACTTGGCGATCCAGAACTTGTTTCTTAGAACCTGTTGATAAGTTAATATGCTCAAGGTATTCCACATGCAGTCTAGCAAAGCTGCATTTAGATTTCTTAACAAATAGATGGTGCTCATGAAGAGTGGTGAGTACAGTTTGCAAATGGCATAGATGATCTTCAAGATATAAGTTATTTTTTTAGGATATCATAAAAAAAATTATGAGAACAAACTTATGTACATAAGGTTAGAAAATGTTGTTCATAAAACTTTGAAAGGTCAAAGGTGCATTAGTTAACCCAAAAGGCAGAACCAAGAACTCGTAATGGCCATCGTCAATACTAAATGCAGTCTTCTAAATTTCATCCTTATGTATCCGAATATGGTGATAACTTAATCTCAAGCCGAGTTTGGTTAATTGTTGGGCACCTCCCAACTCATCTAACAATTCATCCATGATAGGGATAGGATAATTATCCTTCACAGTGTTCTTGTTCAGTGCTTGATAATCAACACACATTTGCCAAGAGCCATCCTCCACCAATAAGACATGAAAAGAATATGGGCTGACACTTTGTTGAATTATGCTAACATTTAACATTTCTTTCACTATATATATATATAACAAATTCTGCCCATGAAGGTATTCCATAACGAGCTTCAACCCAGTCATACCATTGAATAGCATTGCATCTAGACTAATAGCAGCAATCTCAACTTTTCTATGTTTTTGAAGTTCGGTGAAAGCGAAACTATTTTTGAGCCCTAGAAACCCAACCAATGAGTTCATCACTTTCTCACTGAGCAAATTCCACCTTCATATAAGAAGGACCATGATCATGCTCTTCTTGGTAGCCTCCTTTGCACACGTACAATTGCTCCATACGATTAGCTAATGTAGAGGCATAATTTTCTCTCTTTATGGGAAGATGTGATGAATACTTTAGTGAGCAATGCCTAAATCTCTTCAAATTGAAGTTTAAACATATTGATAAATTCAGCCTTTAGCCTAGCTTCCATCTGGGACTCTTCTAAATTTCCGAAGCCATTGCGTAGGAGTGAAGATCAAAAATCCCAAGATCTTGCTTTTGTTGGCGGGTCAACGACATCCACAACAAAGATGGCTCTAGTACCAAATGATAAAACCCTAGGGTTTTACTGTAGGGAAATTTAGGAATTTGAATGAGAAAATAAGGTTGATCATTTTATGCCTTTAAATTAGTAAAAAACTATGAATTATATCATTGCTTTAATGAAAAAGTCATGTAGGATTACTTATATATAGAGTAGGGAACCCTACTATTATTAGGAATGTAGAATATCTCAATCCAAGTCCTTAATGGACTCAATCCTAATTGATTTGGGAATCCTAACACAACAACAACAACGGCAACATACCAAACTTTAAGTCCCAGTAGGTGAGGTCGGCTACATGAATCCTTTTCCGCCAATTTATGTGATCATGGACAATTTCCTTCGACAAATTCAGGACTATTAAAACCTTACTCACTATCTCATTCCAAGTTATTTTAGGTCTATCCTTATCCTTTCTACTGCCACTCATAGTAACTCACTCACTCTTCCTTATTGACGATTTGACATCCTATGTAGCCTATGTTGCAAGTGACCAAACCATCCGAGTCTTTTCTCCTTTATCTTATCTTTTACAGGAGTTACGCTTAACTTACTGCAAATATGTTCATTCCTTAATTTATCTTTTAACGTTATACAACTCATCCATCTTAGCATTCTCATCTCAGTAATTTTTACTTTTTGTTTATGTTGTTTCTTAGTCGCCCAATGTTCTGATACATATAGCATAGCTGGTCTTACAACCGTCCTATAAAACTTCCATTTTAATTTTAAAGGCATTCTATGATCACATAGCTCACTCGAAACACTTCTCCATTTGACCTAACCTGCTTTAACTCTATGTATTACATCTTCTTCAATTTCTCCTTCAATTTGCATAATAGATTTAAGATATTGAAATCTATTAGTGCTATTGATTTATTCATCATCAAGTTTAACTTTGTCTCCAATATTCCTCCTACTATGACTGAAATTATATTTCATACATTTTTTCTTATTTCTACTTATCCTAAAGCCTCTAGATTCGAAAATTTCTCTTCATAATTTTAGCTTAGATTCTACTCCACCCCTAGTTTTATCAATCAAGATAATATCATTTGCAAACAACATACACTATGGAACCTCATTTTGGATGCACCTAGTCAATTCATCCATCACTAAAGCAAAAAATAAGAGTTCAAAGCAGATCCTTGATGTACACCTATTGTGTTTGGAAATTCCCTATTCTTTCCACCTATAGTCCTAACGCTAGTCATTATTCCATTGTACATATCCTTAATGACGTCAGTATACCTACTACACACAAACCTTTCCCCCTCCCCAAAAAAACCCGCAATTAAACTTTCCTAGGTACCCTATCATATGCTTTCTCTAAGTCAGTAAATAGTATATGCAAATCCCTCTTCTTTTCCATAAATTTTTCCAATAATCTTTTTAAAAGACATAACTTTCTATAGTATATCTCCTAGGCATAGAATCAAATTGATTTTTTAGGACTTTCGTTTCTAACCTTATTCTTTGTTCAACTATTATTTTCCACAATTTCATTGTATGACTCACAAGTTTAATTCCATGATAATTATTACAATTTTAAATATTTCCTTTATTTTTGTATATAGGTATTAAAGTGTTTTTCCTC